>NC_092724.1:66427188-66755976 GCF_047496885.1 Scyliorhinus torazame | reverse complement strand
GAGGCTGTCACCCAGTGCTGAGCAGTGAGGCTGTCTCTCCAGTGTTGAGCAGTGGGGCTGTCTCTCCAGTGCTGAGCAGTGAGGCTGTCACCCCAGTGCCGAGCAGTGAGGCTGTCTCTCCGCTGCTCAGCAGTGAGGCTGTCACCCCAGTGCTGAGCAGTGAGGCTGTCTCTCCAGTGCTGAGCAGTGAGGTTGTCACTCCAGTGCTGAGCAGTGAGGCTGTCTCTCCAGTGCTTAGCAGTGAGGCTATCTCTCCAGTGCTGAGCATTGTGAATGTCTCTCCAGTGCTGAGCAGTGTGGCTGTCACTCCAGTGCTGAGCAGTGAGGCTGTCACCCCAGTGCCGAGCAGTGAGGTGTCACTCCAGTGCTGAGCAGTGAGGTTCTCACCCCAGTGCTGAGCAGTGAGGCTGTCTCTCCAGTGCTGAGCAGTGAGGCTGTCACTCCAGTGCTGAGCAGTGACGATGTCACTCCAGTGCTGAGCAGTGAGGCTGTCTCTCCAGTGCTGGGCAGTGAGAATGTCTCTCCAGTGCTGAGCAGTGAGGCTGTGTCTCCAGTGCTGGGCAGTGAGAATGTCTCTCCAGTGCTGAGCAGTGAGGCTGTCTCTCCAGTGCTGGGCAGTGAGAATGTCTCTCCAGTGCTGAGCAGTGAGGCTGTGTCTCCAGTGCTGAGCAGCGAGGATGTCTCTCCAGTGCTGAGCAGTGAGGCTGTCTCTCCAGTGCTGAGCAGTGAGGCTGACTCTCCAGTGTTGTGCAGTGAGGCAGTCACCCCAGCGCAGAGCAGTGAGGCTGTCTCTCCAGTGCTGAGCAGTGAGGCTGTCACTCCAGTGCTGAGCAGTGAGAATGTCTCTCCAGTGCTGAGCAGTGAGGCTCTCTCTCCAGTGCTGAGCAGTGAGGCTGTCACTCCAGTGCTGAGCAGTGAGAATGTCTCTCCAGTGCTGAGCAGTGAGGCTGTCTCTCCGCTGCTCAGCAGTGAGGCTGTCACCCCAGTACTGAGTAGTGAGGCTGTCTCTCCAGTGTTGAGCATTGGGGCTGTCTCTCCAGTGCTGAGCAGTGAGGCTGTCTCTCCAGTGCTGAGCAGTGAGGCTGACTCTCCAGTGTTGTGCAGTGAGGCTGTCACCCCAGCGCAGAGCAGTGAGGCTGTCTCTCCAGTGCTGAGCAGTGAGGCTGTCACTCCAGTGCTGAGCAGTGAGAATGTCTCTCCAGTGCTGAGCAGTGAGGCTCTCTCTCCAGTGTTGAGCAGTGAGGCTGTCACTCCAGTGCTGAGCAGTGAGAATGTCTCTCCAGTGCTGAGCAGTGAGGCTGTCTCTCCGCTGCTCAGCAGTGAGGCTGTCACCCCAGTGCTGAGCAGTGAGGCTGTCTCTCCAGAGCTGAGCAGTGAGGCTTTCTCTCCAGAGCTGAGAAATGAGGCTTTCTCTCCAGTGCTGAGCAGTGAGGCTTTCTCCCCAGTGCTGAGCAGTGAGGCTGTCTCTCCAGTGCCGAGCAGTGAGGTTGTCACTCCAGTGCTGAGCAGTGAGGCTGTCTCTCCAGTGCTCAGCAGTGAGGCTGTCACTCCAGTGCTGAGCAGTGAGGCTGTCTCTCCAGTGCTGAGCAGTGAGGCTGTCTCTCCAGTGCTGAGCAGTGAGGCTCTCTCTTCAGTGCTGAGCAGTGAGAATGTCTCTCCAGTGCTGAGCAGTGAGGCTGTCTCTCCAGTGCTGAGCAGTGAGAATGTCTCTCCAGAGCTGAGCAGTGAGGCTGTGTCTCCAGTGCTGAGCAGTGAGGCTGTCTCTCCAGTGCTGAGCAGTGAGGCTGTCTCTCCAGTGCTGAGCAGTGAGGCTGACTCTCCAGTGCTGTGCAGTGAGGCTGTCACCCCAGCGCAGAGCAGTGAGGCTGTCTCTCAAGTGTTGAGCATGAAGGCTGAGTCTCCAGTGCTGTGCAGTGAGGCTGTCACCCCAGCGCAGAGCAGTGAGGCTGTCTCTCAAGTGTTGAGCAGTGAGGCTGTCTCTCAAGTGTTGAGCAGTGAGGCTGTCACTCCAGTGCTGAGCAGCGAGGCTGTCACCCCAGTGCCGAGCAGTGAGGCTGTCTCTCCAGTGCTGAGCAGTGAGGTTGTCACTCCAGTGCTGAGCAGTGAGGCTGTCTCTCCAGTGCTGATCAGTGAAGCTGTCACTCCAGTGTTGAGCAGTGAGAATGTCTCTCCAGTGCTGAGCAGTGAGGCTGTATCTCCAGTGCTGAGCAGTGAGGCTGTCTCTCCAGTGCTGAGCAGCGAGGCTGTCACTCCAGTGCTGTGCAGTGAGGCTGTCTCTCCAGTGCTGAGCAGTGAGGCCGTCTCTCCAGTGCTGAGCAGTGAGGCTGTCACTCCAATGCTGAGCAGTGAGAATGTCTCTCCAGTGATGAGCAGTGAGGCTGTCTCTCCAGTGCTGAGCAGTGAGGCTGTCACTCCAGTGTTGAGCAGTGAGAATGTCTCTCCAGTGCTGAGCAGTGAGGCTGTCTCTCCAGTGCTGAGCAGTGAGGCTGTCTCTCCAGTGCTGAGCAGTGAGGCTGTCTCTCCTGTGCTCAGCAGAGAGGCTGTCACTCCAGTGCTGTGCAGTGAGGCTGTCTCTCCAGTGCTGAGCAGTGAGGCTGTCTCTCCAGTGCTGAGCAGTGAGGCTGTCACTCCAGTGCTGAGCAGTGAGAATGTCTCTCCAGTGCTGAGCAGTGAGGCTGTCTCTCCGCTGCTCAGCAGTGAGGCTGTCACCCAGTGCTGAGCAGTGAGGCTGTCTCTCCAGTGTTGAGCAGTGGGGCTGTCTCTCCAGTGCTGAGCAGTGAGGCTGTCACCCCAGTGCCGAGCAGTGAGGCTGTCTCTCCGCTGCTCAGCAGTGAGGCTGTCACCCCAGTGCTGAGCAGTGAGGCTGTCTCTCCAGTGCTGAGCAGTGAGGTTGTCACTCCAGTGCTGAGCAGTGAGGCTGTCTCTCCAGTGCTTAGCAGTGAGGCTATCTCTCCAGTGCTGAGCATTGTGAATGTCTCTCCAGTGCTGAGCAGTGTGGCTGTCACTCCAGTGCTGAGCAGTGAGGCTGTCACCCCAGTGCCGAGCAGTGAGGTGTCACTCCAGTGCTGAGCAGTGAGGTTCTCACCCCAGTGCTGAGCAGTGAGGCTGTCTCTCCAGTGCTGAGCAGTGAGGCTGTCACTCCAGTGCTGAGCAGTGACGATGTCACTCCAGTGCTGAGCAGTGAGGCTGTCTCTCCAGTGCTGGGCAGTGAGAATGTCTCTCCAGTGCTGAGCAGTGAGGCTGTGTCTCCAGTGCTGGGCAGTGAGAATGTCTCTCCAGTGCTGAGCAGTGAGGCTGTCTCTCCAGTGCTGGGCAGTGAGAATGTCTCTCCAGTGCTGAGCAGTGAGGCTGTGTCTCCAGTGCTGAGCAGCGAGGATGTCTCTCCAGTGCTGAGCAGTGAGGCTGTCTCTCCAGTGCTGAGCAGTGAGGCTGACTCTCCAGTGTTGGGCAGTGAGGCAGTCACCCCAGCGCAGAGCAGTGAGGCTGTCTCTCCAGTGCTGAGCAGTGAGGCTGTCACTCCAGTGCTGAGCAGTGAGAATGTCTCTCCAGTGCTGAGCAGTGAGGCTCTCTCTCCAGTGCTGAGCAGTGAGGCTGTCACTCCAGTGCTGAGCAGTGAGAATGTCTCTCCAGTGCTGAGCAGTGAGGCTGTCTCTCCGCTGCTCAGCAGTGAGGCTGTCACCCCAGTACTGAGTAGTGAGGCTGTCTCTCCAGTGTTGAGCATTGGGGCTGTCTCTCCAGTGCTGAGCAGTGAGGCTGTCTCTCCAGTGCTGAGCAGTGAGGCTGACTCTCCAGTGTTGTGCAGTGAGGCTGTCACCCCAGCGCAGAGCAGTGAGGCTGTCTCTCCAGTGCTGAGCAGTGAGGCTGTCACTCCAGTGCTGAGCAGTGAGAATGTCTCTCCAGTGCTGAGCAGTGAGGCTCTCTCTCCAGTGTTGAGCAGTGAGGCTGTCACTCCAGTGCTGAGCAGTGAGAATGTCTCTCCAGTGCTGAGCAGTGAGGCTGTCTCTCCGCTGCTCAGCAGTGAGGCTGTCACCCCAGTGCTGAGCAGTGAGGCTGTCTCTCCAGAGCTGAGCAGTGAGGCTTTCTCTCCAGAGCTGAGAAATGAGGCTTTCTCTCCAGTGCTGAGCAGTGAGGCTTTCTCCCCAGTGCTGAGCAGTGAGGCTGTCTCTCCAGTGCCGAGCAGTGAGGTTGTCACTCCAGTGCTGAGCAGTGAGGCTGTCTCTCCAGTGCTGAGCAGTGAGAATGTCTCTCCAGTGCTGAGCAGTGAGGCTGTCTCTCCAGTGCTGAGCAGTGAGAATGTCTCTCCAGAGCTGAGCAGTGAGGCTGTGTCTCCAGTGCTGAGCAGTGAGGCTGTCTCTCCAGTGCTGAGCAGTGAGGCTGTCTCTCCAGTGCTGAGCAGTGAGGCTGACTCTCCAGTGCTGTGCAGTGAGGCTGTCACCCCAGCGCAGAGCAGTGAGGCTGTCTCTCAAGTGTTGAGCATGAAGGCTGAGTCTCCAGTGCTGTGCAGTCAGGCTGTCACCCCAGCGCAGAGCAGTGAGGCTGTCTCTCAAGTGTTGAGCAGTGAGGCTGTCTCTCAAGTGTTGAGCAGTGAGGCTGTCACTCCAGTGCTGAGCAGCGAGGCTGTCACCCCAGTGCCGAGCAGTGAGGCTGTCTCTCCAGTGCTGAGCAGTGAGGTTGTCACTCCAGTGCTGAGCAGTGAGGCTGTCTCTCCAGTGCTGATCAGTGAAGCTGTCACTCCAGTGTTGAGCAGTGAGAATGTCTCTCCAGTGCTGAGCAGTGAGGCTGTATCTCCAGTGCTGAGCAGTGAGGCTGTCTCTCCAGTGCTGAGCAGCGAGGCTGTCACTCCAGTGCTGTGCAGTGAGGCTGTCTCTCCAGTGCTGAGCAGTGAGGCCGTCTCTCCAGTGCTGAGCAGTGAGGCTGTCACTCCAATGCTGAGCAGTGAGAATGTCTCTCCAGTGATGAGCAGTGAGGCTGTCTCTCCAGTGCTGAGCAGTGAGGCTGTCACTCCAGTGTTGAGCAGTGAGAATGTCTCTCCAGTGCTGAGCAGTGAGGCTGTCTCTCCAGTGCTGAGCAGTGAGGCTGTCTCTCCAGTGCTGAGCAGCGAGGCTGTCACTCCAGTGCTGAGCAGTGAGGCTGTCTCTCCAGTGCTGAGCAGTGAGGCTGTCTTTCCAGTGCTGAGCAGTGAGGCTGTCACTTGAGTGCTGAGCAGTGAGAATGTCTCTCCAGTGCTCAGCAGTGAGGCTGTCACCCCAGTGCTGAGCAGTGAGAATGTCTCTCCAGTGCTGAGCAATGAAGTGATCTCTCCAATGCTGAGTGGTGAAGATTTCTCTCCAGTGCTGAGCAGTGAGGCTGTCACTCCAGTGCTGAGCAGTGAGGCTGTCACTCCAGTGCTGAGCAGTGAGGTTGTCACTCCAGTGCTGAGCAGTGAGAATGTCTCTCCAGTGCTGAGCAATGAAGTGATCACTCCAGTGCTGAGCGGTGAAGATTTCTCTCCAGTGCTGAGCAGTGAGGCTGTCTCTCCAGTGCTGAGCAGTGAGGCTGTCACTCCAGTGCTTAGAGTGAGGCTGTCTCTCCAGTGCAGAGCAGTGAGGCTGCCTCTCCAGTGCTGAGCAATGAGGCTGTCTCTCCAGTGCTGAGCAGTGAGGCTGTCTCTCCAGTGCTGAGCGGTGAAGATGTCTCTCCTGTGCTGAGCAGTGAGGCTGTCACTCCAGTGCTGAGCAGTAAGGCTGTCACTCCATTGCTTAGCAGTGAGGCTGTCTCTCCAGTGCTGAGCAGTGAGGCTGTCTCTCCAGTGCTGAGCAGTGAAGCTGTCTCTCCAGTGCTGAGCAGTGAGGCTGTCACTCCAGTGCTGAGCAGTGAGGCTGTCTCTCCAGTGCTGTTCAGTGAGGCTTTCTCTCCAGAGCTGAGTAGTGAGGCTTTCTCTCCAGTGCTGATCAGTGAGGCTTTCTCTCCAGTGCTGAGCAGTGAGGCTGTCTCTCCAGTGCCGAGCAGTGAGGCTGTCACCCCAGTGCCGAGCAGTGAGGCTGTCTCTCCAGTGCTGAGAAGTGAGGCTGTCTCTCCAGTGCTGAGCAGTGAGGCTGTCACTCCAGTGCTGAGCAGTGAGGCTGTCTCTCCAGTGCTGTTCAGTGAGGCTTTCTCTCCAGAGCTGAGCAGTGAGGCTTTCTCTCCAGTGCTGATCAGTGAGGCTTTCTCTCCAGTTTTGAGCAGTGAGGCTGTCTCTCCAGTGCCGAGCAGTGAGGTTGTCACTCCAGTGCTGAGCAGTGAGGCTGTCTCTCCAGTGCTGAGCAGTGAGGCTGTCACTCCAGTGCTGAGCAGTGAGGCTGTCTTTCCTGTGCTGAGCAGTGAGGCTGTCTCTCCAATGCTGAGCAGTGAGGCTGTCTCTCCAGTGCTGGGCAGTGAGGCTGTCTCTCCAGTGCTGAGCAGTGAGGCTCTCTCTTCAGTGCTGAGAAGTGAGAATGTCTCTCCAGTGCTGAGCAGTGAGGCTGTCTCTCCAGTGCTGAGCAGTGAGAATGTCTCTCCAGTGCTGAGCAGTGAGGCTGTGTCTCCAGTGCTGAGCAGTGAGGCTGTCTCTCCAGTGCTGAGCAGTGAGGCTCTCTCTTCAGTGCTGAACAGTGAGAATGTCTCTCCAGTGCTGAGCAGTGAGGCTGTCTCTCCAGTGTTGAGCAGTGAGGCTGTCGCTCCAGTGCTGAGCAGCGAGGCTGTCACTCCAGTGCTGTGCAGTGAGGCTGTCTCTCCAGTGCTGAGCAGTGAGGATGTCTCTCCAGTGCTGAGCAGTGAGGCTGTCTCTCCGCTGCTCAGCAGTGAGGCTGTCACCCCAGTGCTGAGCAGTGAGGCTGTCTCTCCAGTGCTGAGCAGTGAGGCTGTCTCTCCAGTGCTGAGCAGTGAGAATGTCTCTCCAGTGCTGAGCAGTGAGGCTGTCTCTCCAGTGCTGAGCACTAAGGCTGTCTCTCCAGTGCTGAGCAGTGAGAATGTCTCTCCAGTGCTGGGCAGTGAGGCTGTCACCCAAGTGCTGAGCAGTGAGGCTGTCTCTCCAGTGTTGAGCAGTGGGGCTGTCTCTCCAGTGCTGAGCAGTGAGGCTGTCACCCCAGTGCCGAGCAGTGAGGCTGTCTCTCCGCTGCTCAGCAGTGAGGCTGTCACCCCAGTGCTGAGCAGTGAGGCTGTCTCTCCAGTGCTGAGCAGTGAGGTTGTCACTCCAGTGCTGAGCAGTGAGGCTGTCTCTCCAGTGCTGAGCAGTGAGGCTATCTCTCCAGTGCTGAGCATTGTGAATGTCTCTCCAGCGCTGAGCAGTGAGGTTGTCACTCCAGTGCTGAGCAGTGAGGCTGTCTCTCCAGTGCTGAGCAGTGAGGCTATCTCTCCAGTGCTGAGCATTGTGAATGTCTCTCCAGTGCTGAGCAGTGAGGCTGTCTCTCCAGTGCTGAGCAGTGAGGCTGTCTCTCCTGTGCTGAGCAGCGAGGCTGTCACTCCAGTGCTGAGCAGTGAAGCTGTCACTCCAGTGCTGAGCAGTGAGAATGTCTCTCCAGTGCTGAGCAGTGAGGCTGTCTCTCCGCTGCTCCGCAGTGTGGCTGTCACTCCAGTGCTGAGCAGTGTGGCTGTCTCTCCGCTGCTCAGCAGTGAGGCTGTCACCCAGTGCTGAGCAGTGAGGCTGTCTCTCCAGTGTTGAGCAGTGGGGCTGTCTCTCCAGTGCTGAGCAGTGAGGCTGTCACCCCAGTGCCGAGCAGTGAGGCTGTCTCTCCGCTGCTCAGCAGTGAGGCTGTCTCTCCAGTGCTGAGCAGTGAGGCTGTCACTCCAGTGCTGAGCAGTGAGGCTGTCTCTCCAGTGCTGTTCAGTGAGGCTTTCTCTCCAGTGCTGATCAGTGAGGCTTTCTCTCCAGTGCTGAGCAGTGAGGCTGTCTCTCCAGTGCCGAGCAGTGAGGCTGTCACCCCAGTGTCGAGCAGTGAGGCTGTGTCTCCAGTGCTGAGCAGTGAGGCTGTCTCTCCAGTGCTGAGCAGTGAGGCTGTCTCTCCAGTGCTGAGCAGTGAGGCTGTCTCTCCAGTGCTGTTCAGTGAGGCTTTCTCTCCAGAGCTGAGCAGTGAGGCTGTCTCTCCAGTGCTGATCAGTGAGGCTTTCTCTCCAGTGCTGAGCAGTGAGGCTGTCTCTCCAGTGCCGAGCAGTGAGGTTGTCACTCCAGTGCTGAGCAGTGAGGCTGTCTCTCCAGTGCTGAGCAGTGAGGCTGTCACTCCAGTGCTGAGTAGTGAGGCTGTCTTTCCAGTGCTGAGCAGTGAGGCTGTCTCTCCAGTGCTGAGCAGTGAGGCTCTCTCTTCAGTGCTGAGCAATGAGAATGTCTCTCCAGTGCTGAGCAGTGAGGCTGTCTCTCCAGTGCTGAGCAGTGAGAATGTCTCTCCAGTGCTGAGCAGTGAGGCTGACTCTCCAGTGCTGTGCAGTGAGGCTGTCACCCCAGCGCAGAGCAGTGAGGCTGTCTCTCAAGTGTTAAGCAGTGAGGCTGTCACCCCAGTGCCGAGCAGTGAGGCTGTCTCTCCAGTGCTGAGCAGTGAGGTTGTCACTCCAGTGCTGAGCAGTGAGGCTGTCTCTCCAGTGCTGAGCAGTGAGGCTGTCACTCCAGTGTTGAGCAGTGAGAATGTCTCTCCAGTGCTGAGCAGTGAGGCTGTCTCTCCAGTGCTGAGCAGTGAGGCTGTCTCTCCAGTGCTGAGCAGCGAAGCTGTCACTCCAGTGCTGAGCAGTGAGGCTGTCTCTCCAGTGCTGAGCAGTGAGGCTGTCTCTCCAGTGCTGAGCAGTGAGGCTGTCACTCCAATGCTGAGCAGTGAGAATGTCTCTCCAGTGCTGAGCAGTGAGGCTGTCTCTCCAGTGCTGAGCAGTGAGGCTGTCTCTCCAGTGCTGAGCAGTGAGGCTGTCACCCCAGTGCTGAGCAGTGAGTCTGTCTCTCCAGTGTTGAGCAGTGAGGCTGTCACCCCAGTGCTGAGCAGTGAGGATATCTCTCCAGTGCTGAGCAGTGAGAATGTCTCTCCAGTGCTGAGCAGTGAGGATGTCTCTCCAGTGCTGAGCAGTGAGGCTGTCTCTCCAGTGCTGAGCAGCGAGGCTGTCACTCCAGTGCTGTGCAGTGAGGCTGTCTCTCCAGTGCTGAGCAGTGAGGCTGTCTCTCCAGTGCTGAGCAGTGAGGCTGTCACTCCAGTGCTGAGCATTGAGAATGTCTCTCCAGTGCTGAGCAGTGAGGCTGTCTCTCTGCTGCACAGCAGTGAGGCTGTCTCTGCAGTGCTGAGCAGTGAGGCTGTCACCCGAGTGCTGAGCAGTGAGGCTGTCTCTCCAGTGCTGAGCAGTGACAATGTCTCTCCAGTGCTGAGCAGTGAGGCTGTCTCTCCGCTGTTCAGCAGTGAGGCTGTCACCCGAGTGCTGAGCAGTGAGGCTGTCTCTTCAGTGCTGAGCAGTGAGGCTGTCACTCCAGTGCTGAGCAGTGAGGCTGTCTCTCCAGTGCTGAGCAGTGAGGCTGTCTCTCCTGTGCTCAGCAGAGAGGCTGTCACTCCAGTGCTGTGCAGTGAGGCTGTCTCTCCAGTGCTGAGCAGTGAGGCTGTCTCTCCAGTGCTGAGCAGTGAGGCTGTCACTCCAGTGCTGAGCAGTGAGAATGTCTCTCCAGTGCTGAGCAGTGAGGCTGTCTCTCCGCTGCTCCGCAGTGCGGCTGTCACCCCAGTGCTGAGCAGTGAGGCTGTCTCTCCGCTGCTCAGCAGTGAGGCTGTCACCCAGTGCTGAGCAGTGAGGCTGTCTCTCCAGTGTTGAGCAGTGGGGCTGTCTCTCCAGTGCTGAGCAGTGAGGCTGTCACCCCAGTGCCGAGCAGTGAGGCTGTCTCTCCGCTGCTCAGCAGTGAGGCTGTCACCCCAGTGCTGAGCAGTGAGGCTGTCTCTCCAGTGATTAGCAGTGAGGTTGTCACTCCAGTGCTGAGCAGTGAGGCTGTCTCTCCAGTGCTGAGCAGTGAGGCCATCTCTCCAGTGCTGAGCATTGTGAATGTCTCTCCAGTGCTGAGCAGTGTGGCTGTCACTCCAGTGCTGAGCAGTGAGGCTGTCACCCCAGTGCTGAGCAGTGAGGCTGTCTCTCCAGTGCTGAGCAGTGAGGCTGTCACTCCAGTGCTGAGCAGTGACGCTGTCACTCCAGTGCTGAGCAGTGAGGCTGTCTCTCCAGTGCTTAGCTTTGAGGCTGACACTCCAGGGCTTAGCAGTGAGGCTGTCTAGCCAGTGCTGTTCAGTGAGGCCTTCTCTCCAGTGCTGAGCAGTGAGGCTTTCTCTCCAGTGCTGATCAGTGAGGCTTTCTCTCCAGTGCTGAGCAGTGAGGCTGGCTCTCCAGTGCTGAGCAGTGAGGCCGTCTCTCCAGTGCTGAGCAGTGAGGCTGTCACTCCAGTGCTGAGCAGTGAGGCTGTCACCCCAGTGCTGAGCAGTGTGGCTGTCTCTCCAGTGCTGGGCAGTGAGGCTGACACCCCAGTGCCGAGCAGTGAGGCTGTCTATCCAGTGCTGAGCAGTGAGGCTATCTCTCCAATGCTGAGCAGTGAGAATGTCTCTCCAGTGCTGAGCAGTGAGGCTGTCTCTCCAGTGCTGAGCAGTGAGGCTGTCTCTCCAGTGCTGAGCAGCGAGGCTGTCACTCCAGTGCTGTGCAGTGAGGCTGTCTCTCCAGTGCTGAGCAGTGAGGCTGTCTCTCCAGTGCTGAGCAGTGAGGCTATCACTCCAGTGCTGAGCAGTGAGGCTGTCTCTCCAGTGCTGAGCAGTGAGGCTGTCTCTCCAGTGCCGAGCAGTGAGTCTGTCACTCCAGTGCTGAGCAGTGAGGCTGTCTCTCCAGTGCTGAGCAGTGAGGCTGTCTCTCCAGTGCTGAGCAGTGAAGCTGTCTCTCCAGTGCTGAGCGGTGAAGATTTCTCTCCAGTGCTGAGCAGTGAGAATGTCTCTCCAGTGCTGAGCAGTGAGGCTGTCACCCCAGTGCGGAGCAGTGAGGCTGTCTCTCCAGTGCTGAGCAGTGAGGCTGTCACTCCAGTGCTGAGCAGTGAGAATGTCTCTCCAGTGCCGAGAAGTGAGAATGTCTCTCCAGTGCTGAGCAGTGAGGCTGCGTCTCCAGTGCTGAGCAGTGAGGCTGTCTCTCCAGTGCTGAGCAGTGAGGCTGTCTCTCCAGTGCTGAGCAGTGAGAATGTCTCTCCAGTGCTGAGCAGTGAGGCTCTCTCTCCGCGGCTCAGCAGTGAGGCTGTCACCCCAGTGCTGAGCCCTGAGGCTGTCTCTCCGCTGCTCTGCAGTGAGGCTGTCACCCCAGTGCTGAGCAGTGAGGCTGTCTGTCCAGTGCTGAGCAGTGAGGTTGTCACTCCAGTGCTGAGCAGTGAGGCTGTCTCTCCAGTGCTGAGCAGTGAGGCTATCTCTCCAGTGCTGAGCAGTGAGAATGTCTCTCCAGTGCTGAGCAGTGAGGCTGTCTCTCCAGTGCTGAGCAGTGAGGCTGTCTCTCCAGTGCTGAGCAGTGAGGCTGTCTCTCCAGTGCTGAGCAGTGAGAATGTCTCTCCAGTGCTGAGCAGTGAGGCTGTCTCTCCGCTGCTCAGCAGTGAGGCTGTCACCCCAGTGCTGAGCAGTGAGGCTGTCTCTCCAGTGTTGAGCAGTGGGGCTGTCTCTCCAGTGCTGAGCAATAAGGCGGTCACCCCAGTGCCGAGCAGTGAGGCTGTCACTCCAGTGCTGAGCAGTGAGGCTGTCTCTCCGCTGCTCAGCAGTGAGGCTGTCCCCCAGTGCTGAGCAGTGAGGCTGTCTCTCCAGTGCTGAGCAGTGAGGTTGTCACTCCAGTGCTGAGCAGTGAGGCTGTCTCTCCAGTGCTGAGCAGTGAGGCTGTCTCTCCAGTGCTGAGCAGTGAGGCTGTCTCTCCAGTGCTGAGCAGTGAGAATGTCTCTCCAGTGCTGAGCAGTGAGGCTGTCTCTCCAGTGCTGAGCAGTGAGGCTGTCACTCCAGTGCTGAGCAGTGAGGCTGTCTCTCCAGTGCTGAGCAGTGAGGCTGTCTCTCCAGTGCTGAGCAGTGAGGCTGTCTCTCCAGTGCTGAGCGGTGAAGATTTCTCTCCAGTGCTGAGCAGTGAGGCTGTCTCTCCAGTGCTGAGCAGTGAGGCTGTCTCTCCAGTGCTGAGCAGTGAGAATGTCTCTCCAGTGCTGAGCAGTGAGGCTGTCACCCCAGTGCGGAGCAGTGAGAATGTCTCTCCAGTGCTGAGCAGTGAGAATGTCTCTCCAGTGCTGAGCAGTGAGGCTGTCTCTCCAGTGCTGAGCAGTGGCCTATCTCTCCAGTGCTGAGCAGTGAGGCTGTCACCCCAGTGCCGAGCAGTGAGGTTTCACTCCAGTGCTGAGCAGTGAGGTTCTCACCCCAGTGCTGAGCAGTGAGGCTGTCTCTCCAGTGCTGAGCAGTGAGGCTGTCACCCCAGTGCCGAGCAGTGAGGTGTCACTCCAGTGCTGAGCAGTGAGGTTCTCACCCCAGTGCTGAGCAGTGAGGCTGTCTCTCCAGTGCTGAGCAGTGAGGCTGTTACCCCAGTGCTGAGCAGTGAGGCTGTCTCTCCAGTGCTGAGCAGTGAGGCTGTCACTCCAGTGCTGAGCAGTGAGGCTGTCACTCCAGTGCTGAGCAGTGAGGCTGTCTCTCCAGTGCTTAGCAGTGAGGCTGACACTCCAGGGCTTAGCAGTGAGGCTGTCTCGCCAGTGCTGTTCAGTGAGGCCTTCTCTCCAGTGCTGAGCAGTGAGGCTTTCTCTCCAGTGCTGATCAGTGAAGCTTTCGCTCCAGTGCTGAGCAGTGAGGCTGGCTCTCCAGTGCTGAGCAGTGAGGCCGTCTCTCCAGTCCTGAGCAGTGAGGCTGTCTCTTCAGTGCTGAGCAGTGAGGCTGTCACCCCAGTGCTGAGCAGTGAGGCTGTCTCTCCAGTGCTGGGCAGTGAGGCTGACACCCCAGTGCTGAGCAATGAGGCTATCACTCCAGTGCTGAGCAGTGAGGCTGTCTCTCCAGTGCTGAGCAGTGAGGCTGTCTATCCAGTGCTGAGCAGTGAGGCTATCTCTCCAATGCTGAGCAGTGAGAATATCTCTCCAGTGCTGAGCAGTGAGGCTTCCTCTCCAATGCTGAGCAGCGAGGCTGTCACTCCAGTGCTGTGCAGTGAGGCTGTCTCTCCAGTGCTGAGCAGTGAGGCTGTCTCTCCAGTGCTGAGCAATGAGGCTATCACTCCAGTGCTGAGCAGTGAGGCTGTCTCTCCAGTGCTGAGCAGTGAGGCTGTCTCTCCAGTGCCGAGCAGTGAGTCTGTCACTCCAGTGCTGAGCAGTGAGGCTGTGTCTCCTGTGCTGAGCAGTGAGGCTGTCTCTCCGCTGCTCAGCAGTGAGGCTGTCTCTCCGGTGCTGAGCAGTGAGAATGTCTCTCCAGAGCTGAGCAGTGAAGCTGTCTCTCCAGTGCTGAGCGGTGAAGATTTCTCTCCAGTGCTGAGCAGTGAGGCTGTCTCTCCAGTGCTAAGCAGTGAGGCTGTCTCTCCAGTGCTGAGCTGTGAGAATGTCTCCCCAGTGCTGAGCAGTGAGGCTGTCACCCCAGTGCGGAGCAGTGAGAATGTCTCTCCAGTGCTGAGCAGTGAGAATGTCTCTCCAGTGCTGAGCAGTGAGGCTGCCTCTCCAGTGCTGAGCAGTGAGGCTGTCTCTCCAGTGCTGAGCAATGAGGCTGTCTCTCCAGTGCTGAGCAGTGAGGCTGTCACTCAAGTGCTGAGCAGTGAGAATGTCTCTCCAGTGCTGAGCAGTGAGGCTGTCTCTCCGCGGCTCAGCAGTGAGGCTGACACCCCGGTGCTGAGCCCTGAGGCTGTCTCTCCAGTGTTGAGTAGTGGGGCTGTCTCTCCAGTGCTGAGCAGTGAGGCTGTCACCCCAGTGCCGAGCAGTGAGGCGGTCTCTCCGCTGCTCTGCAGTGAGGCTGTCACCCCAGTGCTGAGCAGTGAGGCTGTCTCTCCAGTGCTGAGCAGTGAGGTTGTCACTCCAGTGCTGAGCAGTGAGGCTGTCTCTCCAGTGCTGAGCAGTGAGGCTATCTCTCCAGTGCTGAGCAGTGAGAATGTCTCTCCAGTGCTGAGCAGTGAGGCTGTCTCTCCAGTGCTGAGCAGTGAGGCTGTCTCTCCAGTGCTGAGCAGTGAGGCTGTCTCTCCAGTGCTGAGCAGTGAGAATGTCTCTCCAGTGCTGAGCAGTGAGGCTGTCTCTCCGCTGTTCAGCAGTGAGGCTGTCACCCCAGTGCTGAGCAGTGAGGCTGTCACTCCAGTGCCGAGCAGTGAGGCTGTCTCTCCGTTGATCAGCAGTGAGGCTGTCACCCCAGTGCTGAGCAGTGAGGCTGTCTCTCCAGTGCTGAGCAGTGAGGTTGTCACTCCAGTGCTGAGCAGTGAGGCTGTCTCTCCAGTGCTGAGCAGTGAGGCTATCTCTCCAGTGCTCAGCAGTGAGGCTGTCTCTCCAGTGCTGAGCAGTGAGGCTGTCACTCCAGTGCTGAGCAGTGAGGCTGTCTCTCCAGTGCTGAGCAGTGAGGCTGTCTCTCCAGTGCTGAGCAGTGAGGCTGTCTCTCCAGTGCTGAGCAGTGAGAATGTCTCTCCAGTGCTGAGCAGTGAGGCTGTCTCTCCAGTGCTGAGCAGTGAGGCTGTCACTCCAGTGCTGAGCAGTGTGGCTGTCTCTCCAGTGCTGAGCAGTGAGGCTGTCTCTCCAGTGCTGAGCAGTGAGGCTGTCTCTCCAGTGCTGAGCGGTGAAGATTTCTCTCCAGTGCTGAGCAGTGAGGCTGTCTCTCCAGTGCTGAGCAGTGAGGCTGTCTCTCCAGTGCTGAGCAGTGAGAATGTCTCTCCAGTGCTGAGCAGTGAGGCTGTCACCCCAGTGCGGAGCAGTGAGAATGTCTCTCCAGTGCTGAGCAGTGAGAATGTCTCTCCAGTGCTGAGCAGTGAGGCTGTCTCTCCAGTGCTGAGCAGTGAGGCTATCTCTCCAGTGCTGAGCAGTGAGAATGTCTCTTCAGTGCTGAGCAGTGAGGCTATCTCTCCAGTGCTGAGCAGTGAGAATGTCTCTCCAGTGCTGAGCAGTGAGGCTGTCACCCCAGTGCTGAGCAGTGAGGCTTTCTCTCCTGTGCTGAGCAGCGAGGCTGTCACCCCAGTGCCGAGCAGTGAGGCTGTCTCTCCAGTGCTGAGCAGTGAGGCATTCACTCCAGTCTTGAGCAGTGAGAATGTCTTTCCAGTGCTGACCAGTGAGGCTGTCTCTCCAGTGCTGAGCAGTGAGGCTGTCTATCCAGTGCTGAGCAGCGAGGCTGTCACTCCAGTGCTGGGCAGTGAGGCTGTCTCTCCAGTGCTGAGCAGTGAGGCTGTCACTCCAGTGCTTAGCAGTGAGGCTGTCTCTCCGCTGCTCAGCAGTGAAGCTGTCTCTCCAGTGCTGAGCAGTGAGGCTATCTCTCCAGTGCTGAGCAGTGAGAATGTCTCTCCAGTGCTGAGCAGTGAGGCTGTCTCTCCAAAGAACAAAGAACAAAGAAATGTACAGCACAGGAACAGGCCCTTCGGCCCTCCAAGCCCGTGCCGACCATACTGCCCGACTAAACTACAATCTTCTACACTTCCTGGGTCCGTATCCTTCTATTCCCATCCTATTTATATATTTGTCAAGATGCCCCTTAAATGTCCCTATCGTCCCTGCTTCCACTACCTCCTCCGGTAGTGAGTTCCAGGCACCCACTACCCTCTGCGTAAAAAACTTGCCTCGTACATCTACTCTAAACTTTGCCCCTCTCATATTAAACCTATGCCCCCTAGTAATTGACCCCTCTACCCTGGGGAAAAGCCTCTGACTATCCACTCTGTCTATGCCCCTCATAATTTTGTATTCCTCTATCAGGTCGCCCCTCAACCTCCTTCGTTCCAGTGAGAACAAACCGAGTTTATTCAATCGCTCCTCATAGCTTATGCCCTCCATACCAGGCAACATTCTGGTAAATCTCTTCTGCACCCTCTCTAAAGCCTTCACATCCTTCTGGTAGTGTGGCGACCAGAATTGAACACTATACTCCAAGTGTGGCCTAACTAAGGTTCTATACAGCTGCAACATGACTTGCCAATTCTTATACTCAATGCCCCGGCCAATGAAGGCAAGCATGCCGTATGCCTTCTTGACTACCTTCTCCACCTGTGTTGCCCCTTTCAATGACCTGTGGACCTGTACTCCTAGATCTCTTTGACTTTCAATACTCTTGAGGGTTCTACCATTCACTGTATATTCCCTACCTGCATTAGCCCTTCCAAAATGCATTACCTCACATTTGTCCGGATTAAACTCCATCTGCCATCTCTCCGCCCAAGTCTCCAGACAATCTAAATCCTGCTGTATCCTCAGACAGTCCTCATCGCTATCCGCAATTCCACCAACCTTTGTGTCGTCTGCAAACTTACTAATCAGACCAGTTACATTTTCCTCCAAATCATTTATATATATTACAAAGAGCAAAGGTCCCAGCACTGATCCCTGTGGAACACCACTGGTCACAGCCCTCCAATTAGAAAAGCATCCCTCCATTGCTACCCTCTGCCTTCTATGGCCTAGCCAGTTCTGTATCCACCTTGCCAGTTCACCCCTGATCCCGTGTGACTTCACCTTTTGTACTAGTTTACCATGAGGGACCTTGTCAAAGGCCTTACTGAAGTCCATATAGACAACATCTACTGCCCTACCTGCATCAATCATCTTAGTGACCTCCTCGAAAAACTCTATCAAGTTAGTGAGACACGACCTTCCCTTCACAAAACCGTGCTGCCTCTCACTAATACGTCCATTTGCTTCCAAATGGGAGTAGATCCTGTCTCGAAGAATTCTCTCCAGTAATTTCCCTACCACTTTAAGGCTCACCGGCCTGTAGTTCCCGGGATTATCCTTGCTACCCTTCTTAAACAGAGGAACAACATTGGCTATTCTCCAGTCCTCCGGGACATCCCCTGAAGACAGCGAGGATCCAAAGATTTCTGTCAAGGCCTCAGCAATTTCCTCTCCAGCCTCCTTCAGTATTCTGGGGTAGATCCTATCCGGCCCTGGGGACTTATCTACCTTAATATTTTTTAAGACACCCAACACCTCGTCTTTTTGGATCACAATGTGACCCAGGCTATCTACACCCCCTTCTCCAGACTCAACATCTACCAATTCCTTCTCTTTGGTGAATACTGATGCAAAGTATTCATTTAGTACCTCGCCCATTTCCTCTGGCTCCACACATAGATTCCCTTGCCTATCCTTCAGTGGGCCAACCCTTTCCCTGGCTACCCTCTTGCTTTTTATGTACGTGTAAAAAGCCTTGGGATTTTCCTTAACCCTATTTGCCAATGACTTTTCATGACCCCTTCTAGCCCTCCTGACTCCTTGCTTAAGTTCCTTCCTACTTTCCTTATATGCCACACAGGCTTCGTCTGTTCCCAGCCTTTTAGCCCTGACAAATGCCTCCTTTTTCTTTTTGACAAGGCCTACAATATCACTCGTCATCCAAGGTTCCCGAAAATTGCCGTATTTATCTTTCTTCCTCACAGGAACATGCCTGTCCTGTATTCCTTTCAACTGACACTTGAAAGCCTCCCACATGTCAGATGTTGATTTGCCTTCAAACATCCGCCCCCAATCTATGTTCTTCAGTTCCCGCCTAATATTGTTATAATTAGCCTTCCCCCAATTTAGCACATTCATCCTCGGACCACTCTTATCCTTGTCCACCAGTACTTTAAAACTTACTGAATTTTGGTCACTGTTACCGAAATGCTCCCCTACTGAAACATCTACCACCTGGCCGGGCTCATTCCCCAATACCAGGTCCAGTACCGCCCCTTCCCTAGTTGGACTGTTTACATATTGTTTTAAGAAGCCCTCCTGGATGCTCCTTACAAACTCCGCCCCGTCTAAGCCCCTGGCACTAAGTGAGTCCCAGTCAATATTGGGGAAGTTGAAGTCTCCCATCACCACAACCCTATTGTTTTTACTCTTTTCCAAAATCTGTCTACCTATCTGCTCCTCCATCTCCCGCTGGCTGTTGGGAGGCCTGTAGTATACCCCCAACATTGTGACTGCACCCTTCTTATTCCTGATCTCTACCCATATAGCCTCACTGCCCTCTGAGGTGTCCTCTCGCAGTATAGCTGTGATATTCTCCCGAACAAGTAGCGCAACTCCGCCTCCCCTTTTACATCCCCCTCTATCCCGCCTGAAACATCTAAATCCTGGAACGTTTAGCTGCCAATCCTGCCCTTCCCTCAACCAGGTCTCTGTAATGGCAACAACATCATAGTTCCAAGTAGTAATCCAAGCTCTAAGTTCATCTGCCTTACCCGTAATGCTCCTTGCATTAAAACATATGCACTTCAGGCCACCAGACCCGCTGTGTTCAGCAACTTCTCCCCGTCTGCTCTGCCTCAGAGCCACACTGTCCCTATTCCCTAGTTCTCCCTCAATGCTCTCACCTTCTGACCTATAGCTCCCGTGCCCACCCCCCTGCCATACTAGTTTAAACCCTCCCGTGTGACACTAGCAAACCTCGCGGCCAGGATATTTATGCCTCTCCGGTTTAGATGCAACCCGTCCATCTTATACAGGTCACACCTGCCCCGGAAGAGCTCCCAGTGGTCCAGATAACGGAAACCCTCCCTCCTACACCAGCTGTTTAGCCACGTGTTTGTCTGCTCTATCTTCCTATTTCTAGCCTCACTGGCACGTGGCACAGGGAGTAATCCCGAGATTACAACCCTCGAGGTCCTGTCTTTTAACTTTCTGCCTAGCTCCCTGAACTCCTGCTGCAGGACCTCATGCCCCTTCCTGCCTATGTCGTTAGTACCAATATGTACAACGACCTCTGCCTGTTTGCCCTCCCCCTTCAGGATTCCCTCTACCCGTTTGGAGACATCCTGGACCCTGGCACCAGGGAGGCAACATACCATCCTGGAGTCTCTTTCACGTCCACAGAAGCGCCTATCTGTGCCCCTGACTATAGAGTCCCCTATTACTATTACTCTTCTGCGCTTTGACCCTCCCTTCTGAACATCAGAGCCAGCCGTGGTGCCACTGCTCAGGCTGCTGCTGTTTTCCCCTGATAGGCTATCCCCCCCGACAGTATCCAAAGGGGTATATCTGTTCGAGAGGGGGACAACCATAGGGGATTCCTGCACTGACTGCCTGCCCTTTCTGGTGGACACCCATTTCTCTGCCTGCACCTTGGGTGTGACCACATTTACATAACTGCGATCTATGACGCTTTCCGCCACCTGCATGCTCCTAAGTGCATCCAATTGCTGCTCCAACCGAACCATGCGGTCTGTGAGGAGCTGCAGTTGGGTGCACTTTCTGCAGATGAAGCCATCCGGGACGCTGGAAGCCTCCCGGACCTGCCACATCTCACAGTCAGAGCACAGCACCCCTCTAACTGACATTGCGTCAATTAATTAAAATTAAAATTTGTCTTTTTTTTTAAATACTTTTTTTTTAAATTGCAAAGTTACTGTCAACTATCTGTTTCCTAGCACTAGATTTCTAATAGAAATGCGATAGCTAACTATAATATTCTCCGATCTCTGGCTTAGATATCCTCTAAATTATAATTAAGTTGTTATGTTTAATTAGTTCCCAAATACTCAAATTTTTTTTTTTTTTAAATTTAGGTTAGAATCCCAACCAGCCACTCAGGTCACAGCTTTTCTGTGATGTCACTTCAGTTTCCCCCCGACACACACAATTTGAAAAAAGGTATAAAAGTAAAAATCACTTACTTACCTTCTTACCTTCTGAGTGTCTGAGATGTTCTCAGGTTCTCTCGCTGACAGAGACTGCTCCTCCACCTCCGATCCTTGACCTGCACAATGCTAATAATATAATAATATAATATGGCACTTACCTTACACCAATGGGTCTTATTATTAGGTTAGAGGAGGAGGGCGGGAGGGAGACACTACACGTGTAGTGTCTCGGGTTTCCTCTCCACCAGAATTTATTGGTTGGGGGGGGGGGGACTTGCCAGAGGTCGAACTTCCGGTTCCCGCCTTATATAAAAACAAATAAAACAGAAAAGAAGAACAGACACGGGACCAGGTAAGGCTTTTTAAACTCACTACTCACCTCCCAGAAGGCCCCTGCGCACCGCTGCCGCCGAAATCCAAAGGGCTGCTCCTGTAAAGGTAAGTGGTTTTAAAGTCGCTACTCACCTCCAAGAAGGCCCCTGCGCACCGCTGCCGCCGAAATCCAAAGGGCTGCTCCTGTAAAGGTAAGTGGTTTTAAACTCACTACTCACCTCCCAGAAGGCCCCTGCGCACCGCTGCCGCCGAAATCCAAAGGGCTGCTCCTGTAAAGGTAAGTGGTTTTAAAGTCGCTACTCACCTCCAAGAAGGCCCCTGCGCACCGCTGCCGCCGAAATCCAGTGCTGAGCAGTGAGGCGGTCTCTCCAGTGCTGAGCAGCGAGGCTGTCACTCCAGTGCTGTGCAGTGAGGCTGTCTCTCCAGTGCTGAGCAGTGAGGCTGTCTCTCCAGTGCTGAGCAGTGAGGCTGTCACTCCAGTGCTGAGCAGTGAGAATGTCTCTCCAGTGCTGAGCAGTGAGGCTGTCTCTCCGCTGCACAGCAGTGAGGCTGTCACCCCAGTGCTGAGCAGTGAGGCTGTCTGTCCGCTGCTCAGCAGTGAGGCTGTCACCCCAGTGCTGAGCAGTGAGAATGTCTCTCCAGTGCTGAGCAGTGAGGCTGTCTCTCCGCTGCTCAGCAGTGAGGCTGTCACCCCAGTGCTGAGCAGTGAGGCTGTCTCTCCAGTGCTGAGCAGTGAGGCTGTCTCTCCGCTGCTCAGCAGTGAGGCTGTCACCCCAGTGCTGAGCAGTGAGGCTGTCTCTCCGCTGCTCAGCAGTGAGGCTGTCACCCCAGTGCTGAGCAGTGAGGCTGTCTCTCCAGTGTTGAGCAGTGAGGCTGTCTCTCCAGTGCTGAGCAGTGAGGCTGTCACCCCAGTGCTGAGCAGTGAGGCTGTCTCTCCGCTGCTCAGCAGTGAGGCTGTCTCTCCAGTGCCGAGCAGTGAGTCTGTCTCTCCAGTGCTGAGCAGTGAGGCGATCTCTCCAGTGCTGAGCAGTGAGAATGTCTCTCCGGTGCTGAGCAGTGAGGCTGTCTCTCCAGTGCTGAGCAGTGAGGCTGTCTCTCCAGTGCTGAGCAGTGAGGCTGTCACTCCAGTGCCGAGCAGTGAGGTGTCACTCCAGTGCTGAGCAGTGAGGCTGTCACCCCAGTGCCGAGCAGTGAGGTGTCACTCCAGTGCTGAGCAGTGAGGCTCTCACCCCAGTGCTGGGCAGCGAGGCTGTCACTCCAGTGCTGAGCAGTGAGGCTGTCACCCCAGTGCTGAGCAGTGAGGCTTTCTCTCCAGTGCTGAGCAGTGAGGCTGTCTCTCCAGTGCTGAGCAGTGAGGCTGTCACTCCAGTGCTGAGCAGTGAGGCTGTCTCTCCCGTTCTGAGCAGTGAGGCTGTCACTCCAGTGCTGAGCAGTGAGGCTGTCACTCCAGTGCTGAGAAGTGAGGCTGTCACTCCAGTGCTGAGCAGTGAGGCTATCTCTCCAGTGCTGAGCAGTGAGAATGTCTCTCCAGTGCTGAGCAGTGAGGCTATCTCTCCAGTGCTGAGCAGTGAGAATGTCTCCTCAGTGCTGAGCAGTGAGGCTGTCTCTCCAGTGCTGAGCAGTGAGGCTGTCTCTCCAGTGCTGAGCAGCGAGGCTGTCACCCCAGTGCCGAGCAGTGAGGCTGTCTCTCCAGTGCTGAGCAGTGAGGCTTTCACTCCAGTCTTGAGCAGTGAGAATGTCTCTCCAGTGCTCACCAGTGAGGCTGTCTCTCCAGTGCTGAGCAGTGAGGCTGTCTATCCAGTGCTGAGCAGCGAGGCTGTCACTCCAGTGCTGGGCAGTGAGGCTGTCTCTCCAGTGCTGAGCAATGAGGCTGTTTCTCCAGTGCTGAGCAGTGAGGCTGTCACTCCAGTGCTGAGCAGTGAGGCTGTCTCTCCGCTGCTCAGCAGTGAGGCTGTCAACCCAGTGCTGAGCAGTGAGGCTGTCTCTTCAGTGTTGAGTAGTGGGGCTGTCTCTCCAGTGCTGAGCAGTGAGGCTGTCACCCCAGTGCTGAGCAGTGAGGCTGTCTCTCCGCTTCTCAGCAGTGAGCCTGTCACCCCAGTGCTGAGCAGTGAGGCTGTCTCTCCAGTGCTGAGCAGTGAGGTTGTCACTCCACTGCTGAGCAGTGAGGCTGTCTCTCCAGTGCTGAGCAGTGAGGCTATCTATCCAGTGCTGAGCAGTGAGAATGTGTCTCCAGTGCTGAGCAGTGAGGCTTTCTCTCCAGTGCTGAGCAGTGAGGCTGTCTGTCCAGTGCTGAGCAGCGAGGCTGTCACTCCAGTGCTGAGCAGTGAGGCTGTCTCTCCAGTGCTGAGCAGTGAGGCTGTTACTCCAGTGCTGAGCTGTGAGAATGTCTCTCCAGTGCTGAGCAGTGAGGCTGTCTCTCCGCTGCTCAGCAGTGAGGCTGTCACCCCAGTGCTGAGCAGTGAGGCTGTCTCTCCAGTGCTGAGCAGTGAGGCTGACACCCCAGTGCCGAGCAGTGAGGCTGTCTCTCCGCTGCTCAGCAGTGAGGCTGTCACCCCAGTGCTGAGCAGTGAGGCTGTCTCTCCAGTGCTGAGCAGTGAGGTTGTCACTCCAGTGCTGAGCAGTGAGGCTGTCTCTCCAGTGCTGAGCAGTGAGGCTATTTCTCCAGTGCTGAGCAGTGAGAATGTCTCTCCAGTGCTGAGCAGTGAGGCTGTCTCTCCAGTGCTGAGCAGTGAGGCTGTCTCTCCAGTGCTGAGCAGCGAGACTGTCACTCCAGTGCTGTGCAGTGAGGCTGTCTCTCCAGTGCTGAGCAGCGAGACTGTCACTCCAGTGCTGTGCAGTGAGGCTGTCTCTCCAGTGCTGAGCAGTGAGGCTGTCTCTCCAGTGCTGAGCAGTGAGGCTGTCTCTCCAGTGCTGAGCAGTGAGGCTGTCTCTCCAGTGCTGAGCGGTGAGGCTGTCTCTCCAGTGCTGAGCAGTGAGGCTGTCACTCCTGTGCTGAGCAGTGAGAATGTCTCTCCAGTGCTGAGCAGTGAGGCTGTCTCTCCGCTGCTCAGCAGTGAGGCTGTCACCCCAGTGCTGAGCAGTGAGGCTGTCTCTCCAGTGCTGAGCAGTGAGGCTGTCTCTCCAGTGCTGAGCAGTGAGAATGTCTCTCCAGTGCTGAGCAGTGAGGCTGTCTCTTCGCTGCTCAGCAGTGAGGCTGTCACCCCAGTGCTGAGCAGTGAGGCTGTCGCTCCAGTGTTGAGCAGTGGGGCTGTCTCTCCAGAGCTGAGCAGTGAGGCTGTCACCCCAGTGCCGAGCAGTGAGGCTGTCTCTCTGCTGCTCAGCAGTGAGGCTGTCACCCCAGTGCTGAGAAGTGAGGCTGTCTCTCCAGTGCTGAGCAGTGAGGTTGTCACTCCAGTGCTGAGCAGTGAGGCTGTCTCTCCAGTGCTGAGCAGTGAGGCTATCTCTCCAGTGCTGAGCAGCGAGGCTGTCACTCCAGTGCTGTGCAGTGAGGCTGTCTCTCCAGTGCTGAGCAGTGAGGCTGTCTCTCCAGTGCTGAGCAGCGAGGCTGTCACTCCAGTGCTGTGCAGTGAGGCTGTCTCTCCAGTGCTGAGCAGTGAGGTTGTCTCTCCAGTGCTGAGCAGTGAGGCTGTCACTCCAGTGCTGAGCAGTGAGGCTGTCTCTCCAGTGCTGAGCAGTGAGGCTGTCTCTCCAGTACTGAGCAGTGAGGCTGTCACTCCAGTGCTGAGCAGTGAGGCTGTCTCTCCAGTGCTGAGCAGTGAGGCTGTCTCTCCAGTGCTGAGCAGTGAGGCTGTCTCTCCAGTGCTGAGCGGTGAAGATTTCTCTCCAGTGCTGAGCAGTGAGGCTGTCTCTCCAGTGCTGAGCAGTGAAGCTGTCTCTCCAGTGCTGAGCAGTGAGAATGTCTCTCCAGTGCTGAGCAGTGAGGCTGTCACGCCAGTGCGGAGCAGTGAGAATGTCTCTCCAGTGCTGAGCAGTGAGAATGTCTCTCCAGTGCTGAGCAGTGAGGCTGTCTCTCCAGTGCTGAGCAGTGAGGCTATCTCTCCAGTGCTGAGCAGTGAGAATGTCTCTCCAGTGCTGAGCAGTGAGGCTATCTCTCCAGTGCTGAGCAATGAGAATGTCTCTCCAGTGCTGAGCAGTGAGGCTGTCACCCCAGTGCTGAGCAGTGAGGCTGTCTCTCCAGTGTTGAGCAGTGAGGCTGTCTCTCCAGTGCTGAGCAGCGAGGCTATCACCCCAGTGCCGAGCAGTGAGGCTGTCTCTCCAGTGCTGAGCAGTGAGGCTGTCTCTCCAGTGCTGAGCAGCGAGGCTGTCACTCCAGTGCTGAGCAGTGAGGCTGTCTCTCCAGTGCTGAGCAATGAGGCTGTCTCTCCAGTGCTGAGCAGTGAGGCTATCTCTCCAGTGCTGAGCAGTGAGAATGTCTCTCCAGTGCTGAGCAGTGAGGCTGTCTCTCCTGTGCTGAGCAGTGAGGCTGTCTCTCCAGTGCTGAGCGGTGAGGCTGTCTCTCCAGTGCTGAGCAGTGAGGCTGTCACTCCAGTGCTGAGCAGTGAGAATGTCTCTCCAGTGCTGAGCAGTGAGGCTGTCTCTCCGCTGCTCAGCAGTGAGGCTGTCACCCCAGTGCTGAGCAGTGAGGCTGTCTCTCCAGTGCTGAGCAGTGAGGCTGTCTCTCCAGTGCTGAGCAGTGAGAATGTCTCTCCAGTGCTGAGCAGTGAGGCTGTCTCTTCGCTGCTCAGCAGTGAGGCTGTCACCCCAGTGCTGAGCAGTGAGGCTGTCGCTCCAGTGTTGAGCAGTGGGGCTGTCTCTCCAGAGCTGAGCAGTGAGGCTGTCACCCCAGTGCCGAGCAGTGAGGCTGTCTCTCAGCTGCTCAGCAGTGAGGCTGTCACCCCAGTGCTGAGAAGTGAGGCTGTCTCTCCAGTGCTGAGCAGTGAGGTTGTCACTCCAGTGCTGAGCAGTGAGGCTGTCTCTCCAGTGCTGAGCAGTGAGGCTATCTCTCCAGTGCTGAGCAGCGAGGCTGTCACTCCAGTGCTGTGCAGTGAGGCTGTCTCTCCAGTGCTGAGCAGTGAGGCTGTCTCTCCAGTGCTGAGCAGCGAGGCTGTCACTCCAGTGCTGTGCAGTGAGGCTGTCTCTCCAGTGCTGATCAGTGAGGTTGTCTCTCCAGTGCTGAGCAGTGAGGCTGTCACTCCAGTGCTGAGCAGTGAGGCTGTCTCTCCAGTGCTGAGCAGTGAGGCTGTCTCTCCAGTACTGAGCAGTGAGGCTGTCACTCCAGTGCTGAGCAGTGATGCTGTCTCTACAGTGCTGAGCAGTGAGGCTGTCTCTCCAGTGCTGAGCAGTGAGGCTGTCTCTCCAGTGCTGAGCGGTGAAGATTTCTCTCCAGTGCTGAGCAGTGAGGCTGTCTCTCCAGTGCTGAGCAGTGAAGCTGTCTCTCCAGTGCTGAGCAGTGAGAATGTCTCTCCAGTGCTGAGCAGTGAGGCTATCTCTCCAGTGCTGAGCAATGAGAATGTCTCTCCAGTGCTGAGCAGTGAGGCTGTCACCCCAGTGCTGAGCAGTGAGGCTGTCTCTCCAGTGTTGAGCAGTGAGGCTGTCTCTCCAGTGCTGAGCAGCGAGGCTATCACCCCAGTGCCGAGCAGTGAGGCTGTCTCTCCAGTGCTGAGCAGTGAGGCTGTCTCTCCAGTGCTGAGCAGCGAGGCTGTCACTCCAGTGCTGAGCAGTGAGGCTGTCTCTCCAGTGCTGAGCAATGAGGCTGTCTCTCCAGTGCTGAGCAGTGAGGCTATCTCTCCAGTGCTGAGCAGTGAGAATGTCTCTCCAGTGCTGAGCAGTGAGGCTGTCTCTCCAGTGCTGAGCAGTGAGGCTGTCTCTCCAGTGCTGAGCAGTGAGGCTGTCTCTCCAGTGCTTAGCAGCGAGGCTATCACTCCAGTTCTGAGCAGTGAGGCTGTCTCTCCAGTGCTGAGCAGTGAGGCTGCCTCTCCAGTGCTGAGCAGTGAGGCTGTCACTCCAGTGCAGAGCAGTGAGGCTGTCTCTCCAGTGCTGAGCAGTGAGGCTGTCTCTCCAGTGCTGAGCAGCGAGGCTGTCACTCCAGTGCTGAGCAGTGAGGTTGTCTCTCCAGTGCTGAGCAGTGAGGCTGTCACTCCAGTGCTGAGCAGTGAGAATGTCTCTCCAGAGCTGAGCAGTGAGGCTGTCTCTCCGCTGCTCAGCAGTGAGGCTGCCACCACAGTGCTGAGCAGTGAGGCTGTCTCTCCAGTGTTGAGCAGTGGGGCTGTCTCTCCAGTGCTGAGCAGTGAGGCTGTCACCCCAGTGCCGAGCCGTGAGGCTGCCTCTCCGCTGCTCAGCAGTGAGGCTGTCACCCCAGTGCTGAGCAGTGAGGCTGTCTCTCCAGTGCTGAGCAGTGAGGTTGTCACTCCAGTGCTGAGCAGTGAGGCTGTCTCTCCAGTGCTGAGCAGTGAGGCTATCTCTCCAGTGCTGAGCAGTGAGAATGTCTCTCCAGTGCTGAGCAGTGAGGCTGTCTCTCCAGTGCTGAGCAGTGAGGCTGTCTCTCCAGTGCTGAGCAGCGAGGCTGTCACTCCAGTGCTGTGCAGTGAGGCTGTCTCTCCAGTGCTGAGCAGTGAGGCTGTCTCTCCAGTGCTGAGCAGTGAGGCTGTCACTCCAGTGCTGAGCAGTGAGAATGTCTCTCCAGTGCTGAGCAGTGAGGCTGTCTCTCCGCTGCTCAGCAGTGAGGCTGTCACCCCAGTGCTGAGCAGTGAGGCTGTCTCTCCAGTGCTGAGCAGTGAGGCTGTCTCTCCAGTGCTGAGCAGTGAGGCTGTCACCCCAGTGCCGAGCAGTGAGGCTGTCTCTCCGCTGCTCAGCAGTGAGGCTGTCACCCCAGTGCTGAGCAGTGAGGCTGTCTCTCCAGTGCTGAGCAGTGAGAATGCCTCTCCAGTGCTGAGCAGTGAGGCTGTCTCTCCAGTGCTGAGCAGTGAGGCGGTCTCTCCAGTGCTGAGCTGCGAGGCTGTCACTCCAGTGCTGTGCAGTGAGGCTGTCTCTCCAGTGCTGAGCAGTGAGGCTGTCTCTCCAGTGCTGAGCAGTGAGGCTGTCACTCCAGTGCTGAGCAGTGAGAATGTCTCTCCAGTGCAGAGCAGTGAGGCAGTCTCTCCGCTGCACAGCAGTGAGGCCGTCACCCCAGTGCTGAGCAGTGAGGCTGTCTGTCCGCTGCTCAGAAGTGAGGCTGTCACCCCAGTGCTGAGCAGTGAGAATGTCTCTCCAGTGCTGAGCAGTGAGGCTGTCTCTCCGCTGCTCAGCAGTGAGGCTGTCACCCCAGTGCTGAGCAGTGAGGCTGTCTCTCCAGTGTTGAGCAGTGGGGCTGTCTCTCCAGTGCTGAGCAGTGAGGCTGTCACCCCTGTGCTGAGCAGTGAGGCTGTCTGTCCAGTGCTGAGCAGCGAGGCTGTCACTCCAGTGCTGCGCAGTGAGGCTGTCTCTCCAGTGTTGAGCAGTGAGGCTGTTACTCCAGTGCTGAGCTGTGAGAATGTCTCTCCAGTGCTGAGCAGTGAGGCTGTCTCTCCGCTGCTCAGCAGTGAGGCTGTCACCCCAGTGCTGAGCAGTGAGGCTGTCTCTCCAGTGCTGAGCAGTGAGGCTGACACCCCAGTGCCGAGCAGTGAGGCTGTTTCTCCGCTGCTCAGCAGTGAGGCTGTCACCCCAGTGCTGAGCAGTGAGGCTGTCTCTCCAGTGCTGAGCAGTGAGGTTGTCACTCCAGTGCTGAGCAGTGAGGCTGTCTCTCCAGTGCTGAGCAGTGAGGCTATTTCTCCAGTGCTGAGCAGTGAGAATGTCTCTCCAGTGCTGAGCAGTGAGGCTGTCTCTCCAGTGCTGAGCAGTGAGGCTGTCTCTCCAGTGCTGAGCAGCGAGACTGTCACTCCAGTGCTGTGCAGTGAGGCTGTCTCTCCAGTGCTGAGCAGTGAGGCTGTCTCTCTAGTGCTGAGCAGTGAGGCTGTCTCTCCAGTGCTGAGCAGTGAGGCTGTCTCTCCAGTGCTGAGCGGTGAGGCTGTCTCTCCAGTGCTGAGCAGTGAGGCTGTCACTCCAGTGCTGAGCAGTGAGAATGTCTCTCCAGTGCTGAGCAGTGAGGCTGTCTCTCCGCTGCTCAGCAGTGAGGCTGTCACCCCAGTGCAGAGCAGTGAGGCTGTCTCTCCAGTGCTGAGCAGTGAGGCTGTCTCTCCAGTGCTGAGCAGTGAGAATGTCTCTCCAGTGCTGAGCAGTGAGGCTGTCTCTCCGCTGCTCAGCAGTGAGGCTGTCACCCCAGTGCTGAGCAGTGAGGCTGTCTCTCCAGTGTTGAGCAGTGGGGCTGTCTCTCCAGTGCTGAGCAGTGAGGCTGTCACCCCAGTGCCGAGCAGTGAGGCTGTCTCTCCGCTGCTCAGCAGTGAGACTGTCACCCCAGTGCTGAGCAGTGAGGCTGTCTCTCCAGTGCTGAGCAGTGAGGTTGTCACTCCAGTGCTGAGCAGTGAGGCTGTCTCTCCAGTGCTGAGCAGTGAGGCTATCTCTCCAGTGCTGAGCAGTGAGAATGTCTCTCCAGTGCTGAGCAGTGAGGCTGTCTCTCCAGTGCTGTGCAGTGAGGCTGTCTCTCCAGTGCTGGGCAGTGAGGCTGTCTCTCCAGTGCTGAGCAGCGAGGCTGTCACTCCAGTGCTGTGCAGTGAGGCTGTCTCTCCAGTGCTGAGCAGTGAGGCTGTCTCTCCAGTGCTGAGCAGCGAGGCTGTCACTCCAGTGCTGTGCAGTGAGGCTGTCTCTACAGTGCTGAGCAGTGAGGTTGTCTCTCCAGTGCTGAGCAGTGAGGCTGTCACTCCAGTGCTGAGCAGTGAGGCTGTCTCTCCAGTGCTGAGCAGTGAGGCTGTCTCTCCAGTACTGAGCAGTGAGGCTGTCACTCCAGTGCTGAGCAGTGAGGCTGTCTCTCCAGTGCTGAGCAGTGAGGCTGTCTCTCCAGTGCTGAGCAGTGAGGCTGTCTCTCCAGTGCTGAGCGGTGAAGATTTCTCTCCAGTGCTGAGCAGTGAGGCTGTCTCTCCAGTGCTGAGCAGTGAAGCTGTCTCTCCAGTGCTGAGCAGTGAGAATGTCTCTCCAGTGCTGAGCAGTGAGGCTGTCACCCCAGTGCGGAGCAGTGAGAATGTCTCTCCAGTGCTGAGCAGTGAGAATGTCTCTGCAGTGCTGAGCAGTGAGGCTGTCTCTCCAGTGCTGAGCAGTGAGGCTATCTCTCCAGTGCTGAGCAGTGAGAATGTCTCTCCAGTGATGAGCAGTGAGGCTATCTCTCCAGTGCTGAGCAATGAGAATGTCTCTCCAGTGCTGAGCAGTGAGGCTGTCACCCCAGTGCTGAGCAGTGAGGCTGTCTCTCCAGTGTTGAGCAGTGAGGCTGTCTCTCCAGTGCTGAGCAGCGAGGCTATCACCCCAGTGCCGAGCAGTGAGGCTGTCTCTCCAGTGCTGAGCAGTGAGGCTGTCTCTCCAGTGCTGAGCAGCGAGGCTGTCACTCCAGTGCTGAGCAGTGAGGCTGTCTCTCCAGTGCTGAGCAATGAGGCTGTCTCTCCAGTGCTGAGCAGTGAGGCTGTCACTCAAGTGCTGAGCAGTGAGAATGCCACTCCAGTGCTGAGCAGTGAGGCTGTCTCTCCGCTGCTCAGCATTGAGGCTGTCACCCCAGTGCTGAGCAGTGAGGCTGTCTCTCCAGTGTTGAGTAGTGGGGCTGTCTCTCCAGTGCTGTGCAGTGAGGCTGTCACCCCAGTGCCGAGCAGTGAGGCTGTCTCTCCGCTGCTCAGCAGTGAGGCTGTCACCCCAGTGCTGAGCAGTGAGGTTGTCTCTCCAGTGCTGAGCAGTGAGGTTGTCACTCCAGTGCTGAGCAGTGAGGCTGTCTCTCCAGTGCTGAGCAGTGAGGCTATCTCTCCAGTGCTGAGCAGTGAGAATGTCTCTCCAGTGCTGAGCAGTGAGGCTGTCTCTCCAGTGCTGAGCAGTGAGGCTGTCTCTCCAGTGCTGAGCAGTGAGGCTGTCTCTCCAGTGCTGAGCAGCGAGGCTGTCACTCCAGTTCTGAGCAGTGAGGCTGTCTCTCCAGTGCTGAGCAGTGAGGCTGCCTCTCCAGTGCTGAGCAGTGAGGCTGTCACTCCAGTGCAGAGCAGTGAGGCTCTCTCTCCAGTGCTGAGCAGTGAGGCTGTCTCTCCAGTGCTGAGCAGCGAGGCTGTCACTCCAGTGCTGAGCAGTGAGGTTGTCTCTCCAGTGCTGAGCAGTGAGGCTGTCACTCCAGTGCTGAGCAGTGAGAATGTCTCTCCAGAGCTGAGCAGTGAGGCTGTCTCTCCGCTGCTCAGCAGTGAGGCTGTCACCACAGTGCTGAGCAGTGAGGCTGTCTCTCCAGTGTTGAGCAGTGGGGCTGTCTCTCCAGTGCTGAGCAGTGAGGCTGTCACCCCAGTGCCGAGCCGTGAGGCTGCCTCTCCGCTGCTCAGCAGTGAGGCTGTCACCCCAGTGCTGAGCAGTGAGGCTGTCTCTCCAGTGCTGAGCAGTGAGGTTGTCACTCCAGTGCTGAGCAGTGAGGCTGTCTCTCCAGTGCTGAGCAGTGAGGCTATCTCTCCAGTGCTGAGCAGTGAGAATGTCTCTCCAGTGCTGAGCAGTGAGGCTGTCTCTCCAGTGCTGAGCAGTGAGGCTGTCTCTCCAGTGCTGAGCAGCGAGGCTGTCACTCCAGTGCTGTGCAGTGAGGCTGTCTCTCCAGTGCTGAGCAGTGAGGCTGTCTCTCCAGTGCTGAGCAGTGAGGCTGTCACTCCAGTGCTGAGCAGTGAGAATGTCTCTCCAGTGCAGAGCAGTGAGGCTGTCTCTCCGCTGCTCAGCAGTGAGGCTGTCACCCCAGTGCTGAGCAGTGAGGCTGTCTCTCCAGTGCTGAGCAGTGAGGCTGTCTCTCCAGTGCTGAGCAGTGAGGCTGTCACCCCAGTGCCGAGCAGTGAGGCTGTCTCTCCGCTGCTCAGCAGTGAGGCTGTCACCCCAGTGCTGAGCAGTGAGGCTGTCTCTCCAGTGCTGAGCAGTGAGAATGTCTCTCCAGTGCTGAGCAGTGAGGCTGTCTCTCCAGTGCTGAGCAGTGAGGCGGTCTCTCCAGTGCTGAGCAGCGAGGCTGTCACTCCAGTGCTGTGCATTGAGGCTGTCTCTCCAGTGCTGAGCAGTGAGGCTGTCTCTCCAGTGCTGAGCATTGAGGCTGTCACTCCAGTGCTGAGCAGTGAGAATGTCTCTCCAGTGCAGAGCAGTGAGGCAGTCTCTCCGCTGCACAGCAGTGAGGCCGTCACCCCAGTGCTGAGCAGTGAGGCTGTCTGTCCGCTGCTCAGAAGTGAGGCTGTCACCCCAGTGCTGAGCAGTGAGAATGTCTCTCCAGTGCTGAGCAGTGAGGCTGTCTCTCCGCTGCTCAGCAGTGAGGCTGTCACCCCAGTGCTGAGCAGTGAGGCTGTCTCTCCAGTGTTGAGCAGTGGGGCTGTCTCTCCAGTGCTGAGCAGTGAGGCTGTCACCCCTGTGCTGAGCAGTGAGGCTGTCTCTCCAGTGCTGAGCAGTGAGGTTGTCACTCCAGTGCTGAGCAGTGAGTCTGTCTCTCCAGTGCTGAGCAGTGAGGCTATCTCTCCAGTGCTGAGCCGTGAGAATGTCTCTCCGGTGCTGAGCAGTGAGGCTGTCTCTCCAGTGCTGAGCAGTGAGGCTGTCTCTCCAGTCCTGAGCAGTGAGGCTGTCACTCCAGTGCTGAGCAGTGAGGCTGTCACCCCAGTGCTGAGCAGTGAGGTGTCACTCCAGTGCTGAGCAGTGAGGCTCTCACCCCAGTGCTGGGCAGCGAGGCTGTCACTCCAGTGCTGAGCAGTGAGGCTGTCACCCCAGTGCTGAGCAGTGAGGCTGTCTCTCCCGTGCTGAGCAGTGAGGCTGTCACTCCAGTGCTGAGCAGTGAGGCTGTCACTCCAGTGCTGAGCAGTGAGGCTGTCACTCCAGTGCTGAGCAGTGAGGCTGTCACCCCAGTGCTGAGCAGTGAGGCTGTCTCTCCAGTGCTGAGCAGTGAGGTTGTCACTCCAGTGCTGAGCAGTGAGGCTGTCTCTCCAGTGGTGAGCAGTGAGGCTGTCACTCCAGTGCTGAGCAGTGAGGCTGTCTCTCCAGTGCTGAGCAGTGAGGCTGTCACTCCAGTGCTGAGCAGTGAGGCTGTCACTCCAGTGCTGAGCAGTGAGGCTGTCTCTCCAGTGCTTAGCAGTGAGGCTGTCACTCCAGGGCTTAGCAGTGAGGCTGTCACTCCAGTGATCAGCATTGAGGCTGTCTCTCCAGTGCTGAGCAGTGAGGCTGTCTCTCTAGTGCTGTTCAGTGAGGCCTTCTCTCCAGTGCTGAGCAGTGAGGCTTTCTCTCCAGTGCTGATCAGTGAGGCTTTCTCTCCAGTGCTGAGCAGTGAGGCTGGCTCTCCACTGCTGAGCAGTGAGGCCGTCTCTCCAGTGCTGGGCAGTGAGGCTGTCACCCCAGTGCTGAGCAGTGAGGCTGTCTCTCCAGTGTTGAGCAGTGAGGCTTTCTCTCCAGTGCTGATCAGTGAGGCTTTCTCTCCAGTGCTGAGCAGTGAGGCTGTCTCTCCAGTGCTGAGCAGTGAGGCTGTCACTCCAGTGCTGAGCAGTGAGGCTGTCACCCCAGTGCCGAGCAGTGAGGCTGTCTCTCCAGTGCTGAGCAGTGAGGCTGTCTCTCCAGTGCTGAGCAGTGAGGCTGTCACTCCAGAGCTGAGCAGTGAGGCTGTCTCTCCAGTGCTGAGCAGTGAGGCTGTCTCTCCAGTGCTGAGCAGTGAGGCTGTCTCTCCAGTGCTGAGCGGTGAAGATTTCTCTCCAGTGCTGAGCAGTGAGGCTGTCTCTCCAGTGCTGAGCGGTGAGGCTGTCTCTCCAGTGCTGAGCAGTGAGGCTGTCACTCCAGTGCTGAGCAGTGAGAATGTCTCTCCAGTGCTGAGCAGTGAGGCTGTCTCTCCGCTGCTCAGCAGTGAGGCTGTCACCCCAGTGCTGAGCAGTGAGGCTGTCTCTCCAGTGCTGAGCAGTGAGGCTGTCTCTCCAGTGCTGAGCAGTGAGAATGTCTCTCCAGTGCTGAGCAGTGAGGCTGTCTCTCCGCTGCTCAGCAGTGAGGCTGTCACCCCAGTGCTGAGCAGTGAGGCTGTCGCTCCAGTGTTGAGCAGTGGGGCTGTCTCTCCAGTGCTGAGCAGTGAGGCTGTCAACTCAGTGCCGAGCAGTGAGGCTGTCTCTCCGCTGCTCAGCAGTGAGGCTGTCACCCCAGTGCTGAGCAGTGAGGCTGTCTCTCCAGTGCTGAGCAGTGAGGTTGTCACTCCAGTGCTGAGCAGTGAGGCTGTCTCTCCAGTGCTGAGCAGTGAGGCTATCTCTCCAGTGCTGAGCAGTGAGAATGTCTCTCCAGTGCTGAGCAGTGAGGCTGTCTCTCCAGTGCTGTGCAGTGAGGCTGTCTCTCCAGTGCTGAGCAGTGAGGCTGTCTCTCCAGTGCTGAGCAGCGAGGCTGTCACTCCAGTGCTGTGCAGTGAGGCTGTCTCTCCAGTGCTGAGCAGTGAGGCTGTCCCTCCAGTGCTGAGCAGTGAGGCTGTCACTCCAGTGCTGTGCAGTGAGGCTGTCTCTCCAGTGCTGAGCAGTGAGGTTGTCTCTCCAGTGCTGAGCAGTGAGGCTGTCACTCCAGTGCTGAGCAGTGAGGCTGTCTCTCCAGTGCTGAGCAGTGAGGCTGTCTCTCCAGTACTGAGCAGTGAGGCTGTCACTCCAGTGCTGAGCAGTGAGGCTGTCTCTCCAGTGCTTAGCAGTGAGGCTGTCTCTCCAGTGCTGAGCAGTGAGGCTGTCTCTCCAGTGCTGAGCGGTGAAGATTTCTCTCCAGTGCTGAGCAGTGAGGCTGTCTCTCCAGTGCTGAGCAGTGAAGCTGTCTCTCCAGTGCTGAGCAGTGAGAATGTCTCTCCAGTGCTGAGCAGTGAGGCTGTCACCCCAGTGCGGAGCAGTGAGAATGTCTCTCCAGTGCTGAGCAGTGAGAATGTCTCTCCAGTGCTGAGCAGTGAGGCTGTCTCTCCAGTGCTGAGCAGTGAGGCTATCTCTCCAGTGCTGAGCAGTGAGAATGTCTCTCCAGTGATGAGCAGTGAGGCTATCTCTCCAGTGCTGAGCAATGAGAATGTCTCTCCAGTGCTGAGCAGTGAGGCTGTCACCCCAGTGCTGAGCAGTGAGGCTGTCTCTCCAGTGTTGAGCAGTGAGGCTGTCTCTCCAGTGCTGAGCAGCGAGGCTATCACCCCAGTGCCGAGCAGTGAGGCTGTCTCTCCAGTGCTGAGCAGTGAGGCTGTCTCTCCAGTGCTGAGCAGCGAGGCTGTCACTCCAGTGCTGAGCAGTGAGGCTGTCTCTCCAGTGCTGAGCAATGAGGCTGTCTCTCCAGTGCTGAGCAGTGAGGCTGTCACTCAAGTGCTGAGCAGTGAGAATGCCACTCCAGTGCTGAGCAGTGAGGCTGTCTCTCCGCTGCTCAGCATTGAGGCTGTCACCCCAGTGCTGAGCAGTGAGGCTGTCTCTCCAGTGTTGAGTAGTGGGGCTGTCTCTCCAGTGCTGTGCAGTGAGGCTGTCACCCCAGTGCCGAGCAGTGAGGCTGTCTCTCCGCTGCTCAGCAGTGAGGCTGTCACCCCAGTGCTGAGCAGTGAGGTTGTCTCTCCAGTGCTGAGCAGTGAGGTTGTCACTCCAGTGCTGAGCAGTGAGGCTGTCTCTCCAGTGCTGAGCAGTGAGGCTATCTCTCCAGTGCTGAGCAGTGAGAATGTCTCTCCAGTGCTGAGCAGTGAGGCTGTCTCTCCAGTGCTGAGCAGTGAGGCTGTCTCTCCAGTGCTGAGCAGTGAGGCTGTCTCTCCAGTGCTGAGCAGCGAGGCTGTCACTCCAGTTCTGAGCAGTGAGGCTGTCTCTCCAGTGCAGAGCAGTGAGGCAGTCTCTCCGCTGCACAGCAGTGAGGCCGTCACCCCAGTGCTGAGCAGTGAGGCTGTCTGTCCGCTGCTCAGAAGTGAGGCTGTCACCCCAGTGCTGAGCAGTGAGAATGTCTCTCCAGTGCTGAGCAGTGAGGCTGTCTCTCCGCTGCTCAGCATTGAGGCTGTCACCCCAGTGCTGAGCAGTGAGGCTGTCTCTCCAGTGTTGAGCAGTGGGGCTGTCTCTCCAGTGCTGAGCAGTGAGGCTGTCACCCCTGTGCTGAGCAGTGAGGCTGTCTCTCCAGTGCTGAGCAGTGAGGTTGTCACTCCAGTGCTGAGCAGTGAGTCTGTCTCTCCAGTGCTGAGCAGTGAGGCTATCTCTCCAGTGCTGAGCCGTGAGAATGTCTCTCCGGTGCTGAGCAGTGAGGCTGTCTCTCCAGTGCTGAGCAGTGAGGCTGTCTCTCCAGTCCTGAGCAGTGAGGCTGTCACTCCAGTGCTGAGCAGTGAGGCTGTCACCCCAGTGCTGAGCAGTGAGGTGTCACTCCAGTGCTGAGCAGTGAGGCTGTCACTCCAGTGCTGAGCAGTGAGGCTGTCACCCCAGTGCTGAGCAGTGAGGCTGTCTCTCCCGTGCTGAGCAGTGAGGCTGTCACTCCAGTGCTGAGCAGTGAGGCTGTCACTCCAGTGCTGAGCAGTGAGGCTGTCACTCCAGTGCTGAGCAGTGAGGCTGTCACCCCAGTGCTGAGCAGTGAGGCTGTCTCTCCAGTGCTGAGCAGTGAGGTTGTCACTCCAGTGCTGAGCAGTGAGGCTGTCTCTCCAGTGGTGAGCAGTGAGGCTGTCACTCCAGTGCTGAGCAGTGAGGCTGTCTCTCCAGTGCTGAGCAGTGAGGCTGTCACTCCAGTGCTGAGCAGTGAGGCTGTCACTCCAGTGCTGAGCAGTGAGGCTGTCTCTCCAGTGCTTAGCAGTGAGGCTGTCACTCCAGGGCTTAGCAGTGAGGCTGTCACTCCAGTGATCAGCATTGAGGCTGTCTCTCCAGTGATGAGCAGTGAGGCTGTCTCTCTAGTGCTGTTCAGTGAGGCCTTCTCTCCAGTGCTGAGCAGTGAGGCTTTCTCTCCAGTGCTGATCAGTGAGGCTTTCTCTCCAGTGCTGAGCAGTGAGGCTGGCTCTCCACTGCTGAGCAGTGAGGCCGTCTCTCCAGTGCTGGGCAGTGAGGCTGTCACCCCAGTGCTGAGCAGTGAGGCTGTCTCTCCAGTGTTGAGCAGTGAGGCTTTCTCTCCAGTGCTGATCAGTGAGGCTTTCTCTCCAGTGCTGAGCAGTGAGGCTGTCTCTCCAGTGCTGAGCAGTGAGGCTGTCACTCCAGTGCTGAGCAGTGAGGCTGTCACCCCAGTGCCGAGCAGTGAGGCTGTCTCTCCAGTGCTGAGCAGTGAGGCTGTCTCTCCAGTGCTGAGCAGTGAGGCTGTCACTCCAGAGCTGAGCAGTGAGGCTGTCTCTCCAGTGCTGAGCAGTGAGGCTGTCTCTCCAGTGCTGAGCAGTGAGGCTGTCTCTCCAGTGCTGAGCGGTGAAGATTTCTCTCCAGTGCTGAGCAGTGAGGCTGTCTCTCCAGTGCTGAGCGGTGAGGCTGTCTCTCCAGTGCTGAGCAGTGAGGCTGTCACTCCAGTGCTGAGCAGTGAGAATGTCTCTCCAGTGCTGAGCAGTGAGGCTGTCTCTCCGCTGCTCAGCAGTGAGGCTGTCACCCCAGTGCTGAGCAGTGAGGCTGTCTCTCCAGTGCTGAGCAGTGAGGCTGTCTCTCCAGTGCTGAGCAGTGAGAATGTCTCTCCAGTGCTGAGCAGTGAGGCTGTCTCTCCGCTGCTCAGCAGTGAGGCTGTCACCCCAGTGCTGAGCAGTGAGGCTGTCGCTCCAGTGTTGAGCAGTGGGGCTGTCTCTCCAGTGCTGAGCAGTGAGGCTGTCAACTCAGTGCCGAGCAGTGAGGCTGTCTCTCCGCTGCTCAGCAGTGAGGCTGTCACCCCAGTGCTGAGCAGTGAGGCTGTCTCTCCAGTGCTGAGCAGTGAGGTTGTCACTCCAGTGCTGAGCAGTGAGGCTGTCTCTCCAGTGCTGAGCAGTGAGGCTATCTCTCCAGTGCTGAGCATTGAGAATGTCTCTCCAGTGCTGAGCAGTGAGGCTGTCTCTCCAGTGCTGTGCAGTGAGGCTGTCTCTCCAGTGCTGAGCAGTGAGGCTGTCTCTCCAGTGCTGAGCAGCGAGGCTGTCACTCCAGTGCTGTGCAGTGAGGCTGTCTCTCCAGTGCTGAGCAGTGAGGCTGTCCCTCCAGTGCTGAGCAGCGAGGCTGTCACTCCAGTGCTGTGCAGTGAGGCTGTCTCTCCAGTGCTGAGCAGTGAGGTTGTCTCTCCAGTGCTGAGCAGTGAGGCTGTCACTCCAGTGCTGAGCAGTGAGGCTGTCTCTCCAGTGCTGAGCAGTGAGGCTGTCTCTCCAGTACTGAGCAGTGAGGCTGTCACTCCAGTGCTGAGCAGTGAGGCTGTCTCTCCAGTGCTGAGCAGTGAGGCTGTCTCTCCAGTGCTGAGCAGTGAGGCTGTCTCTCCAGTGCTGAGCGGTGAAGATTTCTCTCCAGTGCTGAGCAGTGAGGCTGTCTCTCCAGTGCTGAGCAGTGAAGCTGTCTCTCCAGTGCTGAGCAGTGAGAATGTCTCTCCAGTGCTGAGCAGTGAGGCTGTCACCCCAGTGCGGAGCAGTGAGAATGTCTCTCCAGTGCTGAGCAGTGAGAATGTCTCTCCAGTGCTGAGCAGTGAGGCTGTCTCTCCAGTGCTGAGCAGTGAGGCTATCTCTCCAGTGCTGAGCAGTGAGAATGTCTCTCCAGTGATGAGCAGTGAGGCTATCTCTCCAGTGCTGAGCAATGAGAATGTCTCTCCAGTGCTGAGCAGTGAGGCTGTCACCCCAGTGCTGAGCAGTGAGGCTGTCTCTCCAGTGTTGAGCAGTGAGGCTGTCTCTCCAGTGCTGAGCAGCGAGGCTATCACCCCAGTGCCGAGCAGTGAGGCTGTCTCTCCAGTGCTGAGCAGCGAGGCTGTCACTCCAGTGCTGAGCAGTGAGGCTGTCTCTCCAGTGCTGAGCAATGAGGCTGTCTCTCCAGTGCTGAGCAGTGAGGCTGTCACTCAAGTGCTGAGCAGTGAGAATGCCACTCCAGTGCTGAGCAGTGAGGCTGTCTCTCCGCTGCTCAGCATTGAGGCTGTCACCCCAGTGCTGAGCAGTGAGGCTGTCTCTCCAGTGTTGAGTAGTGGGGCTGTCTCTCCAGTGCTGTGCAGTTAGGCTGTCACCCCAGTGCCGAGCAGTGAGGCTGTCTCTCCGCTGCTCAGCAGTGAGGCTGTCACCCCAGTGCTGAGCAGTGAGTTTGTCTCTCCAGTGCTGAGCAGTGAGGTTGTCACTCCAGTGCTGAGCAGTGAGGCTGTCTCTCCAGTGCTGAGCAGTGAGGCTATCTCTCCAGTGCTGAGCAGTGAGAATGTCTCTCCAGTGCTGAGCAGTGAGGCTGTCTCTCCAGTGCTGAGCAGTGAGGCTGTCTCTCCAGTGCTGAGCAGTGAGGCTGTCTCTCCAGTGCTGAGCAGCGAGGCTGTCACTCCAGTTCTGAGCAGTGAGGCTGTCTCTCCAGTGCTGAGCAGTGAGGCTGCCTCTCCAGTGCTGAGCAGTGAGGCTGTCACTCCAGTGCAGAGCAGTGAGGCTCTCTCTCCAGTGCTGAGCAGTGAGGCTGTCTCTCCAGTGCTGAGCAGCGAGGCTGTCACTCCAGTGCTGAGCAGTGAGGTTGTCTCTCCAGTGCTGAGCAGTGAGGCTGTCACTCCAGTGCTGAGCAGTGAGAATGTCTCTCCAGAGCTGAGCAGTGAGGCTGTCTCTCCGCTGCTCAGCAGTGAGGCTGTCACCACAGTGCTGAGCAGTGAGGCTGTCTCTCCAGTGTTGAGCAGTGGGGCTGTCTCTCCAGTGCTGAGCAGTGAGGCTGTCACCCCAGTGCCGAGCCGTGAGGCTGCCTCTCCGCTGCTCAGCACTGAGGCTGTCACCCCAGTGCTGAGCAGTGAGGCTGTCTCTCCAGTGCTGAGCAGTGAGGTTGTCACTCCAGTGCTGAGCAGTGAGGCTGTCTCTCCAGTGCTGAGCAGTGAGGCTATCTCTCCAGTGCTGAGCAGTGAGAATGTCTCTCCAGTGCTGAGCAGTGAGGCTGTCTCTCCAGTGCTGAGCAGTGAGGCTGTCTCTCCAGTGCTGAGCAGCGAGGCTGTCACTCCAGTGCTGTGCAGTGAGGCTGTCTCTCCAGTGCTGAGCAGTGAGGCTGTCTCTCCAGTGCTGAGCAGTGAGGCTGTCACTCCAGTGCTGAGCAGTGAGAATGTCTCTCCAGTGCTGAGCAGTGAGGCTGTCTCTCCGCTGCTCAGCAGTGAGGCTGTCACCCCAGTGCTGAGCAGTGAGGCTGTCTCTCCAGTGCTGAGCAGTGAGGCTGTCTCTCCAGTGCTGAGCAGTGAGGCTGTCACCCCAGTGCCGAGCAGTGAGGCTGTCTCTCCGCTGCTCAGCAGTGAGGCTGTCACCCCAGTGCTGAGCAGTGAGGCTGTCTCTCCAGTGCTGAGCAGTGAGAATGTCTCTCCAGTGCTGAGCAGTGAGACTGTCTCTCCAGTGCTGAGCAGTGAGGCGGTCTCTCCAGTGCTGAGCAGCGAGGCTGTCACTCCAGTGCTGTGCAGTGAGGTTGTCTCTCCAGTGCTGAGCAGTGAGGCTGTCTCTCCAGTGCTGAGCATTGAGGCTGTCACTCCAGTGCTGAGCAGTGAGAATGTCTCTCCAGTGCAGAGCAGTGAGGCAGTCTCTCCGCTGCACAGCAGTGAGGCCGTCACCCCAGTGCTGAGCAGTGAGGCTGTCTGTCCGCTGCTCAGAAGTGAGGCTGTCACCCCAGTGCTGAGCAGTGAGAATGTCTCTCCAGTGCTGAGCAGTGAGGCTGTCTCTCCGCTGCTCAGCAGTGAGGCTGTCACCCCAGTGCTGAGCAGTGAGGCTGTCTCTCCAGTGTTGAGCAGTGGGGCTGTCTCTCCAGTGCTGAGCAGTGAGGCTGTCACCCCTGTGCTGAGCAGTGAGGCTGTCTCTCCAGTGCTGAGCAGTGAGGTTGTCACTCCAGTGATGAGCAGTGAGTCTGTCTCTCCAGTGCTGAGCAGTGAGGCTATCTCTCCAGTGCTGAGCCGTGAGAATGTCTCTCCGGTGCTGAGCAGTGAGGCTGTCTCTCCAGTGCTGAGCAGTGAGGCTGTCTCTCCAGTCCTGAGCAGTGAGGCTGTCACTCCAGTGCTGAGCAGTGAGGCTGTCACCCCAGTGCTGAGCAGTGAGGTGTCACTCCAGTGCTGAGCAGTGAGGCTCTCACCCCAGTGCTGGGCAGCGAGGCTGTCACTCCAGTGCTGAGCAGTGAGGCTGTCACCCCAGTGCTGAGCAGTGAGGCTGTCTCTCCCATGCTGAGCAGTGAGGCTGTCACTCCAGTGCTGAGCAGTGAGGCTGTCACTCCAGTGCTGAGCAGTGAGGCTGTCACTCCAGTGCTGAGCAGTGAGGCTGTCACCCCAGTGCTGAGCAGTGAGGCTGTCTCTCCAGTGCTGAGCAGTGAGGTTGTCACTCCAGTGCTGAGCAGTGAGGCTGTCTCTCCAGTGGTGAGCAGTGAGGCTGTCACTCCAGTGCTGAGCAGTGAGGCTGTCTCTCCAGTGCTGAGCAGTGAGGCTGTCACTCCAGTGCTGAGCAGTGAGGCTGTCACTCCAGTGCTGAGCAGTGAGGCTGTCTCTCCAGTGCTTAGCAGTGAGGCTGTCACTCCAGGGCTTAGCAGTGAGGCTGTCACTCCAGTGATCAGCATTGAGGCTGTCTCTCCAGTGCTGAGCAGTGAGGCTGTCTCTCTAGTGCTGTTCAGTGAGGCCTTCTCTCCAGTGCTGAGCAGTGAGGCTTTCTCTCCAGTGCTGATCAGTGAGGCTTTCTCTCCAGTGCTGAGCAGTGATGCTGGCTCTCCACTGCTGAGCAGTGAGGCCGTCTCTCCAGTGCTGGGCAGTGAGGCTGTCACCCCAGTGCTGAGCAGTGAGGCTGTCTCTCCAGTGTTGAGCAGTGAGGCTTTCTCTCCAGTGCTGATCAGTGAGGCTTTCTCTCCAGTGCTGAGCAGTGAGGCTGTCTCTCCAGTGCTGAGCAGTGAGGCTGTCACTCCAGTGCTGAGCAGTGAGGCTGTCACCCCAGTGCCGAGCAGTGAGGCTGTCTCTCCAGTGCTGAGCAGTGAGGCTGTCTCTCCAGTGCTGAGCAGTGAGGCTGTCACTCCAGAGCTGAGCAGTGAGGCTGTCTCTCCAGTGCTGAGCAGTGAGGCTGTCTCTCCAGTGCTGAGCAGTGAGGCTGTCTCTCCAGTGCTGAGCGGTGAAGATTTCTCTCCAGTGCTGAGCAGTGAGGCTGTCTCTCCAGTGCTGAGCAGTGAGGCTGTCTCTCCAGTGCTGAGCAGTGAGAATGTCTCTCCAGTGCTGAGCAATGAGGCTGTCACCCCAGTGCGGAGCAGTGAGAATGTCTCTCCAGTGCTGAGCAGTGAGGATGTCTCTCCAGCGCTGAGCAGTGAGGCTGTCTCTCCAGTGCTGAGCAGTGAGGCTATCTCTCCAGTGCTGAGCAATGAGAATGTCTCTCCAGTGCTGAGCAGTGAGGCTATCTCTCCAGTGCTGAGCAGTGAGAATGTCTCTCCAGTGCTGAGCAGTGAGGCTGTCACCCCAGTGCCGAGCAGTGAGGCTGTCTCTCCAGTGCTGAGTAGTGAGGCTTTCACACCAGACTTGAGCAGATAGAATGTCTCTGCAGTGCTGACCAGTGAGGCTGTCTCTCCAGTGCTGAGCAGTGAGGCTGTCTATCCAGTTCTGAGCAGCGAGACTGTCACTCCAGTGCTGAGCAGTGAGGCTGTCTCTCCAGTGCTGAGCAGTGTGGTTGTCTCTCCAGTGCTGAGCAGTGAGAATGTCTCTCCAGTGCTGAGCAGTGAGGCTGTCTCTCCAGTGCTGAGCAGTGAGGCTGTCTCTCCAGTGCTGAGCAGCGAGGCTGTCACTCCAGTGCTGAGCAGTGAGGCTGTCTCTGCAGTGTTGAGCAGTGAGGCTGTCTCTCCAGTGCTGAGCAGTGAGGCTGTCTCTCCAGTGTTGAGCAGTGAGGCTGTCTCTCCGCTGCTCAGCAGTGAGGCTGTCACCCCAGTGCTGAGCAGTGAGGCTGTCTCTCCAGTGCTGAGCAGTGAGGCTGTCTCTCCAGTGCTGAGCAGTAAGGCTGTCACTCCAGTGCTGAGCAGTGAGGCTGTCACCGCAGTGCCGAGCAGTGAGGCTGTCACTCCAGTGCTGAGCAGTGAGGCTGTCACCCCAGTGCTGGGCAGCCAGGCTGTCACTCCAGTGCTGAGCAGTGAGGCTGTCACTCCAGTGCTGAGCAGTGAGGCTGTCACTCCAGTGCTGAGCAGTGAGGCTGTCTCTACAGTGCTGAGCAGTGAGGCTGTCTCTCCAGTGCTGAGCAGTGAGGCTGTCTCTCCAGTGCTGAGCAGTGAGGCTGTCTCTCCAGTCCTGAGCAGTGAGGCTGTCACTCCAGTGCTGAGCAGTGAGGCTGTCACCCCAGTGCTGAGCAGTGAGGTGTCACTCCAGTGCTGAGCAGTGAGGCTCTCACCCCAGTGCTGGGCAGCGAGGCTGTCACTCCAGTGCTGAGCAGTGAGGCTGTCACCCCAGTGCTGAGCAGTGAGGCTGTCTCTCCCGTGCTGAGCAGTGAGGCTGTCACTCCAGTGCTGAGCAGTGAGGCTGTCACTCCAGTGCTGAGCAGTGAGGCTGTCACTCCAGTGCTGAGCAGTGAGGCTGTCACCCCAGTGCTGAGCAGTGAGGCTGTCTCTCCAGTGCTGAGCAGTGAGGTTGTCACTCCAGTGCTGAGCAGTGAGGCTGTCTCTCCAGTGGTGAGCAGTGAGGCTGTCACTCCAGTGCTGAGCAGTGAGGCTGTCTCTCCAGTGCTGAGCAGTGAGGCTGTCACTCCAGTGCTGAGCAGTGAGGCTGTCACTCCAGTGCTGAGCAGTGAGGCTGTCTCTCCAGTGCTTAGCAGTGAGGCTGTCACTCCAGGGCTTAGCAGTGAGGCTGTCACTCCAGTGATCAGCATTGAGGCTGTCTCTCCAGTGCTGAGCAGTGAGGCTGTCTCTCTAGTGCTGTTCAGTGAGGCCTTCTCTCCAGTGCTGAGCAGTGAGGCTTTCTCTCCAGTGCTGATCAGTGAGGCTTTCTCTCCAGTGCTGAGCAGTGAGGCTGGCTCTCCACTGCTGAGCAGTGAGGCCGTCTCTCCAGTGCTGGGCAGTGAGGCTGTCACCCCAGTGCTGAGCAGTGAGGCTGTCTCTCCAGTGTTGAGCAGTGAGGCTTTCTCTCCAGTGCTGATCAGTGAGGCTTTCTCTCCAGTGCTGAGCAGTGAGGCTGTCTCTCCAGTGCTGAGCAGTGAGGCTGTCACTCCAGTGCTGAGCAGTGAGGCTGTCACCCCAGTGCCGAGCAGTGAGGCTGTCTCTCCAGTGCTGAGCAGTGAGGCTGTCTCTCCAGTGCTGAGCAGTGAGGCTGTCACTCCAGAGCTGAGCAGTGAGGCTGTCTCTCCAGTGCTGAGCAGTGAGGCTGTCTCTCCAGTGCTGAGCAATGAGGCTGTCTCTCCAGTGCTGAGCGGTGAAGATTTCTCTCCAGTGCTGAGCAGTGAGGCTGTCTCTCCAGTGCTGAGCAGTGAGGCTGTCTCTCCAGTGCTGAGCAGTGAGAATGTCTCTCCAGTGCTGAGCAATGAGGCTGTCACCCCAGTGCGGAGCAGTGAGAATGTCTCTCCAGTGCTGAGCAGTGAGGATGTCTCTCCAGCGCTGATCAGTGAGGCTGTCTCTCCAGTGCTGAGCAGTGAGGCTATCTCTCCAGTGCTGAGCAGTGAGAATGTCTCTCCAGTGCTGAGCAGTGAGTCTATCTCTCCAGTGCTGAGCAGTGAGAATGTCTCTCCAGTGCTGAGCAGTGAGGCTGTCACCCCAGTGCTGAGCAGTGAGGCTGTCTCTCCAGTGTTGAGCAGTGAGGCTGTCTCTCCAGTGCTGAGCAGCGAGGCCGTCACCCCAGTGCCGAGCAGTGAGGCTGTCTCTCCAGTGCTGAGTAGTGAGGCTTTCACACCAGACTTGAGCAGATAGAATGTCTCTGCAGTGCTGACCAGTGAGGCTGTCTCTCCAGTGCTGAGCAGTGAGGCTGTCTATCCAGTTCTGAGCAGCGAGACTGTCACTCCAGTGCTGAGCAGTGAGGCTGTCTCTCCAGTGCTGAGCAGTGTGGTTGTCTCTCCAGTGCTGAGCAGTGAGAATGTCTCTCCAGTGCTGAGCAGTGAGGCATTCTCTCCAGTGCTGAGCAGTGAGGCTGTCTCTCCAGTGCTGAGCAGCGAGGCTGTCACTCCAGTGCTGAGCAGTGAGGCTGTCTCTGCAGTGGTGAGCAGTGAGGCTGTCTCTCCAGTGCTGAGCAGTGAGGCTGTCTCTCCAGTGTTGAGCAGTGAGGCTGTCTCTCCGCTGCTCAGCAGTGAGGCTGTCACCCCATTGCTGAGCAGTGAGGCTGTCTCTCCAGTGCTGAGCAGTGAGGCTGTCTCTCCAGTGCTGAGCAGTAAGGCTGTCACTCCAGTGCTGAGCAGTGAGTCTATCACCGCAGTGCCGAGCAGTGAGGCTGTCACTCCAGTGCTGAGCAGTGAGGCTGTCACCCCAGTGCTGGGCAGCCAGGCTGTCACTCCAGTGCTGAGCAGTGAGGCTGTCACTCCAGTGCTGAGCAGTGAGGCTGTCACTCCAGTGCTGAGCAGTGAGGCTGTCTCTACAGTGCTGAGCAGTGAGGCTGTCTCTCCAGTGCTGAGCAGTGAGGCTGTAACTCCAGTGCTGAGCAGTGAGGCTGTCACTCCAGTGCTGAGCAGTGAGGCTGTCTCTCCAGTGCTGAGCAGTGAGGCTGTCTCTCCAGTGCTGAGCCGTGAGGCTGTCACTCCAGTGCTTAGCAGTGAGGCTGTCTCTCCAGTGCTGAGCAGCGAGGCTGTCACTCCAGTGCTGAGCAGTGAGGCTGTCACCCCAGTGCTGAGCAGTGAGGCTGTCTCTCCAGTGCTGAGCAGTGAGGCTGTCACCCCAGTGCTGAGCAGTGAGGTGTCACTCCAGTGCTGAGCAGTGAGGCTCTCACCCCAGTGCTGGGCAGCGAGGCTGTCACTCCAGTGCTGAGCAGTGAGGCTGTCACCCCAGTGCTGAGCAGTGAGGCTGTCTCTCCCGTGCTGAGCAGTGAGGCTGTCACTCCAGTGCTGAGCAGTGAGGCTGTCACTCCAGTGCTGAGCAGTGAGGCTGTCACTCCAGTGCTGAGCAGTGAGGCTGTCACCACAGTGCTGAGCAGTGAGGCTGTCTCTCCAGTGCTGAGCAGTGAGGTTGTCACTCCAGTGCTGAGCAGTGAGGCTGTCTCACCAGTGGTGAGCAGTGAGGCTGTCACTCCAGTGCTGAGCAGTGAGGCTGTCTCTCCAGTGCTGAGCAGTGAGGCTGTCACTCCAGTGCTGAGCAGTGAGGCTGTCACTCCAGTGCTGAGCAGTGAGGCTGTCTCTCCAGTGCTTAGCAGTGAAGCTGTCACTCCAGGGCTTAGCAGTGAGGCTGTCACTCCAGTGATCAGCATTGAGGCTGTCTCTCCAGTGCTGAGCAGTGAGGCTGTCTCTCTAGTGCTGTTCAGTGAGGCCTTCTCTCCAGTGCTGAGCAGTGAGGCTTTCTCTCCAGTGCTGATCAGTGAGGCTTTCTCTCCCGTGCTGAGCAGTGAGGCTGGCTCTCCACTGCTGAGCAGTGAGGCCGTCTCTCCAGTCCTGAGCAGTGAGGCTGTCTCTCCAGTGCTGAGCAGTGAGGCTGTCACTCCAGTGCTGAGCAGTGAGGCTGTCACCCCAGTGCCGAGCAGTGAGGCTGTCTCTCCAGTGCTGAGCAGTGAGGCTGTCTCTCCAGTGCTGAGCAGTGAGGCTGTCACTCCAGAGCTGAGCAGTGAGACTGTCTCTCCAGTGCTGAGCAGTGAGGCTGTCTCTCCAGTGCTGAGCAGTGAGGCTGTCTCTCCAGTGCTGAGCGGTGAAGATTTCTCTCCAGTGCTGAGCAGTGAGGCTGTCTCTCCAGTGCTGAGCAGTGAGGCTGTCTCTCCAGTGCTGAGCAGTGAGAATGTCTCTCCAGTGCTGAGCAATGAGGCTGTCACCCCAGTGCGGAGCAGTGAGAATGTCTCTCCAGTGCTGAGCAGTGAGGATGTCTCTCCAGCGCTGAGCAGTGAGGCTGTCTCTCCAGTGCTGAGCAGTGAGGCTATCTCTCCAGTGCTGAGCAGTGAGAATGTCTCTCCAGTGCTGAGCAGTGAGGCTATCTCTCCAGTGCTGAGCAGTGAGAATGTCTCTCCAGTGCTGAGCAGTCAGGCTGTCACCCCAGTGCTGAGCAGTGAGGCTGTCTCTCCAGTGTTGAGCAGTGAGGCTGTCTCTCCAGTGCTGAGCAGCGAGGCCGTCACCCCAGTGCCGAGCAGTGAGGCTGTCTCTCCAGTGCTGAGTAGTGAGGCTTTCACACCAGACTTGAGCAGATAGAATGTCTCTCCAGTGCTGACCAGTGAGGCTGTCTCTCCAGTGCTGAGCAGTGAGGCTGTCTATCCAGTTCTGAGCAGCGAGACTGTCACTCCAGTGCTGAGCAGTGAGGCTGTCTCTCCAGTGCTGAGCAGTGAGGCTGTCTCTCCAGTGTTGAGCAGTGAGGCTGTCTCTCCGCTGCTCAGCAGTGAGGCTGTCACCCCAGTGCTGAGCAGTGAGGCTGTCTCTCCAGTGCTGAGCAGTGAGGCTGTCTCTCCAGTGCTGAGCAGTAAGGCTGTCACTCCAGTGCTGAGCAGTGAGGCTGTCACCGCAGTGCCGAGCAGTGAGGCTGTCACTCCAGTGCTGAGCAGTGAGGCTGTCACCCCAGTGCTGGGCAGCCAGGCTGTCACTCCAGTGCGGAGCAGTGAGGCTGTCACACCAGTGCTGAGCAGTGAGGCTGTCACTCCAGTGCTGAGCAGTGAGGCTGTCTCTACAGTGCTGAGCAGTGAGGCTGTCTCTCCAGTGCTGAGCAGTGAGGCTGTAACTCCAGTGCTGAGCAGTGAGGCTGTCACTCCAGTGCTGAGCAGTGAGGCTGTCTCTCCAGTGCTGAGCAGTGAGGCTGTCTCTCCAGTGCTGAGCCGTGAGGCTGTCACTCCAGTGCTGAGCAGTGAGGCTGTCTCTCCAGTGCTGAGCAGTGAGGCTGTCACTCCAGTGCTGAGCCGTGAGGTTGTCACTCCAGTGCTGAGCAGTGAGGCTGTCACTCCAGTGCTGAGCAGTGAGGCTGTTTCTCCAGTGCTGAGCAGTGAGGTTGTCACTCCTGTGCTGAGCAGTGAGGCTGTCACTCCAGTGCTGAGCAGTGAGGCTGTCACTCTAGTGCTGAGCCGTGAGGTTGTCACTCCTGTGCTGAGCAGTGAGGCTGTCACTCCAGTGCTGAGCAGTGTGGCTGTCTCTCCTGTGCTGAGCAGTGAGGTTGTCACTCCAGTGCTGAGCAGTGAGACTGTCACTCCAGTGCTGAGCAGTGAGGCTGTCACTCTAGTGCTGAGCAGTGAGGCTGTCACTCCAGTGCTGAGCAGTGAGGCTCTATCTCCAGTGCTGAGCATTGAGGCTGTCAGTCCAGTGCTGAGCAGTGAGGCTTTCTCTCCAGTGCTGAGCGGTGAAGATTTCTCTCCAGTGCTGAGCATTGAGGCTGTCTCTCCAGTGCTGAGCAGTGAGGCTGTCTCTCCGGTGCTGAGCAGTGAAGATTTCTCTCCAGTGCTGAGCATTGAGGCTGTCACTCCAGTGCTGAGCAGTGAGGCTGTCTCTCCAGTGCTGAGCAGTGAAGATTTCTCTCCAGTGCTGAGCATTGAGGCTGTCACTCCAGTGCTGAGCAGTGAGGCTGTCTCTCCAGTGCTGAGCAGTGAAGATTTCTCTCCAGTGCTGAGCAGTGAGGCTGTCACTCCAGTGTTGAGCGGTAAAGATTTCTCTCTAGTGCTGAGCAGTGAGGCTGTCTCTCCAGTGCTGAGCAGTGAGGCTGTCTCTCCAGTGCTGAGCAGTGAGGCTTTCTCTCCAGTGCTGAGCAGTGTGGCTGTCTCTCCAGTGCTGAGCAGTGAGGCTTTCTCTCCAGTGCTGAGCAGTGAGACTGTCTCTCCAGTGCTGAGCAGTGAGGCTTTCTCTCCAGTGCTGAGCAGTGTGGCTGTCTCTCCAGTGCTGAGCAGTGAGGCTTTCTCTCCAGTGCTGAGCAGTGAGGCTGTCTCTCCAGTGCTGAGCAGCGAGGCTGTCACTCCAGTGCTGAGCAGTGAGGCTGTCTCTCCAGTGCTGAGCAGTGAAGCTGTCTCTCCAGTGCTGAGCAGTGAGGCTGTCACCCCAGTGCTGAGCAGTGAGGCTGTCTCTCCAGTGCTGAGCAGTGAGGCTGTCGCTCCAGTGCTGAGCAGTAAGGTTGTCACTCCAGTGCTGAGCAGTGAGGCTGTCACTCCAGTGCTAAGCAGTGAGGCTGTCTCTCCAGTGCTGTGCAGTGACGTTGTCACTCCAGTGCTGAGCAGTAAGGCTGTCACTCCAGTGCTGAGCAGTGAGGCTGTCTCTCCAGTGCTGAGCATTGAGGCTGTCAGTCCAGTGCTGAGCGGTGATGTTTTCTCTCCAGTGCTGAGCAGTGAGGCTGTCACTCCAGTGCTGAGCAGTGAGGCTGTCTCTCCAGTGCTGAGCAGTGATGCTTTCTCTCCAGTGCTGAGCAGTGAGGCTGTCTCTCCAGTGCTGAGCGGTGAAGTTTTCTCTCCAGTGCTGAGCAGTGAGGCTGTCACTCCAGTGCTGAGCAGTGAGGCTGTCTCTCCAGTGCTGAGCGGTGATGTTTTCTCTCCAGTGCTGAGCAGTGAGGCTGTCACTCCAGTGCTGAGCAGTGAGGCTGTCTCTCCAGTGCTGAGCAGTGATGCTTTCTCTCCAGTGCTGAGCAGTGAGGCTGTCTCTCCAGTGCTGAGCATTGAGGCTGTCTCTCCCCTGCTGAGCAGTGAGGCTGTCTCTCCAGTGCTGAGCAGTAAGGCTGTCTCTCCAGCGCTGAGCAGTGAGGCTGTCACCCCAGTGCTGAGCAGTGAGGCTGTCTCTCCAGAGCTGAGCAGTGAGGCTGTCTCTCCAGTGCTGAGCAGTGAGGCTGTCTCTCCAGTGCTGAGCAGTGAGGCTGTCTCCCCCTGCTGAGCAGTGAGGCTGTTTCTCCAGTGCTGAGCAGTGAGGCTGTCTCTCCAGTGCTGAGCAGTGAGGCTGTCACCCCAGTGCTGAGCAGTGAGGCTGTCTCTCCAGAGCTGAGCAGTGAGGCTGTCTCTCCAGTGCTGAGCAGTGAGGCTGTCTCTCCAGTGCTGAGCAGTGAGCTTGTCACTCCAGTGCTGAGCAGTGAGGCTGTCTCTCCAGTGCTGAGCAGTGAGGCTGTGTCTCCAGTGCTGAGCAGCGAGGCTGTCACTCCAGTGCTGAGCAGTGAGGCTGTCACTCCAGTGCTGAACAGTGAGGCTGTCACTCCAGTGCTGAACAGTGAGGCTGTCATCCCAGTGTAAGACCACTGGATGTGCCTAAATGTTCTGGGAAGGTGTGCGGTGCTGAGCGGTGAAGATTTCTCTCCAGTGCTGAGCAGTGAGGCTGTCTCTCCAGTGCTGAGCAGTGAGGCTGTCTCTCCAGTGTTGAGCAGTGGGGCTGTCTCTCCAGTGCTGAGCAGTGAGGCTGTCTCTCCAGTGCTGAGCAGCGAGGCTGTCACTCCAGTGCTGAGCAGTGAGACTGTCTCTCCAGTGCTGAGGAGTGTGGCGTCTCTCCAGTGCTTTGCAGTGAGGCTGTCTCTCCAGTGCTGAGCAGTGAGGCTGTCTCTCCAGTGCTGAGCAGTGAGGCTTTCTCTCCAGTGCTGAGCAGTGAGGCTGTCTCTCCAGTGCTGAGCAGTGAGGCTTTCTCTCCAGTGCTGAGCAGTGAGGCTGTCTCTCCAGTGCTGAGCAGTGAGGCTTTCTCTCCAGTGCTGAGCAGTGAGGCTGTCTCTCCAGTGCTGAGCAGTGAGGCTGTCTCTCCAGTGCTGAGCAGTGAGGCTGTCTCTCCAGTGCTGAGCAGTGAGGTTGTTACTCTGACGAATGTGATATAAAATAGTTACTTTAGAGATATTAGTTAATGTAATGTAGAAATAAGCCACTTTGATTCTGGCAAGTAGAGACAAAGGATTTTTGACCGCATGGAAAAAGCAGGAAGAGGTGTGTCTATGAGAGTGATGCTGCATTGATAGGGGCGGAGAAAGGGATTGGAAGTGAGCCAATCAGAATAGATCAAACAAGTCAGGAGGGACATAGGATGACCTATGGGTGTCGAGTATGTGAAAGTTGATGCCATTTGAATGTATGAGTACTGATCTCTTTGTCTGGGACCTTCACTTAGTTCCCGGGGCTGCAGAAAGCAACATGTTATCTATATCACTGTGGACTAGGTAGCTTGCAAGCTGAATAAAATAACTTATTTTTACTTGCAAATCCATCTCGACTTTTATTGAGGCCAGACTGACGGATAAAGAAATTTGGGAATCAACAACTCCAGTGCTGAGCAGTGAGGCTGTCTCTCCAGTGCTGAGCAGTGAGGCTGTGTCTCCAGTGCTGAGCAGCGAGGCTGTCACTCCAGTGCTGAGCAGTGAGGCTGTCACTCCAGTGCTGAACAGTGAGGCTGTCACTCCAGTGCTGAGCAGTGAGGCTGTCACCCCAGTGTAAGACCACTGGATGTGCCTAAATGTTCTGGGAAGGTGTGCGGTGCGATAAGCAGGACAAATATGCATGTTCTTACTTTTTCTCTTTATGGATTGAGGTATATGTGAGCATGGTAATACATTGCAGCCTCTGTGTGCAATTTGCAATATGAAATTACAGGGTTGTACAGCTGATACTGTGAGCTGGACTGTCCAATATGTTTCCACTCGGCAGGTTGACCTCTCATGGCTTCTCCATGCTAGGTCTGGGAGCTGTGCCCACACTTTGGGAGGACTGAGGCTCGTAACTTAGCCAGATCTTGGTTAGACGTCAGGGAACAAGCTGTTGGCTGATACAGTGAACAATGATTGAGGAGATTGGGACCTATTTGTGACTCAGGCAGAGATCTCCTTGTGCAGGATCTCAGTACCAGGATCACAGTTTTCCCCAGGACTAGTTCCAATCTCTTAAGGAATCATAGACAAACTTCCCAATTTCTTTCCCACTTCATTGTGTTTTTGCCGAGTTTTACATCCCTCTTTTTAAAAAATTGTTAAAAATTTTTTAGAGTACCCAATTATTTATTTGTTTCCAATTAAGGGGCAATTTAGCGTGACCAATCCACCTAACCAGCACATCTTTGGGTTGTGGGGGTGAAACCCACGCAGACACGGGGAGAATGTGCAAACTCCACACGGACAGTGACCCTGGGCTGGGATTCGAACCCGGGTCCTCAGCGCCACAGTCCCAGTGCTATCCACTGCGCCACATGCCGCCCCTTTACATCCCTCTTTGATCACAATGGGCGGGATTCCCCATTGGCTGACGGCAAAATTGCAAAACATGATTGGGCAGAGAATAAGTTCCGATGCCAAAATCGCGGCGGTCGCTGATTGATCGCCAAATCGCAATTTCCCATCGCCCCGAAAGCGGAGTCAATGCGGTCAGGAACGCACATCCAGTGAACACCCTTTAGCGGGCCCAACCCAGTATTCCCCGGGGCCTCAACAATTCTCACCTTCACCGGGACAAGTTATCAACGGCGAGGTTCACTTGTGCTTTTAAAACTCATGAAACTGGCGCCGTGGCTGATGAGGGAGAGAGAGCGGGGGCCGTGGATTGTACCACTGGCACGGGCAGTGCCAGCCGATGATATCCCTGGCATCAGGGACAGGCACCAGTGCCAGAGGCCCCCAAGGTGCCAGACAGTGATGGGGCCAGGTGTGCAGCGATGGGGAGGGGGGCTGCGGAGGGGCATGCGGTGTCCGTGTCCCTGCCAGTTCCACCCCCCAGTCGGTGAACCTGGAGGCGATCAGAGAATCCCGTGCGCGTTGGCCCTGGCACACATCGTGCAGGCTCCTGTGCCTGCCTGGGCCCGATGTCCTGCCACTCTTCCTCCTCTTCTGTGTCCTCTTTGTCGGATGAGGCCTGGTGTTCATCCTCATCCTCAGCACATCGCCCCTCTGCTGTGCGATGTTGTTGAGGACGCAGCAGGCCGCCACGATGCGCGCAACCCTCTTAGTGTCTTACTGGGGGGCCCTCCAGCCCGGCCCAGGCACCTGAACCACATCTTCAGGACGCCGAAGCACCGTTTGATCAGGCCCCTGGTTGCGTCTGTCATAATATCCACGCATGTATATAATGAGATGCAGACAGGCAGTGATTGACACACAGGATGACCAGTAAGCACACAGCACAGTGCAGCCAATCACCAGACAGGACACCACCACGATAAAGCCAGAGGGCACTAGGTTTCCCGCTCTCTCTCTACCCAGCCACTGAGACAGTCAGAGTCCACGAGCTAGCCAGTGCAAACACCATGCGGTAGCTAGTAAGTCTTCTAAAAGGCCTCCAGTCAGTTCAGTATAGTGTCGACCCACAGCTGAATATGTATATCAGTTCTATCGTTGAATAAAACAGTGTTGGATTTTCTCCAGTGTTAGACGTCTGTTTCTAGCTTCCCTGCATCGAGTGCATAGAACATAGAACATAGAACATTACAGCGCAGTACAGGCCCTTCGGCCCTCGATGTTGCGCCGACCTGTGAAACCACTCTAAAGCCCATCTACACTATTGCCTTATCGTCCATATGTCTATCCAATGACCATTTGAATACCCTTAGTGTTGGCGAGTCCACTACTGTTGCAGGCAGGGCATTCCACACCCTTACCACTCTCTGAGTAAAGAACCTACCTCTGACATCTGTCTTATATCTATCTCCCCTCAATTTAAAGCTATGTCCCCTCGTGCTAGACATCACCATCCGAGGAAAAAGGCTCTCACTGTCCACCCTATCCAATCCTCTGATCATCTTGTATGCCTCAATTAAGTCACCTCTTAACCTCCTTCTCTCTAATGAAAACAACCTCAAGTCCCTCAGCCTTTCCTCATAAGATCTTCCCTCCATACCAGGCAACGTTCTGGTAAATCCCCTCTGCACCCTTTCCAATGCTTCCACATCCTTCCTATAATGCGGCGACCAGAATTGCACGCAATACTCCAAATACGGCCGCACCAGAGTTTTGTACAGCTGCAACATGACCTCATGGCTCCGAAACTCAATCCCTCTACCAATAAAAGCTAACACACCGTACGCCTTCTTAACAACCCTCTCAACCTGAGTGGCAAGTTTCAGGGATCTATGTACATGGACACCGAGATCTCTCTGCTCATCCACACTGCCAAGAATCTTACCATTAGCCTATCTCCTGTTATTCCTTCCAAAATGAATCACCTCACACTTTTCTGCATTAAACTCCATTTGCCACCTCTCAGCCCAGCGCTGCAGCTTATCTATGTCCCTCTGTAACTTGTAACATCCTTCCGCACTGTCCACATCGAACCTACCTGCCTAACACATCATGGTACCAGAGTGATATTGGTCTTGACGGACCTACCTCGAGTGAATCAGCATTGACCAGCAAGCAGCCATCCGGTGAAATGGAAAACATCCAGCCGCCTCCGCAGCTCCGCATCTCCGGCAACCTCGGCGCCAATTGGAAGATCTTCAAGCAAAAGTTCCTCTTGTACATCGAGGCCTCCGACCTCGAAGCAGCATCGGATGCCAGGAAAAATGCGCTATTTCTCTCCACCACGGGGGACCACGCCATCCACATCTACAACTCCCTTACGTTCGCTGATGGCGAAGACGAAACAAAATTCTAAATAGTCCTGCTGAAGTTTGACAGCCACTGCGACATTGAGGAGAATGAGAGCTTCGAACAGTACGTTTTCCAGCAGAGGCTTCAGGGTAAGGATGAACCTTTTCAGTCCTTCGTGACCCATCTCCGCCTCCTAGCGCAGTCATGTAACTATGACTCGACGGCTGATTCCATGATCCGGGATCAGATCGTTTTCGGGGCTCACTCCGACTCCCTTCGGCAGCAGCTCCTGAAAGTGAAACAGCTGACCCTCTCTGTCGCGATCGAGACGTGCGTTGTCCATGAGCATGCAAAGAATCGTTACTCCCACATCAGGGCAGCAGAAACTGCGAAGCTGGCCTCCCACGAGGCGGAACGGGTGCAGGCCATTGCACAGATGCAGGACCTGAGCATCGAGGAGAGTCGTCGTTTCGCGCGCTTTTCTTGGATCCCTGCGCATGCGCGCCACGACCGAGTGGACGACGAGGCCGACAACCCGACTCCCCAGGTGCATACGTCGACCGACCGCACTGCGCATGCACGATGGCGCACGGAACGCGCTGACGTCAGCGTCATGACGTGTCCGAATTGTGGCTCCGCCCATTTAAAGCGGCAATGTCCGGCAAAAGGTCTCCGGTGTCTACAATGTGGCAAGCTTGGCCACTACGCAGCCCTTTGCAGATTTGCTCCACCGCTCAGCAGCCAGCGATCCCAGCTGCGGCGCAGAAGTGTCCGCTCAATACAACAAGGCATGCCAGATTCCGATCCCGACAGCCCAACGGACCCTGATGCTGAGTGCCTCAAGTCCCCATACCGGGTGAGCATCATAACTGCACATGCGCTGCCTTCCACCACAACGGCGAAACGTCTCTCGATCCTCGGTGTGGATCCCGACGACGAGTGGTGTGCTGTCCTCACAGATAACAAGGCTCGCATCCGATTTAAACTGGACACCGGCACATCACCGAACCTCATTTCAAAATCCGACCTCGACACCATCCGCGCCAGACCAAGCATTCTTCCACCGGTCTGCCAGCTCCTTGACTACAATGGCAATGCCATAGCTGCCAGTGGCCCCTGTCAACTAGGGGTATCCAACAAGGCGATCAAGGCAACGCTGCGGTTTGAAATCGTCGGGCCTGACAGAGCGTCCCTGCTCGGTGCTCGAGCCTGCAAGATCCTGAACCTGGTTTAGCGAGTCCACACCATGTCATCATCACCGGCGACGGCCTCGCCTGATGGAAACTTACAAGTCGACATAGATGACATTATCACGCAGTACCACAGCATATTCGATGGAATGGGCACACTCCCATACCGATATAAAATCCTGCTCAAGCCGAATGCCACCCCTGTAATTCATGCACCACGCCGGGTGCCGGCACCCCTCAAGGATCATCTGAAGAAGCAATTACAGGACCTCCAAGACCAGGGCATCATATCGAAGGTCACAGAGCCAACAGACTGGGTCAGCTCCATGGTCTGCGTAAAGAAGCCGTCAGGGGAGCTTCGCATTTGCATTGACCCTAAGGATCTAAACCGCAACATCATGCGGGAGTATTACTCGATACCAAAACGTGAAGAGTTGACCAGAAGAGATGGCTCATGCCAAAAGCTTTACTAAGCTGTTTTTTGGCAAATACAGCTGGACGCGTCCAGTCGCAAGCTGTGCACGTTCAACACCCCGTTCGGTCGCTACTGCTACAACCAGATGCCTTTTGGATCATATCTGCCTCCAAAGTATTTCACCGCATCATGGAGCAGATGATGGAGGACATTGAGGGGTGCGAGTATACGTTGACAACGTGATCATATGGTTCACATCGCTCGCCTCAAAAAGGTATTCCAGAGAATTCATGAACATGGTCGCCAGCTCAACAGGGCCAAGAGCTCATTTGGTCAATCGGATATTAAGTTCCTGGGTGACCACATCTTGCAGCAAGGTGTGCGGCCAGATGCCGACAAGGTCTCGGCGATCAACACCATGAAGACCCCGGAGGACAAGAAGGCAGTCCTCCGCTTCCTCGGGATGGTCAACTTCCTCAGGAAATTCATTCCCAATATGGCATCCCACACCACGGCCCTCCGCCATCTCGTCAAGAAGTCGACAGAATTCCAGTGGCTGCCCACGCATGAAGAGGAATGGCGTGAGCTGAATGCAAAGCTCACCACAGCCCCGGTTCTAGTGATCTTCGACCCAACCAAGGAAACCAAGATATTGACTGATGCAAGCCAGGACGGCATTGGGGCGGTGCTCCTTCAGAGAGATGACTCCTCGTCCTGGGCTCCAGCGGCGTATGCGATGACGTCCACTGAGCAACGGTACGCTCAGATTGAGAAGGAGTGTCTGGGCTTCCTGACAGGGATAGTCAAGTTTCACGACTACGTTTACGGCCTGCCAAAATTCACAGTAGAAACGGACCACAAGCCTCTATCCATATAATCCAGAAGGATTTAAATGACCCGACACCTCGGTTACAGCGAATTCTTCATAAGCTACGCCGCTACAACTTCGAACTTGTATACACGCCAGGCAAAGAGCTGATCGTTGCAGATGCCCTATCCGGGTCCATCACATACCGTGTGAACAAAGTGGCTTCATCTGCCACATAGAAGCGCAAGTGCAGTTGTGTGCCACCAACCTTCCGGCCTCTGACGAACGGGTGGTCCAAATTCGTGAGGAGACGGCCAAGGATCCTCTGCTGCAGCTCGTGATGCAGCACCTTACCCATGGCTGGCAGAAGGGACAATGTCCCCAGTTCTATAACATAAAAGACGACCTGAAGGTGGTGGAGGGAATCCTTCTGAAACTTGACAGGATCGTAATTCCTCAGAGCATGCAGGCTATGGTGCTGGGCCAACTCCATTAGGGTCACCTTGGGGTCGAGAAATGCCGACGCAGAGCTCGGGAGGCGGTCTATTGGCCGGGCATCAGCCAGGACATTGCCGACGCAGTCCTCAACTGCCCTACCTGTCAGAAGTTTCAGCCAGCTCAACACAAGGAAACGCTGCAACAGCACGAGATCGTGACCTCTCTGTGGTCCAAAGTAGGGGTAGACCTTTTCCACGCCAAGGGGCGTGACTACGTACTCCTGGTCGACTACTTCTCCAATTACCCAGAAGTGGTGAAACTGTCCGACCTCACGTCGAAGGGGGTAATCAAAGCCTGCAAAGAAACGTTCGGCAGGCATGGGATTCCACTCACGGTAATGAGTGACAACGCTCCTTGCTTTTACAGCCAGGAATGGTCTGATTTTGCACAGTCCTGAAACTTCCATCACGCAACCTCCAGTCCTCACTACCCGCAGTCAAATGGGAAGGCTGAGAAAGGGGTCCATATTGTAAAGCGGTTGCTGTGCAAAGCTGCAGACTCAGGCTCCGACTTCAACCTGGCGATGCTGGCATACAGGGCAACCCCACTGTCCACTGGGTTGTCTCCAGCGCAGATGCTCATGAATCGCACTCTGAGGACCACAGTTCCAGCCATCCATGTTCCAGACCTTGACCACCTCACGGTCCTCCAGAAAATGCAGCAGTCACGGGCCCAACAGAAGGCCACATATGATGCTCATGCCACGGATCTACCCGAGCTGGCCCCAACTGATCATGTTCGTGTCCAATGCCTGAGGGCGGCTGGTCAGCCACAGCTGTTGTGATCAAACAAGTGGCCCCAAGATCGATCCTTGTCCGCATGGCTGATGGCTCCCTGCCACGGCGCAACAGACGGGCACTGCGAAGAGTTCCACGCCCACTACCTGACCAAAGTGCCCCGCCGCCTACGATGCCTCCTCCGGATGTACCCTGCCACGAGGCCATCGATCTACCAGCAATTCTGCCAGCCCCCGCGACCACCGCGATGGCAGCGATCCCGCCTATCGACGTGCAGGCGACTCCTGGTCCATCTCTGCGGTGAACAACAAGAATTCGTTGCCCACCACAAAGTCTGAATCAGTAGACTGAACTTTTGTACATTTTGTGACTTCATCGATTTAACCTCTGTAAATATTGTTTTGTTTGCCATGTATCTGCACTATCGACACCTTCCTATGTATATACGTTCATTTAGACACTTTTGTATATAGTCAGGCATATATATATATAAATACATATGTATATATATACGCATGCACACCTGAGTATTTATTTATCTAAAAATAAAAAGAGGGGAGATGTCATAATATCCACTCTTGTATATAATGAGATGCAGACAGGCAGTGATTGACACACAGGATGACCAGTAAGCACACAGCACAGTGCAGCCAATCACCAGACAGGACACTACCACTATAAAGCCAGAGGGCACTAGGTTTCCCGCGCTCTCTGGACCCAGCCACTGAGACAGTCAGAGTCCACGAGCTAGCCAGTGCAAACACCATGCGGTAGCTAATAAGTCTGGTCAGGCTAGTACAAGGTCTCCAGTCAGTTCAGTATAGTGTTGACCCACAGCAGAATATGTATATTAGTTCTATCGTTGAATAAAACTGTGTTGGATCGTCTCCAGTGTTAGACGTCTGTTTCTAGCTTCCCTGCATTGAGTGCAGTCCACACCGATCCTACCTGCCTAACATCAGCGTCGTAGGTCTGTGGCGTTTGGAGAGGCGACATTAGCCACAACCGCAGTGGTTAACCCCTGACGCCCAGGAGCCAACCCCTCAGCCGGGGGGGGGGGTCTCAAACATGTCAGGAATCATCGAGTGTGCCAGGATGAAGGCATCGTGCTCACTTCCCTGGTTTCGGGCGCAGATGCGTACGATGCGCAGCAGATGGTCACATATCAGCTGTACATTCATCGAGTGGAACCCCTTTCGGTTGGTGTAGAGCGGCCTGTCATCTGCAGGTGCTCGTAGTGGGACATGCGTCCCATCGATCGCCCCTTGGACCCAGGGCATCCTGTTGATGGCAGCGAATCCCACTGCTCGGGCATCTTGGCGGGCACAGTCCACATTGAAATAGATGTATTGATTCGCCTGGACATATAGGGCCTCCGTGATGGCACGGATGCACCTGTGCACCGAGGCCTGTGAGATCCCAGCCAGTTTCCCACTCGGCGCCTGGAAGGACCCTGTGGCATAAAGGTTCAGGGCAACAGTCAACTTGACGCACTGGGCATGGGTGTCCTCCTCCAAACCCGCACAGTGCCAGGTGGGCCACGATCTGGCAGATATGTCGCACTGAATCCCTGCTCAGCCAGAGTGTTTGCGCATGCCAGGTCTGGCAGGTCCTCGAACGACAGGCGCTGCCGGTACGTATTAGTAATCTTACATTACGTGAGACCTCATGTGGCACCTCCTTTGCACCTCCTCCTCCTCGGCCTGTTGGGTGTCTGGCTCTCCATCCTATAATAATTAAAATAATCTTTATTAGTGTCACAAGGCGGTTTACATTAACACTGCAATGAAGTTACTGTGAAAAGCCCCTAATCGCCACATTCCGGCGATTAGAGGGAGAATTCAGAATGACCAATTCACGTCTTTCGGGACTTGTGGGAGGAAACCGGAGCACCCGGAGGAAACCCACGCAGACACAGGGAGAATGTGTAGACTCCGCACAGACAGTGACCCAAGGCTGGAATCAAACCCGGATCCCTGGTGCTGTGAAGCAACAGTGCTAACCACTATGCTATTGTGCCACCCTGGGGGGGGGGGGGTTGGAGGCACCCATAAGACCAGTGTCACTCTGCAGATCCAGGTTCGGGATAGGTGATCAGTGGGATGTGCAGTAAGATGGCTGCCTTGCAGGCCTCGGCAATTGCGTTCCGTGCCTGGGCACCGTCCCAGTCCCGTGGTGGGGTGCACCCCGGTCACTCGGCCCGTTCCCCCCCCCCCCCCCTGTCGGAACCTATTCCCCGTCCAATCACGTTTCGCAATTTCGCCGTCAGCCAATGGAGAAGCCCTCTGGATATAATTTGATCCACAAGACTTTGCAGTTGTGTGGGACAGGCTGAATAGGCCCGGGGCTGGATTCCCCGCTTCTGAGTGCTGACGTCAACGGAGACTCCGTGGACTTCTATGGCAGGAAGACCGGTGCCATACCTGCACCGATTCCACTACCGGCGAGGGGCTAGCACCGGTGCCGCGTGAAACACCATCGAATCCCAAGGAAAAGGGTGCGGGAATCGCCAGGTCTGTGATCAACACTCGCAGGGCTGACAAGCTACAGTCGCACTTAAAGCATACACTCCCCACACACACACTGATCGGGGCCGAAAAGATGGGCCAGATTGTGCTGGAGTGTCCATACAGCTGATGGGTCGGCTGGAGCCAGAGGGCACCCAGGGGCGTGCCCGGGGAGGGGGGTTCATCTATACGACCCAGGACTCCAGGTTTAAAGTGGGCTGTCAGCGGCATGCGCAGCTGCATGGCTGCCTTGCCGGCTACTGTAATAGTGTTGCGTACCTGTCCATCCCAACCCCACCGTCCACTTCCTGGCCACCCCCACTACTTAGCCCCAGACCAGTGGCACGACTGCCAGCGAAGTATGGCGGTGCTGGACACTGTCCGTACACCCTCTCTCAGCAGCCACCACGCCAGTTCACGATGTTTGAGAGCGCACGTGGACCACACGGGAACTCGGCCAATCGGAGGCAGAGAATCGTGGGTGGGCCCAATAATGATGAGAGTACGCGCAGCGGGCATTGCAGCGACGCCGTTTTCGAGGAGACGGAGCATCGCGATTCGGCGTCAAACCGGCGTCGGCTGCAATTTTGGCTTCGGGAGCTATACTCCGCTCGATCGCACACCCTGATTTCATTGTCGGCTGATGGAGAATTCCACCCGTGACCTCTCTCCTGTCGCTCACTGTTTGTCCCAATCCACAAATATATAAGCAGCAATCTTTGTACCTATGGAGCCATGGATATGCACATGCGTGTCATTATTCATGAGCATGCCCATGCATGTGTAGCTGTGGAACATCAGCTGTAAGGAACCTGTTCACCATGTCAGACTGACACTACACGTAAATGGCCAGCACTCTGATCTCATTTGAATCCCAGATACATCTGCAGTGTGAATTGAGTAGTCTCTGAGTAGAATGCCGGATTGCCGAGTGAGGGAGACAATCTTTTGATTCAGTTTAACTGGTTTATCAGAATACTTCAAATCATTCAAATCATTTAGGGCAGCACGGTAGCACAGTGGTTAGTGTCGTTGCTTCACAGCGCCAGGGTCCCAGGTTCAATTCCGGCTTTGGTCACTGTCTATGCGGAGTCTGCACGTTCTCCCCGTGTCTGTGTGGGTTTCCTCCGGGTGCTCCAGTTTCCTCCCACAGTCTAAAGATGTGCAGGTTAGGTGGGTTGGCCATGATAAATTGCCCTTAGTGTCCAAAAAGGTTACGTGGGGTTACTGGGTACGGATGTAGGCTTAAGTGGGGTGCTAATTCCAAGGGCCAGTGCAGACTCGATGGGCCGAATGGCCTCCTTCTGCACTGTAAATTCTAATGACCACATGATTTTAATGACCACATTCCTGCTGTTTCTTTTCAAAGTGTCTCAAAATTACAGTTTTTGAAAGGTTATTTTCCCCGAGGGGGTCCGCCTTGCACGCAACTGAAATTTGATTTACGTTTCTGACTGAGTTGACAATAAATTATCGAGCTCCTCACTCTGGTAAATACCCGAAGGGGATTGGTTGCAATTTACTGCCATGGTTTGTCTGGTCACAGGATCAATTTCTCATTGATCATGAACATGTTCTCCCTCACAGTCATACTGACAAACACTGACAGACTCACACACACACACTGACACACATACAGACACACATACTCATACATACACTCACATATTCACACATGTTCACATACTCTTGTTCATACACACACACTCTCACACTCACACTCTCACATTCTCACACACACTCTCACACATTTACACACCCTCTCATATACTCTCACACACACTCACTGACACACCCTCTCATATACTCTCACACGCACTCACACATACTCATACACACTCACATTCACTCACAGACACTCACACTGACTGTCACACACACACTGACACACACAAAGGCACATACACAGATGCACACATTCATACGTACACACACTCACACATTCATACACACACATTCTCACACACAATCACAGACTCACAAACTCTCACAAGATGTTGGCTTTCAGTGGCTTCCTTTCCAAGGAACTCTTCCTCATTTCCAACTAAGTTTACTCCTGTTCACTTTTGCGCTGCCAGCATGTTAGAGGGCGCCCCCAGAAGGAGCTCCTTAGCCCAGCAATGTGCTCCTCCCACACTGCCTCACACCCCTCCCCATCAGATTCGCTCTTTTGTTTTGAGTCAGTGCCATTTCTCACAATCAAAATGTGATTTTTCATTTTTATTTCCAAACGGAATTCACTATTCCTTCCCTCAGTATCCAGTATCATACACCATGAGCCTCACAATGTGAAAGTAGAGCTTCCTCCTGTTGTTCTCCACGCTCCCCCAATAATACTGCATTCTTTACTCATTCACAGGATGTGGCTGCCACTGGCTGGACCTGCATTTATTGCCCATCCCTAACTGTCTTTGAACTCAGTATTTTGCTTGGCCATTTCAGAGGGCAATTAAGAGACAACCACATTGCTGTGGCTCTGGAGTCACATGGCGGCCAGCCCAGACCAGGCCATCCCTCACGCCCATCTGATAGAGCACCGAAGCAGGTTGTAACATTGTACACAAGTGTTTAATGTGAAAATATATATACAGATACATGCTCTAGCCCTTATCACTAAACTGTGCCCTGCACCCGTGCCAACTTAACTGGTGTTTACTTTTCTGGCCTTACCGACCCTAACACTACGCCTAACTGGATCCCCAGGTGGTACATCAGTTGTGGAGGTGGCCTGCTGTGATTCGTGCCCTGCAACCTGGGTCCCCTTTGGCGGCCGTCTTCTGGGGTGACCTGGATGGGCCTAGCTGCTGCTCAGGTGTCCATGGTGGCATGGTGTGCCTTATTCTGCCTGATGCTCACTAGATGCGCCAGGGACAGGAGGGGGGAAGTCCGAGGTGCTGTGGTGTTCCGGCACCTCCCGCATGGGCCCCATTATCTGCTCCTTCCTCGGGGTGCACGATGGCCTCCAGGCCACTCCATGGGATGAGTGTGCGAGCGCAGCTATCGCCTGAGGCTCCCTCGCCACCTGGCACTGCCAGTCCTGGAGGCCCTCTGCCGTCTAGACCAGGGTCTGCATTCCCATGGCCCTGGAGCACAGGGAGTGGACCATCTCCGACCGGGACTGTGCCACATCATGCTGTGACTGTGCCACCACCTTCTTGGTCTGGGCCACATCAGGCAATGACTGCGCCATCTCCCTCTTGGACTGGGCCACCTCCCTCTGTGTCCGCGCCATGTTGGCCAGCACCTGGGCAATGGCACCAATGCTCTCAGCCATGGCCCACTGTGACTGGGCCACACTCAGGAGTGTCGCTGCACTGTCCAGGTGGCTCTGCACATGGCTGCCTGTGAGAGGGCCGCCCTGTCCTGGGCCTCGGCGACCGCCTGCATAGACTGCCAAGGCCTTGGACATGCTGATCCATAGCCGAAACCCTCGCCCCAAAGCCTCCACCGCGGATGCCACCGTGTGTAGTGAGCACCAGATAGTTCCCCAGGAGCCTCTTCACTAAAGTGCCCAACCGAGGTGAGTGTCTCTGGGATGGCGGAGGGAGTTGGAGACAGCTGTGATGGGAAATCAGTGTCATCCCCGGGCTCGAGCTCCAGGGTGTCCTGGGTCTCGGGTTCATGGCTCCCGTCCGAGTTGATGTCCTCTCGCTACTCGGTGCCTGGAACTCTGGCGCTGGATGTGGCTGGGGGCGGGGGACACCAGAAGAGCCCTCCCCATCACCAGTAGCTCCTGCCTGATTAGACTGCGAGCCGGGGGGAGAGTGGAGTGGTGATGGTGGTGGTGGAGGGGGGGGGGGGGGGGGGGGCAGTGAGTGTAGGGGTGGTGTGCGCCTGGGGCCTGGCGTAGGGTTGAAGGTGAATGTGACGGTGGTGTGGGGTGAGGCAGAGACACACTGCCTCTGCCTCGAGTCCGTCGACCACGTCCAGGGCCCATTGCTCTGCCGTGGTGAGGGGCCCCATGTCTGGTGGTCCTCTTCCAGTTTTCACCCACTTCCGGTGGTTCTGAGCGGCCATCCCTTGGGTGGGGGGGGACAGAAAGTGCACAGTTTTAGAGAGTCTGATGCATGCAGCCCAAAGAGTGGGTAGCTGGTGGCTTCAGTGGCCAGGGCACCCAGCCATGGTGGCTGGCATGGGTGCCAGCATGTGGTGCAGGGTGGGGATTCAGCTGCCCTCCTGGTGGAGATTGCGGGGGAGTGGGGTTACAGGTGTGTGGGACAGGGGTTAGTGCCAGGGGCACAGTGCTCACTGTTCACCCTTGCCACCCCGAAAAGGTCTTCCAGTTTCTTCCTGCACTGCTGGCCAGTCCTGACTGTGTTACTCGTGGTGCTTGCGGCCTCTTCCACCTACGCCCAGGCACGCCGAACGGTGACGAATGGCAGCCTCCTTCCCGGGCCAGGGTACAGGGTCACATGCCTCTCCTCCTCAGTGTCCAGCAGCTCAAACTCAGCACCTGCAAAACAGGGTGTGGTGAATGTATTGTGCCAATAATCCACCATTGTATTTGTATCTATGCTGTTGCCCTTGCATTTGTATCTGTGCTATGCTGTTGCCCTTGTGGGCTCCTCCTATGGGCCATTGTATGGCATTATCCAGAGGGGAACATGTTGGGGCCTGTATGGGCTCTGCCCATGGCTCCTCCCCTTGAAGGGAGTAGTCGGCCTGTAGGCGGTTCTCAGTATTGGATCAGTCGCAGGCAGGCACTGTTCTAAGTTGATTAAAACCACGGTTTACTTCTACTCTCGTCTCGAGTGAATTGATGGTCGCATCACAGGGCGCCGCTCTCCTCATTGCCATCTTGTTGGCTGGGATGGTGTGTGTGGGGAGTGAAGTGTGTAGATGCGGCTGCAGCTTGTCAGCCTCCTGAGTGTCAATCGCGAATCCGTCGATTCCGCACCTTTTCTCATTGGAATCGAATGTGTTCCACGTGGCGCCGGGGCTAACCCCTCAATGGTCGCAAGTCCAGGTGCGGCGACAGTTTTGCTGTCGTAGAAGTCCACCCTGGCGTCAACACTCAGGAACGCCGATAGTTCTATGTAGAACCTTGTGCGTGTAGTGTACAGAGTTAGTTCAAAGTTCAGTAGAAGGTCAAGTTTACCAACAGCCTAGCCTCCAGCATTATCAGTGAGTCCTGATCATGAACAACCCCCTCTAAGATGCACAATGATAATAGCAGAGGTTTGGACTTGTTTCATCGTTATAATTGGTTTCACTGCTGATTGGTGAAGTAGGGGAACTGACAGCCACACTCCCACTTGGCATGATTGACCGATCATCTGTCGTGGATTGTGCAGTTATCAGGAGAGATGAACACCAGGCTCAATTCTGATGGACACCACAGTTGATCAGCCTGCTCACACTCGGTGGGGATTGGGGTGGTGAGGGTTCTCTCTCCCGGTGTTAAATCGAGGGTGAGGGTAATGGCTTGACTGGTTCGCCCCATTGCTATCGTATGGCTGTTGGATTGTTATTAGTTTGAGGAAGACATCCTGCCCCCATTGGGGGAGAAAATCTGACCTCCCAGATCTGTAGCCAATCAAATGGTCGGCAACTCTGGTCCCAGCGCGATCACAGGGCCACTACGAGCAGTGGTCACTGCTGGGAATGCAGCCAGTCCGAAAGAAGCAATGGATTCTGGACTTGAACTTCAGGAGGGTCTTTCTGGGGTCAGGCAGGGTGGCCCTGGTTAGAGGGGGGTGGGGAGGGGGGAGGGGGGGGGGGTGGGGGGGGGGGGTTGGAGCGCTATGGTGGACAGCGTAGAGGGAGGGGGAAAAACAGTTGTGGGAAGGGCTTGGAGGGCCCTAAATGGACACAGAATGTTTCTTAAAGGGGCCTCTGTCCTTGATTGGCCACCAGTTCGCCTCATGGAACCTGTGAATCTGGGCTGGGCATCAGACAGATCGAACCTACTGAATAAAGCATTTGTATTAACTGGAAGACTACGATCTTTATCCAGACATAGAAAATAATATATCCCCCTCTGCAGGTAAAATCCCAACAACAGTGGGATGAGGCCTTTAATTGGCTAATTGGCCTCTTTGGGGGTCTTTAAGGAGCCCACAGGTGAGCAGGACTCTTGGTGCCTCCTCCGCTGCTGGCAAAATTGGCGAGGGAAGGGACTGGCAGTGGAGGCCATGGCCCTTCTCCCTGCTTGCCAGCCTTCAGGTAGCTGTGAAATCGAACCCTCTACTATCACCCACATGTGACGAACGATGAATTTAGCAGCAATACCGACAATGGGAGATAATATGCAGAGAAACAGTTTGACAGTTTCATTAGCACTTTTATTGATACCAGTACTTGTATTTTTTGAAGTTTTCTTTTTGAACAGAATGCAAATTTTCCAACTGCCGCAGTGATATTTATTGTAGCTGAACTCTCGTTCTGTGTATTACGAGTCGAATGACATAACCAGGGCACTCCCCTATCCTCTCACAGTGTCAGAACACTGATAGAGTCTGTTGAATGATACTGCGAATTGGCTGTGTGCACTATAGCAGATGTTGAGGAGGGTGTAGCAGGCCATTTGGTTGATGCATTATGACACACACACAGACCCGGCTACATCAGGAACTCTTCTGTCAAAGCAATGGTTTGAAATCCGAAACCAAGGGAAAGTTCTGACAAACGAGTTCTTGTCAGATTCCAGTTGTGTTTTCAGCATTCCGGGGAAGTGGGTATCCTCCAGATAGTGGCTAGGAGGAACTGTTGTGTTTTAACACGTTTCCATGGCATTGGGTTGCTTAAACTGTGACAGGGAGTCCTGCGTCACTGATTACACGGGGCTTGGAGGACAGGGCCTCAGTACTGGGTGTGTTTACTAACTGCACCCAGGTTTGCTCAGGTACTGGGACCAGCTCATCCACTCGCTGAAGGGGAACCAGAACAGGAAGAGGCCTCAGACAGGCTGGGCCCTGGAGCCCAGAGCCAGAATGATTGTGATTTGAAGGTGGATAGCTGGATAACCATTAAAGCACATTCAATCCTTGCCTTTATAGAGTACAAAATCAAAGAGAGAATTTCTACAGTGCAGAAGGAAACCATTCGGTCCATCGAGTATGCACTGACCCTCTGAAAGACCCACTCCACCACCCTATCCCCGTAACCCCACCTACGATACGCATCCTTGGACACTAAGGAGCAATTTATTATGGTCAATCCACCTAACCTGCACAACTTTGGACTGTGGGAGGAAATCGGAGCACCCGGAGGAAACCCACGCAGACACGGGGAGAAAGCACAAACTTCACACAAAGTCACCCAAGGCTGGAATCGAACCCGGGTCCTTGCTAACCACTGTGCCACCATGTCACACGTATAAACAAGGATGAACCCGTATAAACCACGCTTTTGGAAGGATGGTCTTGGGGAGAGGGTAGGATTGCCAACGCTTCAGGAATTGAAGATCAATCTCCAGAATACTCCTGAAGGCAAAATGATGGGACATTAAATAAATTGTGTTTTTTTTATCCCCAGTCTATTCGTTATACAAAGAAATGGCTGATGGATGGGTGGAGGGGGAGGGTGACAAGGGCACTTGATAGAATGATCATTGACCATCAATGGTTAATATGGCAGAGGGGGCGGGGGGTGGGGAGGTGGTAGAGCAATATTGAGTCATGGATTGAAATCTCCCAGAATACTTCAATCAGGGAGAAGGAATAGGGGATACTTATTAGAAAATGTTCCAGGTTTGAGAGTCTTCCCTGATGTTATTTTACCCTTTCATGGGCTTGGCATCACTGCATGTCTATATTCATTCCCATCCCATTTCCCATCTTTGCCCTTGAGATGGTGGTGGCGAGCCACATTCTCGAGCCACTACAGCCCATGTGTTGTTAGGGGAGATGGTGACCCTCAGACTTTTGATGGTGGGAGATTCAGCAATGGTAATGCCGTTAAATATCAAGATGAGTGTCATAATATACACCAGTATATCATGGTGCAGACACACACTGATGGACACACAGTGGGACCAATCAACACACACAACACTGCAGCCAATCACCAGTTAGAGCACACACACTATAAAGACGGGGGGCATCAGAGTTCCCGCTCATTCGAGCTGCAGCTAGCTAGGAGGACAGAGCTCACAGCCTGCAGCACAGACATTCACCATGTGCTGAGTGCATTGACTGGTTAGGACAAGGCAAAGGTCTTTAGTTAAAGCTAGTATCGTGTTAACCCAGTCAGAGTATGTTACAACAGTTAATGATTCAATAAAATAATGTTGCACTATTTCAAGTGTTGGTGACCTGTATGTGTTCCACGGATCCAGAGCACCCAACACAACATGATACCAAGAGTTGAGGGATATTAGCACTTCTTAGACCTACCTGCAAGTGATCTGCCTTCCGCCAGCATTCCGTCATCCTGCAACATGGACAACATCTGCCCGCCGCTGCCGCTCCGCATCGCCGGCAACCTCGGGGCCAATTGGAAGATATTCAAACAACGCTTCCAGCTCTTCCTTGAGGCCACAGACAGGGAGGATGCCTCGGATACCAGGAAGATCGCTCTCCTCCTCTCCACGGCCGGAGACCATGCCATCCACATTTTCAATTCTCTCACCTTTGCGGATGATGAAGATAAAACAAAGTTCAAGACGGTCCTCCTCAAGTTTGACACTCACTGCAGCGAAGAGGTGAATGAAAGTTTCGAGCGCTACGTGTTCCAACAGCGTTTGCAGGGTAAGGATGAACCTTTCCAATCCTTTCTCACGCACCTCCGCATCCTTGCGCAGTCTTGCAGCTACGGGCCCACCTCCGACTCCATGATACGCGACCAGATCGTTTTCGGCGTTCAGTCCGACCCCCTACGACAGCAGCTCCTCAAGGTAAAGCAGCTCACCCTAGCGACCGCCATTGAGGCCTGTGTCTTACACGAAAACGCCACGAGTCGGTATTCCCACATCCAAGCAGCTGAAACGGCGTGGTAAGGTCCCCACGAGGCGGAACGGGTCCAAGCGATTGAGCAACTCCAGGGCCTCAGCCTGGATGAGGGCGGCAATTTTGCGTGCTTTTCGCGGACTCCCGCGCTTGTGCGCACCAAACGAGGGGATGACGACGTCGAAGAACGTAATGCGCAGGCGCGCACCACGCATGACCGCACAGCGCATGCGCAGTGGCGAGCGAACGTGCTGACGATACGACGTGCAGCAACTGTGGCTCCACCCATTTAAAATGACAATGCCACGCAAAATCTCGACAATGCCTAAGATGTGACAGACTTGGCCACGATGCTGCCTTCTGCCGAGCAGCTCAGCCTGCCAATTCATATCGCTTCAGCAAGCCTTGCAGGAATATTCGGGCAATTCAACCCACGGTCACCGAGTCCGATGCGGACCTCCCACACAGCAGTGACACCGAGGACCCGAAGGCGCCTTTTCGAGTCAGTGTCGTGACAAAAAACAGGATGTCCCCGAAGCAAGGACACCAGCCGCTGTCGGTATACAGCATCGATCCAGACGATGAGTGGTGTACCACCCTGACGGTCAACCGGTCCCAAATACGATTCCGCCTGGACACTGGTGCCTCCGCCAATCTATTTGCTTGGTCTGACTTCCAAAGCCTTTGTGTCAAGCCAGCCATCCTTCCATCAGCCTGCCAGCTATTGGATTATAATGGCAATGTCATTGCTACTAGCAGCTCGTGGCAACTTGAAGTGACGCACAGGTCACGCAAAGCCATCCTTCCTTTTGAAATTGTGGGCTCCTCGAAAGCCTCCCTGCTTAGCGCGCAGGCATGCAAGCTGTTGAACCTAGTTCAGAGAGTTCACTCTCTCTCTCCTGATGACACGTCTGCCTTTCAGGACACTGACTTCAGGGCGCAACTCAACACCATCATCGACCAGCACCGTGACGTCTTCGAAGGCATGTGCACGCTCCCATATACCTACAAGATCTTATTGAAACAGAATGCCACGCCTGTGGTGCACGCACCTCGCAGGGTTCCAGAACCCCTTAAGGACCGCCTCAAGCAGCATCTGCAGGACCTCCAGGACCAAGGAATGATCTCCAGAGTCACGGAACCAACCTACTGGGTCAGTTTTATGGTATGTGTAAAAAAGCCTTCCGGCGAATTGAGAATTTGCATTGATCCCAAGGATCTAAATCGCAATATCATGAAGGAGCATTATCCAATTCCCAAGCTCGTGCCAAGCTCTTCATCAAACTCAACGTCTCAAAAGGATTCTGGCAAATGCAGCTCGACAAATCCAGCAGGAAACTGTGTACATTTAATACCCCCTTTGGCAGATATTGTTACAACAGGATGCTGTTTGGGATCATATCTGCTTCAGAAGTGTTCCATAGGATCATGGAACAAATGATGGAAGGCATTGAAGGTGTTCGCGTCTATGTCGACGACATAATCATTTGGTCCACCACCCCGCAGGAGCATGTCAGTCGCCTCCAGCGCATGTTCAAACGCATACGTGAGCAGGGCCTACGCCTCAACAGGGCCAAATGCTCTTTTGGTCAGACGGAACTCAAGTTCCTCGGGGACCTCATCTCCCAGTTGGGTGTGCGGCTGGATGCGGACAAGGTAGCTGCTATCACAACCATGAAAACGCCAGAGGACAGGAAGGCGGTCCTCCGATTTCTGGGCATGGTCAACTTTTTAGGGAAGTTCATCCCTAACCTCGCCTCTCATACCACGGCTCTCAGGAACCTGGTCAGGAAGACGACAGACTTCCAATGGCTCCCTGCCCACGAGCGCGAATGGAGAGAACTCAAAACCAAACTCACCATGTCCCCGGTCTTAGCTTTCTTTGATCCAGCAAAAGAGACCAAAATTTCGACCGATGCCAGCCAATCCGGCATTGGGGCAGTGATCCTGCAACGCGATGAGGCCTCATCATGGGCCCCCGTTGCATATGTGTCACGTGCCATGATCCCCATGGAACAGCGCTACGCGCAGATAGAAAAGGAGTGCCTGGGCCTTCTGACCGGTGTGGTTAGGTTTCACAATTATGTGTACGGACTTCCTCAATTCACCGTCGAGACCGACCATCGCCCGCTGGTCAATATAATACAGAAAGACTTGAACGACATGACGCCTCGCCTCCAGCATATTCTTCTCATGCTCCATCGATACGACTTCCAGCTGGTATACACCCCAGGCAAAGACCTCATCATTGCCGACACTCTCTCCAGGGCAGTCAATACTCCGTGTGACCCAGCGGGATTCGTCTGCCAGGTTGACGCCCATGTGGCCTTCGTAGCCTCCAATCTACCTGCCATGGATGAACGCCTCATCCAAATTCACCGCGAGAAGGCGGCTGACCCTTTGCTACAGCGTGTCATGCGCCACCTAACGGACGTGTGGCTCAAGGACCAATGCCCTCAGTTCTATAACGGCGGTGATCTGGCGGTAGTAGACGGGGTTCTTCTGAAACTGGACCGTATTGTCATCCCGCGTAGCATGTGCCAGCTCATCCTGGAACAGCTACACGAGGGCCACCTTGGCGTGGAAAAGTGCCACCGACGGGCCCGAGAGGCAGTGTACTGGCCCGGCATTAATGACGACACAGCCAACACAGTGCTCAACTGCCCCACTTGTCAGCGCTTCCAGCCGGCCCAACCACGTGAGACCCTGCAGCCTCATGAGTTGGTCACGTCACCTTGGACCAAGGTGGGCATCGACCTGTTCCGCGCGCTGGGTAGAGACTATGTCCTGATTGCGGACTACTTTTCAAATTACCCGGAGGTGATACGGTTGCACGACATCACATCGTCTGCAGTCATCCGTGCCTGTAAGGACACCTTTGCTCGACACGGCACCCCACTCACGGTTATGTCGGATAATGGCCCCTGCTTCGCAAGCCAGGAATGGTCCAACTTTGCCAGGCGGTACAATTTTGCACATGTGACATCCAGTCCCCGTACCCCCAATCCAACGGCAAAGCGGAGAAGGGTGTCCACATAGTCAAACGGCTCCTCTGCAAGGCTGTCGACGCTGGGTCCGATTTCTACCTCACCTTGCTGGCCTATCGCTCCGCCCCACTGTCCACTGGCCTGTCGCCAGCCCAGTTGCTCATGGGTCGCATCCTGAGGATGACGGTGCCGTCAATTCATGTCCCAGACCTCGACCACGTTCCGGTCCTGTGACGGATGAAGCTGTCTCGTGCACAGCACAAGGCGGCTCATGGCTCCCGTGCAGCTGATCTCCCTGCTCTGGCTCCAGATGACAATGTCCGCATCCATCTTCCGGATGGTGGCTGGTCTGCAACCACTGTGGCCGTTCGGCAGGTGGCCCCCCCGCTCGTTCCTGGTTCGTCTACCGGATGGGTCCATTCTACGCTGCAATCGACGCGCCCTTTGTCTCGTTCCGCGCTCGCTATGTGATCCTACACTGTCGCCTCGCCCTCCTGCTGACCCTGCCATGGACTATGCAGAGATTCCGGTCACTCTGCATCCTCCTCACTCTGACGCAGTCCAGCCCGCTCCTCAGCCGGCGGCTCCCGACCCACCCTTGAGGCGGTCAACCAGAATTCGTCGCCCACCTCAGAGATTTAATTTGTGAACTTTGTGGACTTATGGACTTTCTGATTTGTTCTGTTCTTCCGTTTGATCGTTTACATGGTTTGTATATAGTGTTCATCTCGTTATTCTTGTGACATACTGTTTTTCTGCACCAGGCACCTTCCCATGTAAATAGCTTAGTTCTCATGTACATAGTCCTGTAAATATTTCGCACACACGTAGTCAGGGACACTCTCACCATACACTATTTATTGCCACACAAGTGCATTCTTTTATAAAAGGGGGGATGTCATAATATTCACCAGTATATCATGGTGCAGACACACACTGATGGACACACAGTGGGGACCAATCAACACACAGCCTGCAGCACAGACATTCACCATGTGCTGAGTGCATTGACTGGTTAGGACAAGGCAAAGGTCTTTAGTTAAAGCTAGTATCGTGTTAACCCACAGTCAGAGTATGTTACAACGGTTAATGATTCAATAAAATAGTGTTGCACTATTTCAAGTGTTAGTGACCTGTATGTGTTCCACGGATCCAGAGCACCCAACACAACAGTGAGATGTTTAGATTCTCTCTTGATGGAGATGGTCATTGCCTGGTGCAAATGTTATCTGCCACTTATCAGCCCAAGCCTGAATGTTCATAGAATCATAGAATCCCTACTGTTCTGAGTAAGTGTTGATGACCGCTTCCATCAGTTTACTCATGATCGAGAATAGACTGATGTGGCGGTAATTGGCTACGATGGATTTGTCCTACTTTTCATGTACTGGACACGCCTGGGCAGTTTTCCACATTGCCGGGCAGATGCTAGTGTTGTAGCTGTACTGGAGCAGGTTGGCTAGGGGGCATGGCTGGAACACAAGCCTTCAGTACAATTGCTAGAATAATGTCAGGCCCACAGCCGTTGCAATATGGGGAGGCAGTGGCATAGTGGTATTGTCACTGAATTAGTAATCCAGAGAGCCAGAGTAATTCTCTGGGAACCTGGGGCGGGATTCTCCCGCAATCGGCGGGATGGCCCGTACCGGCGCCAAGAGCGGCGTGAACCACTCCGATGTCGGGCCGCCTGGGAGTTGCAGAATCCTCCGCACTTCCAGGGGCTAGGCCGGCGCTGGAGGGGTTGGCGCCGAAGGGCCTCCGCCGGCCGGCACGAGTTGGCGCATGCGCAGGACTGCCAGCGTGTATCCTGGGCATGCACAGGGGGTTTCTTCTCCGCTCCGGCCATCGCGGAGCCTTACAGAGGCCGGCGTGGAGGGAAGGAGTGCCCCCATGGCACAGGCCCACCTGCAGATCGGTGGGCCGCGGTCGCGGGCCAGGCCACCGTGGGGGCCCCCCCCAGGACTGGATCCCCAGCACCCCCCGAGGACCCCGCTAACCACCCTCCAAGCCAGGTCCCGCCGGGATGGACCATGTCCATTTCACGCCGGCGGGAATGCCGGAAACGGGCAGCCGCCCGGCCCATCGGGGCCCGGAGAATTGCCGGGGGGGGGGGGGCTGCTGCCAATGGCCCCCGACCGGCGTGGTGCGATCCCCCCCCCGCCCCCCCCCCCCCCCCCGACAACCGCGGCCAAAAAATTTGGCAGCTGATGTCGGAGTGGCGGGGCGGGATTCACGCCGCCCCCTGGCGATTCTCCGATCCGGCGGGGGGGGTCGGAGAATCCCGCCCTGGGTTCGAATCCCACTAGGGCAGTTGGTGGTATTTGAATTCAATAACAATTTGGAAATAAAAGTCAAACAATGACCATGAAATCATTGTCAATTGTCGTAAAAACACATCTGGTTCACTAATGTCATCCTTACCTGGTGTGGCCTACGTGTGACTCCAAACCCACAGCAATGTGATTGACTCTTCAATGCCCTTAGGGATGGACAATAAATGCTGGCCCAGCCGACAATGCCCACCTCCCATGACGAACAAAAAATAAAGTATCCGTGGGAGGAGGAGTTGGGAGAGGAGATCGAAGAGGGGACATGGGCAGATGCCCTAGGGAGGGTGAATTCTTCCTCTTCGTGCGCGAGGCTCAGCCTCATACAGTTTAAGGTGCTGCACAGGGCACACATGACCGGGACAAGGATGAGCCGGTTCTTTGGGGGTGAGGACAAGTGTGTTAGGTGCTCAGGGAGCCCAGCAAATCACACCCATATGTTCTGGGCATGCCCAGCGCTGGAGGAATTTTGGAAGGGCGTAGCGAGGACGGTGTCGAGGGTGGTAGGATCCAGGGTCAGACTGGGCTGGGGGCTCGCAATATTTGGGGTGGCAGAGGAGCCGGGAGTGCAGGAGGCGAAAGAGGCTGGAAATATGGCCTTTGCGTCCCTGGTAGCCCGGCGAAGGATTCTCCTTCAGTGGAAAGATGCGAGGCCCCCAAGCGTGCAATCCTGGATCAGCGATATGGCAGGGTTCATTAAATTGGAGAGGGTGAAATTTGCCTTGAGAGGGTCGGTACAAGGGTTCTTTTGGCGGTGGCAACCGTTCTTAGACTTTCTGGCAGAACGATAGACATTGGTCAATGGCAGCAGCAGCTCGGGGGGGGGGGGGGGGGGGTTACTTTATTTTTGTTCATGTTATTTACACTGGAGGGTCTGAGGGGGTGTATACACCTGTTGTGTTAAGTCGGGGTGTTAATGTTAATTTATTATTTAGGTACGGGGGGAGGGGTTAAGTACACAAAGTATTGTTTCTTTCTCATTTTGTTATTGATATTTTATGAAAACCTTTAATAAAAATTTTTTTTAAAAAAAGTATCCAGTGCCTTGAGACTGGGGGCCTCCAGAGGAGGCCGAGCCACTGGGACTTCTGGCTGAAGGCTAAGACGTAAGCTTTATCTTTTACACCAATGCTTCCCCAATCATGGAGTGAGGAGTGACTGGAGGCCTGGGATTGTTTTCCTTGGAGCAGGGAAGATTAAGAAGAGATTTAATTGAGGCTTTCAAATTTACAAAGGATTTTGAGAGAAGAGATAAAGGCGGATACGGTTTCCAGTAGTCAGCAGAGGAGACAAATTTAAAATAATTGACAAAAGAACGAGGGCGGCAAATGACAGGGTTAACCCCGATATCTGCTCGGTACAGACCCCAGTACAGAGTTAGCCCTGATAATAATAATAATCTTTATTGTTGTCACAAGTAGGCTTACATTAACATTGCAATGAAGTTACTGTGAAAATCCCCTAGTCGCCTGTTCGGGAACACTGAGAGAGAATTCAGAATGTCCAATTCACCTAACAGGCACTTCTTTCGGGACTTGTGGGATGAAACCGGAGAACCCGGAGGAAACCCACGCAGACACGAGGAGAACTTGCCGACTTCGCACAGACAGTGACCTAAGCAGGAAACGAGCCTGGGACACTGGCACTGTGAAGCAACTGTGCTAACCACTGTGCTGCCATGCCGCCCTACCCCCTTTGACAGACCCTAGTACAGAGTTAACCCTGACACCCCCTCGGTACAGGCCCCAGTACAGAGTTAACCCTGACACCCCCTCGGTACAGGCCCCAGTACAGGGTTAGCCCTGACACCCCCTCGGTACAGACCCTAGTACAGAGTTAACCCTGACACCCCCTCGGTACAGGCCCCAGTACAGAGTTAACCCTGACACCCCCTCGGTACAGGCCCCAGTACAGAGTTAACCCTGACACCCCCTCGGTACAGACCCTAGTACAGAGTTAACCCTGACACCCCCTCGGTACAGGCCCCAGTACAGGGTTAGCCCTGACACCCCCTCGGTACAGACCCTAGTACAGAGTTAACCCTGATACTCCCTCGGTACAGGCCCCAGTACAGGGTTAGCCCTGACACCCCCTCGGTACAGACCCTAGTACAGAGTTAACCCTGACACCCCCTCGGTACAGGCACCAGTACAGGGTTAGCCCTGATACCCCCTCGGTACAGACACTAGTACAGAGTTAACCCTGATACCCCCTCGGTACAGACCCTAGTACAGGGTTAGCCCTGACACCCCCTCGGTACAGACCCTAGTACAGAGTTAACCCTGACACCCCCTCGGTACAGACCCTAGTACAGGGTTAGCCCTGATATCCCCTCGGTACAGGCCCCAGTACAGGGTTAGCCCTGATACCTCCTCGGTACAGACCCTAGTACAGGGTTAGCCCTGACACCCCCTCGGTACAGACCCTAGTACAGAGTTAACCCTGACACCCCCTCGGTACAGACCCTAGTACAGGGTTAGCCCTGATATCCCCTCGGTACAGGCCCCAGTACAGGGTTAGCCCTGATACCTCCTCGGTACAGACCCTAGTACAGGGTTAGCCCTGACACCCCCTCGGTACAGGCCCCAGTACAGGGTTAGCCCTGATACCCCCTCGGTACAGACCCTAGTACAGAGTTAACCCTGACACCCCCTCGGTACAGGCCCCAGTACAGAATTAACCCTGATACCCCCTCGGTACAGGCCCCAGTACAGGGTTAGCCCTGACACCCCCTCGGTACAGGCCCCAGTACAGGGTTAGCCTTGATACCCCCTCGGTACAGGCCCCAGTACAGGGTTAGCCCTGACACCCCCTCGGTACAGACCCTAGTACAGGGTTAGCCCTGACACCCCCTCGGTACAGGCCCCAGTACAGAGTTAACCCTGACACCCCCTCAGTACAGACCCGAGTACAGAGTTAACCCTGACACCCTCTCGGTACAGGCCCCAGTACAGGGTTAGCCTTGATACCTCCTCGGTACAGGCCCCAGTACAGAGTTAATCCTGACACCCCCTCGGTACAGGCCCCAGTACAGAGTTAACCCTGACACCCCCTCGGTACAGGCCCCAGTACAGAATTAACCCTGACACCCCCTCGGTACAGACCCTAGTACAGAGTTAACCCTGACACCCCCTCGGTACAGGCCCCAGTACAGGGTTAGCACTGACACCCCCTCGGTACAGGCCCCAGTACAGGGTTAGCACTGATACCCCCTCGGTACAGACCCTAGTACAGAGTTAACCCTGATACCCCCTCGGTACAGGCACCAATACAGGGCTAACCCTGATACCCCCTTGGGCAGATCCCAGTACAGCGTTAACCTTGATATCTTCTCAGTACAGACCCCAGTACAGAGTCAACCCTGATACTCCCTTGGTACAGACCCTAGTACAGAGTTAACCCTGATATCCCCTCAGTACAGGCACCAATACAGGGTTAACCCTGATACCCCCTTGGGACAGACCCCAGTACAGCGTTAACCCTGATATCCCCTCAGTACAGACCCTAGTACAGAGTTAACCCTGATACCCCCTTAGTACAGACCCCAGTACAGCGTTAACCCTGATGCCCGCTTGGTACAGACCCCAGTACAGGGATAGTCCTAATACCCACCTCAACATAGACCCCAGTACAAGGTTACTCCTGATACCCCCTCAGTTGTTGGGGTTGTTCGGGTTGCTGGGGTTGGTAAGTGTGGTGGGTTTGACGGAGTTTTTTAAGTGGTTGGTGTGTTTCTATGCTTTTTTAAATTTAAATTTAGAGTATCCAATTCATTTTTTCCAATTAAGGGGCAATTTAGTGTGGCCAATCCAGCTACCCTGCACATCTTTGGGTTGTGGGGGCGAAACCCACGCAAACACGGGGAGAACGTGCAAACTCCACACGGACAGTGACCCAGAGCCGGGATCGAACCTGGGACCTCGGCGCCGTGAGGCAGCAGATCTAACCCATTGGGTTTCTGTGATTGATGGGGCCTTGGGCTAGGTGGGGTTGTGTGATTGGTGGGGCTTGGTGGGGTTTGGTGAGTTTGATGGAGTTAGTGGGTTTGGTGGAGTTGATGGGTTTGGTGGGTTGATGGGGTTTTGGTGAGGTTGGTGGATTTGGTGGGATTGGTGCGTTTGGTGGGTTGTTGAGGTTGGTGGGTAAAGGGGGGTTTGGTGGCATTGGTGGGTTGACGGGGTTTGGTGCGGATTGGTGGGGTTGGTGAGTTTGGCCGAGTTGGTGAGATGGGGGGTGGTGGATCGTTGGGTTTGACGGGTTTTGGTGAGGTTGCTGGGATTGATGGGGTTTTGTGATGTTGCTGGGTTTGTTTGGGTTGGTGGAACTGGTGGGATTGGTGTGTTTGGTGGGTAAGTGAAGATTGCTGAGGTTGGTGGATCTGGTGGGATTGGTGGGTTTGGTGGGTAAGTGACGATTGCTGAGGTTGGTCGATCTGGTGGGGTTGGTGTGGTTTGATGGGTAAGAGGGGATTGGTGAGGTTGGTGGAGCTGGTGGGGTGGGGTGGTTTGGTGGGGTTGGTGAGTTTGGTGAGTTTGGTGGGGTTGGTGGGGTTGGTGAGTTTGGTGGGGTTGGTGAGTTTGGTGGGTTTGGTGGGTTTGGTGGGGTTGGTGGGTTCGGTGGGGTTGGTGAGTTAGGTGGGGTTGGTGAGTTTGGTGGGGTTGGTGAGTTAGGTGGGGTTGGTGAGTTGGTGGGTTTGGTGGGGTTGGTGGGTTTGGTGGGGTTGGTGAGTTAGGTGGGGTTGGTGAGTTTGGTGGGGTTGGTGGGTTTGGTGGGTTTGGTGGGGTTGGTGTGTTAGGTGGGGTTGGTGAGTTTGGTGGGGTTGGTGGGTTTGGTGGGGTTGGTGAGTTTGTTGGGGTGGTGGGTTTGGTGGGGTTGGTGAGTTTGGTGAGTTTGGTGGGGATGGTGGGGTGGGGTGGTTTGGTGGGGTTGGTGAGTTTGGTGAGTTTGGTGGGGTAGGTGGGGTTGGTGAGTTTGGTGGGGTTGGTGGGTTTGGTGGGGTTGGTGGGTTTGGTGGGGTTGGTGAGTTTGGTGGGGTTGGTGAGTTTGGTGGGGTTGGTGAGTATGGTGGGGTTGGTGGGTTTGGTGGGGTTGGTGAGTTTGGTGAGTTTGGTGGGGTTGGTGGGGTGGGGTGGTTTGGTGGGGTTGGTGAGGTTGGTGAGTTTGGTGGGGTTGGTGGGGTTGGTGAGTTTGGTGGGGTTGGTGGGTTTGGTGGGGTTGGTGGGTTTGGTGGGGTTGGTGAGTTTGGTGGGGTTGGTGAGTTTGGTGGGGTTGGTGGGTTTGGTGGGGTTGGTGAGTTTGGTGGGGTTGGTGAGTTGGTGGGTTTGGTGGGGTTGGTGGGGTTGGTGGGGTTGGTGAGTTTGTTGGGGTTGGTGGGTTTGGTGGGGTTGGTCTGTTTGGTGGGGTTGGTGGGTTTGGTGGGGTTGGTGAGTTTGGTGGTTAGGTGGGGTTGGTGAGTTTGGTGGGGTTGGTGGGTTTGGTGGGGTTGGTGAGTTTGGTGGGGTTGGTGGGTTTGGTGGGGTTGGTGGGTTTGGTGGGGTTGGTGAGTTTGGTGGGTTAGGTGGGGTTGGTGAGTTTGGTGGGGTTGATGAGTTTGGTGGGGTTGGTGGGTTTGGTGGGGTTGGTGAGTTTTGTGGGGTTGGTGGGTTTGGTGGGGTTGGTGAGTTTGGTGGGGTAGGTGGGTTCGGTGGGGTTGGTGAGTATGGTGGGTTAGGTGGGGTTTGTGTGTATGGTGGGGTTGGTGAGCTTGGTGGGGTTGATGGGTTTGCTGAGTTTGGTGAGTTTGGTGGGGTTGGTGGGTTTGGTGAGCTTGGTGGGGTTGGTGTGTTTGGTGGGGTTGGTGAGTTTGGTGGGGTTGGTGGGGTTGGTGAGTTTGGTGGGGTTGGTGAGTTTGGTGGGTTGGTGAGTTTGGTGGGGTTGGTGAGTTTGGTGGGGTTGGTGGGTTTGGTGGGGTTGGTGGGTTTGATGAGGTTGGTGAGTTTGGTGGGGTTGGTGTGGTTTGGTGGGATTGGTGAGTTTGGTGGGGTTGGTTAGTTTGGTGCAGTTGGTGGGGTTGGTGGGGTTGGTGAGTTTGGTGGGGTTGGTGGGGTTGGTGGGGTGGTGAGTTTGGTGGGGTTGGTGAGTTTGGTGGGGTTGGTTAGTTTGGTGCAGTTGGTGGGGTTGGTGGGGTTGGTGAGTTTGGTGGGGTTGGTGGGGTTGGTGGGGTTGGTGAGTTTGGTGGGGTTGGTGAGTTTGGTGCAGTTGGTGGGGTTGGTGAGTTTGGTGGGGTTGGTGGGGTTGGTGGGGTTGGTGAGTTTGGTGGGGTTGGTGAGTTTGGTGGGGTTGGTGAGTTTGGTGGGGTTGGTGAGTTTGGTGGGGTTGGTGAGTTTGGTGGGGTTGGTGAGTTTGGTGGGGTTGGTGGGGTTGGTGAGTTTGGTGGGGTTGGTGAGTTTGGTGGGGTTGGTGAGTTTGGTGGGGTTGGTGTGGTTTGGTGGGGTTGGTGAGTTTGGTGCAGTTGGTGGGGTTGGTGAGTTTGGTGAGGTTGGTTAGTTTGGTGGGGTTGGTGTGGTTTGGTGGGGTTGGTGAGTTTGGTGGGGTTGGTGAGTTTGGTGGGGTTGGTGTGGTTTGAAAATGAAATGAAATGAAAATCGCTTATTGTCACGAGTAAGGACATAGAACATAGAACGAAAAAGTGCAGTACAGGCCCTTCGGCCCACGATGTTGCACCGACATGGGAAGTCAAAAAACAAAAGCCATCTAACCTACACTATGCCATTATCATCCATATGCTTATCCAATAAACTTTTAAATGCCCTCAATGTTGGCGAGTTCACTACTGTTGCAGGTCGGGCATTCCACGGCCTCACCACTCTGCGTAAAGAACCTGACCTCTGTCCTATATCTATTACCCCTCAGTTTAAGGCTATGTCCCCTCGTGCTAGCCATTTCCATCCGCGGGAGAAGGCTCTCACTGTCCACCCTATCTAACCCCCTGATCATTTTGTATGCCTCTATTAAGTCTCCTCTTAACCTTCTTCTCTCTAACGAAAACAACCTCAAGTCCATCAGCCTTTCCTCATAAGATTTTCCCTCCATACCAGGCAACATATTGGTAAATCTCCTCGGCACCCGTTCCAAAGCTTCCACGTCCTTCCTATAATGAGGTGACCAGAACTGTACGCAATACTCCAAATGCGGCCGTACCAGTGTTTTGTACAGCTGCAACATGACCTCCCGACTCCGGAACTCAATCCCTCTACCAATAAAGGCCAACACTCCATAGGCCTTCTTCACAACCCGATCAACCTGGGTGAAAACTTTCAGGGATCTATGTACATGGACACCGAGATCCCTCTGCTCATCCACACTTCCAAGAATGTTACCATTAGCCAAATATTCCGCATTCCTGTTATTCCTTCCAAAGTGAATCACCTCACACTTCTCTACATTAAACTCCATTTGCCACCTCTCAGCCCAGCTCTGCAGCTTATCTATGTCCCTCTGTAACCTGCAACATCCTTCCGCACTGTCGACAACACCACCAACTTTAGTGTCGTCTGCAAATTTACTCACCCACCCTTCTGCGCCCTCCTCTAAGTCATTTATAAAAATGACAAACAGCAACGGCCCCAGAACAGATCCTTGTGGTACGCCACTTGTAACTGAACTCCATTCTGAACATTTCCCATCAACCACCACCCTCTGTCTTCTTTCAGCTAGCCAATTTCTGATCCACATCTCTAAATCGCCCTCAATCCCCAGCCTTCGTATTTTCTGCAATAGCCTACCGTGGGGAACCTTATCAAATGCTTTACTGAAATCCATATACACCACATCAACTGCTCTACCCTCGTCTACCTGTTCAGTCACCTTCTCAAAGAACTCGATAAAGTTTGTGAGGCATGATCTACCCTTCACAAAGCCATGCTGACTATCCCTAATCATATTATTCCTATCTAGATGATTATAAATCTTGTCTCTTATAATCCCCGCCAAGACTTTACCCACAACAGACGTGAGGCTCACCGGTCTATAGTTGCCGAGGTTGTCTCTACTCCCCTTCTTGAACAAAGGAACCACATTTGCTATCCTCCAGTCCTCTGGCACTATTCCTGTAGCCAATGATGACATAAAAATCAACGCCAAAGGCTCAGCAATCTCCTCCCTGGCTTCCCAGAGAATCCTAGGATAAATCCCATCAGGCCCCGGGGACTTATCTATTTTCAGCCTGTCCAGAATTGCCAACACCTCTTCCCTACGTACCTCAATGCCATCTATTCTAATAGCCTGGGTCTCAGCATTCTCCTCCACAACATTCTCTTTTTCCTGAGTGAATACTGACGAAAAATATTCATTTAGTATCTCGCCTATCTCTTTAGACTCCACACACAACTTCCCATCCCTGTCCTTGACTGGCCCTACTCTTACCCTAGTCATTCTTTTGAAAGCTTTTGGGTTTTCCTTGATCCTACCTGCCAAATATTTCTCATGTCCCCGCCATGCTCGTCTTAGCTCTCTCTTTAGATCCTTCCTCGCTACCTTGTAACTATCAAGCGCCCCAACTGAAACTTCACACCTCATCTTCACATAGGCCTCCTTCTTCCTCTTAACAAGAGATTCCACTTCTTTGGTAAACCACGGTTCCCTCGCTCGACGCCTTCCTCCCTGCCTGACCGGTACGTACTTATCAAGAACACGCAGTAGCTGTTCCTTGAACAAGCTCCACATATCCAGTCAATGAAGTTACTGTGAAAAGCCCCTAGTCGCCAAATTCCGGCGCCTGTTCGGGGAGGCTGGTACGGGTTGGTGGGGTTGGTGAGTTTGGTGGGGTTGGAGAGTTTGGTGGGGTTGGTGAGTTTGGTGGGTTAGGTGGGGTTGGTGAGTTTGGTGGGGTTGGAGAGTTTGGTGGGTTCGGTGGGGTTGGTGAGCTTGGTGTGGTTGGAGAGTTTGGTGGGTTTGCTGTGGTTGGTGGGTTGGGTGAGGTTGCTGAGATTGATGATTCTGGTGGGGTTGGTGGGTTTGGTGGGGTTTGTGAGTTTGGTGGGGTTGGTGAGTTTGGTGGGTTTGGTGGGGTTGGTGAGTTTGGTGGGGTTGGTGAGTTTGGTGGGGTTTGTGAGTTTGGTGGGGTTGGTGAGTTTGGTGGGGTTGGTGAGTTTGGTGGGTTTGGTGGGGTTGGTGAGTTTGGTGGGGTTGGTGAGTTTGGTGGGGTTGGTGAGTTTGGTGGGGTTTGTGAGTTTGGTGGGGTTGGTGAGTTTGGTGGGGTTGGTGAGTTTGGTGGGGTTGGTGGGGTTGGTGAGTTTGGTGGGGTTGGTGAGTTTGGTGGGGTTGGTGAGTTTGGTTGGTTTGGTGGGGTTGGTGGGTTCGGTGGGGTTGGTGAGTTTGGTGGGTTAGGTGGGGTTGGTGAGTTTGGTGGGGTTGGTGAGTTTGATGGGGTAGGTGGGTTTGCTGAGTTTGGTGGGGTTGGTGAGTTTGGTGGGGTTGGTGGGTTTGGTGAGTTTGGTGGGGTTGGTGAGTTTGGTGGGGTTGGTGAGTTTGGTGGGGTTGGTGAGTTTGTTGGGGTTGGTGAGTTTGGTGGGGTTGGTGAGTTTGGTGGGGTTGGTGGGTTTGGTGAGGTTGGTGAGTTTGGTGGGGTTGGTGGGTTTGCTGGGGTTGGTGAGTTTGATGGGGTTGGTGAGTTTGGTGGGGTTGGTGAGTTTGGTGGGGTCGGTGAGTTTGGTGGGGTTGGTGGGTTTGCTGGGGTTGGTGAGTTTGATGGGGATGGTGAGTTTGGTGGGGTTGGTGTGGTTTGGTGGGTTTGGTGAGTTTGGTGGGGTTGGTGAGTTTGGTGGGGTTGGTGAGTTTGGTGGGGTTAATGAGTTTGTTGCGGTTGGTGGGGTTGATGGGGTTGGTGAGTTTGGTGGGGTTGGTGGGTTTGGTGGGGTTGGTGAGTTTGGTGGGGTTGGTGGGTTTGCTGGGGTTGGTGAGTTTGATGGGGTTGGTGAGTTTGGTGGGATTGGTGTAGTTGGTGAGTTTGGTGGGGTTAGGTGGGGTTGGTGAGTTTGGTGGGGTTGGAGAATTTGGTGCGTTCGGTGGGATTGGTGAGTTTGGTGTGGTTGGAGAGTTTGGTGGGTTTGCTGTGGTTGGTGGGTTGGGTGAGGTTGCTGAGATTGATGATTCTGTTGGGGTTGGTGGGTTTGGTGGGGTTTGTGAGTTTGGTGGGGTTGGTGAGTTTGGTGGGGTTGGTGAGTTTGGTGGGGTTGGTGGGGTTGGTGAGTTTGGTGGGGTTGGTGAGTTTGGTGGGGTTGGTGAGTTTGGTGGGTTTGGTGGGGTTGGTGGGTTCGGTGGGGTTGGTGAGTTTGGTGGGTTAGGTGGGGTTGGTGAGTTTGGTGGGGTTGGTGAGTTTGGTGGCTTTGGTGAGTTTGGTGGGGTTGGTGGGTTTGCTGGGGTTGGTGAGTTTGATGGGGTTGGTGAGTTTGGTGGGGTTGGTGTGGTTTGGTGGGGTTGGTAACTTTGGTGGGGTTGGTGAGTTTGGTGGGGTTGGTGTGTTTGGTGGGGTTGGTTAGTTTGGTGGGGTTGGTGGGGTTGGTGAGGTTGGTTGGGTTGGTGCGTTTGCTGGGGTTGGTTAGTTTTGTGGGGTTGGTTTGGTGGGGTTGGTGGGTATGGTAGGGTTGGTGAGTTTGGTGGGGTTGGTGTGTTTGGTGGGGTTGGTGAGTTTGGTGGGTTAGGTGAGTTTGGTGTGGTTGGTGGGTTTGGTGGGGTTGGTGAGTTTGGTGGGTTAGGTGAGTTTGGTGTGGTTGGTGGGTTTGGTGGGGCTGGTGGGTTTGGTGGGGTTGGTGGGTTTGGTGGGATTGGTGTAGTTGGTGAGTTTGGTGGGGTTAGGTGGGGTTGGTGAGTTTGGTGGGGTTGGAGAATTTGGTGCGTTCGGTGGGATTGGTGAGTTTGGTGTGGTTGGAGAGTTTGGTGGGTTTGCTGTGGTTGGTGGGTTGGGTGAGGTTGCTGAGATTGATGATTCTGTTGGGGTTGGTGGGTTTGGTGGGGTTTGTGAGTTTGGTGGGGTTGGTGAGTTTGGTGGGGTTGGTGAGTTTGGTGGGGTTGGTGGGGTTGGTGAGTTTGGTGGGGTTGGTGAGTTTGGTGGGGTTGGTGAGTTTGGTGGGTTTGGTGGGGTTGGTGGGTTCGGTGGGGTTGATGAGTTTGGTGGGTTAGGTGGGGTTGGTGAGTTTGGTGGGGTTGGTGAGTTTGATGGGGAAGGTGGGTTTGCTGAGTTTGGTGGGGTTGGTGAGTTTGGTGGGGTTGGTGGGTTTGGTGAGTTTGGTGGGGTTGGTGAGTTTGGTGGGGTTGGTGAGTTTGGTGGGGTTGGTGAATTTGTTGGGGTTGGTGAGTTTGGTGGGGTTGGTGAGTTTGGTGGGGTTGGTGGGTTTGGTGGGGTTGGTGAGTTTGGTGGGGTTGGTGGGTTTGCTGGGCATGGAGAGTTTGATGGGGTTGGTGAGTTTAGTGGGGTTGGTGAGTTTGGTGGGGTTGGTGAGTTTGGTGGGGTTGGTGGGTTTGCTGGGGTTGGTGAGTTTGATGGGGTTGGTGAGTTTGGTGGGGTTGGTGTGGTTTGGTGGGTTTGGTGAGTTTGGTGGGGTTGGTGAGTTTGGTGGGGTTGGTGAGTTTGGTGGGGTTGATGAGTTTGTTGTGGTTGGTGGGGTTGGTGAGTTTGGTGGGGTTGATGGGTTTGGTGGGGTTGGTGAGTTTGGTGGGGTTGGTGGGTTTGCTGGGGTTGGTGAGTTTGATGGGGTTGGTGAGTTTGGTGGGGTTGGTGAGTTTGGTGGGGTTGGTGAGTTTGGTGGGGTTGGTGGGCTTGCTGGGGTTGGTGAGTTTGATGGGGTTGGTGAGTTTGGTGGGGTTGGTGTGGTTTGGTGGGGTTGGTAACTTTGGTGGGGTTGGTGAGTTTGGTGGGGTTGGTGTGTTTGGTGGGGTTGGTTAGTTTGGTGGGGTTGGTGGGGTTGGTGAGTTTGGTTGGGTTGGTGCGTTTGCTGGGGTTGGTTAGTTTTGTGGGGTTGGTTTGGTTTGGTGGGGTTGGTGGGTTTGGTAGGGTTGGTGAGTTTGGTGGGGATGGTGTGTTTGGTGGGGTTGGTGAGTTTGGTTGGTTAGGTGAGATTGGTGTGGTTGGTGGGTTTGGTGGGGTTGGTGAGTTTGGTGGGTTAGGTGAGTTTGGTGTGGTTGGTGGGTTTGGTGGGGCTGGTGGGTTTGGTGGGGTTGGTGAGTTTGGTGGGATTGGTGTAGTTGGTGAGTTTGGTGGGGTTGGTGAGTTTGGCGGGTTAGGTGGGGTTGGTGAGTTTGGTGGGGTTGGAGAATTTGGTGCGTTCGGTGGGATTGGTAAGTTTGGTGTGGTTGGAGGGTTTGGTGGGTTTGCTGTGGTTGGTGGGTTGGGTGAGGTTGCTGAAATTGATGATTCTGGTGGGGTTGGTGGGTTTGGTGGGGTTTGTGAGTTTGGTGGGGTTGGTGAGTTTGGTGGGGTTGGTGAGTTTGGTGGGGTTGGTGAGTTTGGTGGGGTTGGTGAGTTTGGTGGGTTTCGTGGGGTTGGTGGGTTCGGTGGGGTTGGTGAGTTTGGTTGGTTAGGTGGGGTTGGTGAGTTTGGTGGGGTTGGTGAGTTTGATGGGGTTGGTGGGTTTGCTGAGTTTGGTGGGGTTGGTGAGTTTGGTGGGGTTGGTGGGTTTGGTGAGTTTGGTGGGGTTGGTGAGTTTTGGTGGGGTTGGTGAGTTTGGTGGGGTTGGTGAGTTTGGTGGGGTTGGTGAGTTTGTTGGGGTTGGTGAGTTTGGTGGGGTTGGTGAGTTTGGTGGGGTTGGTGAGTTTGGTGGGGTTGGTGAGTTTGGTGGGGTTGGTGTGTTTGGTGGGGTTGGTGGGTTTGCTGGGGTTGGTGAGTTTGATGGGGTTGGTTTGTTTGGTGGGGTTGATGTGGTTTGGCGGGGTTGGTAAGTTTGGTGGGGTTGGTGAGTTTGGTGGGGTTGGTGTGTTTGGTGGGGTTGGTTAGTTTGGTGGGGTTGGTGGGGTTGGTGAGTTTGGTTGGGTTGGTGCGTTTGCTGGGGTTGGTTAGTTTGGTGGGGTTGGTGAGTTTGGTGGGTTAGGTCAGGTTGGTGCGTTTGGTGGGGTTGGTGAGTTTGGTGGGTTAGGTGGGGTTGGTGAGTTTGGTGGGGTTGGAGAGTTTGGTGGGGTTGGTGGACTTGTTGAGTTTGGTGGGGTTGGTGAGTTTGGTGCGGTTGGTCAGTTTGGTGGGGTTGGTGGGGATGATGGGTTTGGTGGGTTAGGTGGGGTTTGTGTGTTTGGTGGGGTTGGAGAGTTTGGTGGGTTGGTGAGTTTGGTGGAGTTGGTGAGTTTGGTGGGTTAGGTGGGGTTGGTGAGTTTGGTGGGGTTGGCGAGTTTGGTGTGGTTGGTGAGTTTGGTGGGGTTGGAGAGTTTGGTGGGGTTGATGTGGTTGGTGAGTTTGGTGGGGTTGGAGAGTTTGGTGGGTTTGCTTTGGTGGTGGGTTGGGTGAGGTTGCTGAGATTGATGATTCTGGTGGGGTTGGTGGGTTTGGTGGGGTTGGTGAGTTTGGTGGGGTTGGTGAGTTTGGTGGGGTTGGTGGGTCTGGTGGGGTTGGAGAGTTTGGTGGGGTTGCTGGGTTTGGTGGGGTTGGTGAGTTTGGTGGGTTAGGTGGGTTTGGTGAGTTTGGTGGGTTAGGTGGGGTTGGTGAGTTTGGTGGGTTAGGTGGGGTTGGTGGGTTTGGTGAGTTTGGTGGGGTTGGTGAGTTTGGTGGGGTTGGTGAGTTTGGTGGGTAAGGTGGGGTTGGTGGGTTTGGTGGGTTTGGTGGGTTAGGTGGGGTTGGTGAGTTTGGTTGGTTAGGTGGGGTTGGTGGGTTTGGTGGGTTTGGTGGCGTTGGTGTATTTGGTGGGTTATGTGGGGTTGGTGAGTTTGGTGGGGTTGGTGGGTTTGATGGGGTTGATGAGTTTGGTGGGTTAGGTGGGGTTACTGAGATTGATGGGTTAGGTGGGGTTGGAGAGTTTGGTGGGGTTGGTGAGTTTGGTGGGTTAGGTGGGGTTGGTGAGTTTGGTGGGGTTGGTGAGTTTGGTGGGGTTGGTGAGTTTGGTGGGTTAGGTGGGGTTGCTGAGTTTGGTGGGGTTGGAGAGTTTGGTGAGTTTGGTGGAGCTGGTGAGTTTGGTGGGTTAGGTGGGGTTGGAGAGTTTGGTGGGGTTGGTGAGTTTGGTGGGGTTGGTGAGTTTGGTGGGTTAGGTGGGGATGGTGAGTTTGGTGGGGTTGGCGAGTTTGGTGTGGTTGGTGAGTTTGGTGGGGTTGGAGAGTTTGGTGGGGTTGATGTGGTTGGTGAGTTTGGTGGGGTTGGAGAGTTTGGTGGGTTTGCTGTGGTTGGTGGGTTGGGTGAGGTTGCTGAGATTGATGATTCTGGTGGGGTTGGTGGGTTTGGTGGGGTTGGTGAGTTTGGTGGGGTTGGTGAGTTTGGTGGGGTTGGTGGGTCTGGTGGGGTTGGAGAGTTTGGTGGGGTTGCTGGGTTTGGTGGGGTTGGTGGTTTGGTGGGTTAGGTGGGTTTGGTGAGTTTGGTGGGTTAGGTGGGGTTGGTGAGTTTGGTGGGTTAGGTGGGGTTGGTGGGTTTGGTGAGTTTGGTGGGGTTGGTGAGTTTGGTGGGGTTGGTGAGTTTGGTGGGTTAGGTGGGGTTGGTGGGTTTGGTGGGTTTGGTGGGTTAGGTGGGGTTGGTGAGTTTGGTGGGTTAGGTGGGGTTGGTGGGTTTGGTGGGTTTGGTGGCGTTGGTGTATTTGGTGGGTTATGTGGGGTTGGTGAGTTTGGTGGGGTTGGTGGGTTTGATGGGGTTGATGAGTTTGGCTGGTTAGGTGGGGTTACTGAGATTGATGGGTTTAATGGGTTTGGTGGGGTTTGGTGGATTTGGTGAAGTTGGTGGATTTAGTGGGATGCGTGGGGCTGATGGGATTGGTATGATTGGTGACAATGGTGGGATTTGTAGGATTGTTGGGATTTGTGGGTTAGCTGCGATTGGTGGGATTTGTGGGATTAGTGGTATGTTTGTTCTGTGGGTTTGGCTGGGTTGATGGGGTTTGGTGGGGGTGGGTTCAGTTAGGTCGGTGGAATCGGTGAGGTTGGTTTGGTAGGTGGAGTGGGGCTTCGTGGGTTCAGCAAGTTTGATGGGGTTTGGTGGATTTGTTCTGGTCGGTGTGGTCACGGGGGTCGGTCGGGTTGGGTTGGTGGGTTCAGTCTGGTCGGTAGGGTTGGTGGGGGTGGGGTCAGTGGGGTTGATAGTGTGGGGTTGGTGGAGGTGGAGTCGATAGGGGTGGGGCCGGTGGGTCGGTGGGGTCGATGGGGTGGGGCCATTGTTGCTGGGTCGGTGGGAGTTGGGTCGGTGAGTGTTTGTAAAAATAAGGCAGCGCGGTGGCGCAGTGGTTACCACTGCTGCCTCGTGGCGCCGAGGACTCGGGTTCGATCCCGACTCCGGGTCGCTGTCCATATGGTGTTTTCACATTCTCCCCGTGTCTGCATGGGTCTCAGCCCCACAACCCAAAAGATGTGTAGCATAGGTGGATTGTCCATGCTAAATTGCCCCTTAATTGGAAAAAAGAGAATTGGTTACTAAAAAAAAGTGTTTGTAATAATGACTCGGTGCTCAAAAGGTGGATTAAAAGTTAGGCTCCTAAATCTCGAGATCAGGGAATGAGAACACAACCAATCAAGATGTGATTCTCACTTACTGGGAATATCGTCAACTCTGTTTCATCCTTGTTCTGGAAGTGACAGTGGGCTGGGGCTAGTTTAGCACAGGGCTAAATCGCTGGCTTTTAAAGCAGACCAAGGCAGGCCAGCAGCACGGTTCAATTCCCGTACCTGCCTCCCCGAACAGGCACCGGAATGCGGCGACTAGGGGCTTTTCACTGTAACTTCATTTGAAGCCTACTTGTGACAATAAGCGATTTTCATTTCAAAGAGACAACCACAGTTAATTCTAACTTGCACAACTTGGTGCCTGCATAGAATATTCAAATTAGGGTCAGAATCACTGGCTTCTTGCCCTGGGAGGAATCCAAAAGTTGAGGTAATCCACTCATAGCAAATGAAACAACTGTGCCCAAAGATGAAAGGTGCTGTGTAAACAGAACTGCAAATATACCTGGCAGGGCATGAGAGAGAGAGCGCAATGTCCCCAGGGGCTAATTGCAGCACCGAGAATTGTAAGCACCTTTAGTGGATGATCAGTGAACAGGAAGAGTCAGCAAGGGTTTCTGACAGAGAGCAGGGCTCTCATGAGCTGTCACGTCAGATAGCTTCCCTGTCAAATCAGGTTCTTATTAATGAGGAGAAATGAACCGTCCTAATTCTGCTGCTGAGGTAATTAGCCAAGCGATCAGGAAAAGCAAACACCTTGTCCAAAATCCAATTAATAAATATGGAATTGAAAAGCTAGTCTCAGTCACGGTGACTGTGAAACTATCTTTGATTATTGGAAAACCCCATCTGGTTCACTAATGTCCTTTAGGGAAGGAAATGTGCCGTCCTTACCTGGTCTGGCCCACATGTAACTCCAGACCCACACAGCGATGCGGTTGACCTCTGAAATGGCCGAGCAAGTCACTCAGTTTGAGAGCAATTTGGGCTGGGTAACAAATGCTGGCTTTTCCACTGACACCCACATCCCATAAAAGAATAAAGAAAGCACCACGTGCTTACTCAGGTAAAGCAAGCAGGTAAAGGTGTAACAACCTGAATCATAATTGCATCACGGACAAGAGGGGGTTAATTTAAACAGCCCTGATTTTCCCTAACTACCCGCCACTAAGGAGTTTTGATTTGCTTCCCCTTTTTAAGCGGTGGCATATTTCCCAACCCTTCAATTTCAGAGTAATTCCAATTTCCTATTAATAACCTCACAGGGAACCTGAGATAGGATGAACTCATAGGGTTAGTTTATTTGTAGTGGGAAAAAGAAGACATGCAGAAACATTTCTAAGACTAAAACTCAGCACCGGAGGCCCAGGTAAGTTCAAGGTGTCTCAAAGCTGGGATGGTCTGGGGGAGGGGGGTTCCACTCCCTACCCAGGATCTAACTCTGTTTAAGTTTGGCCTTCCCCCACATGGGTTCCATCCTCCCGCCATCTTAAAAATTGTGGCCACCTAAGGGCTTCAATTGGAGCAAGGGTGGGTTGCCCAACCAAGGCCTTGCTCGCCCCAGTGAAAAATCGCTGTATGGCTGGGGAGGGCTGAGACCTGGTGAGAATCTGTCCCTCTAATACCATGCACACTCTCCCTCACCAGTCTAACACCCACCAGCCAGGCAGGAGGGGGGGTGGGGGTGGGGAGGCAGCGTAAACATCAGGCCATAGGGTGTGGGATCTTAGCCCCCCTGAAGTGGCTGAAAATCCAGCTTTGGATCTTTAGTTCCTCCAGTCAGGAGTGATTATCTGTAGCATGGCTTCACTGAACTAATCTGTAGGTAGGAATCAGACAACATGCAGCATTGGCTAGATAATGATAACGTGGCAATTAGGATTGCCAACTCTGATTAAATGTATTCCTGGAAGTTTCATCATATGAAACACATTCACCTTTGTGACATGTTACCTTCCTACACCAATTGAAAGCAAAAAGATTCATTCCTGGCTTGGCTGCCTGGCTATGGCTGGTCTAGCCCTCCTCAGTCCTTGTGTGGTGGCCTGGGGGTCAAGTCACCCCTTCTCCCCTTGACGACAACTTGTTTCCGAGTTACCACCGGCTGGCTGGCTCAACACCTCCCTCCCTCGTGGCTTTTTACGCCATTTGCAAAAAAGTTAGTGAAGTAAACACAGAAGATCTTCGCCTTGACTGCTGCCTCTCTCCCTCCTAGTCATCTCAACATTCACCAGTGTGTTCCTGCTCGAAGGAGACTTGACCAATCAGAGTCTGATGTCACTCTGCATTGCCTGTTCATAGGCTCATTTGTATTTGTTGAGCCAATCAGCAAATGCAGAGCTTTCAGGCTATGATTGATGCCCACAGACACTGGCTGGCACAGGGCCCCTCATTGGTCAGCGCTCTGTGCACATTGTATTTCATTGTGAGTCCACCTCTGCTCATTACTCCATCATACTGGTGCCAAAGAAGAACCAGGCAACATGCCTCAACGACTATGGTCCAGTGGCTTTGACATCTATCATTATGAAGTGCTTCGAGAGGTTGGTCATGAGACACATCAACTCCATACTCCCTGAATGCCTTGATCTGCTGGAATTCGCATAGCACCACAACCGATCCACAGTAGGCGTTATCTCCCTGACTCTGATCTCCCCACACACATCCCTGGAATAACTTGACAACAAGGACTTCTACATCACACTCCTATTCATTGATTACCACTCCACCTTCAACACCATCATCCCAGCCAAGCTCACATCAAAACTTCAAAACCTAGGACTTGGCTCGTCCCTCATGCAATTGGATCCTCGACTACCTGACCCATAGACCACAATCAATAAGGATAGACACAACACCTCCTCGATGGTAGTCCTCAACACCAATGCCCCACAAGGCTGTGTACTTAGCCACCCTAATATACTCCCTATACAATCACAACTGTGTGGCAAAATCTGGCTCCAATTCCATTTACAACTTGTTGATGACATGACCGCAGTGGGTCAGATCATTTACAACGATGAGTCAGGGTACAGGAGGGAGATAGAGAACCTAGTGGCATGGTGCAATGACAATCTCTCCCTCAATGCCAGCAAAATTAAAGGGCTGATCATTGACATCAGGTAGCAAAGTATTGTACACCCCCTGTCAGAATCAACGGGGTCGAGGTGGAGATGGTTGACAGCTTCAAATTCCTAGGTGTGCACATCTCCAAAAATCTGTCCTGGTCCATCTACGACGACGCTACGACCAAGACAGCACAACAGCACCTATACTTCCTCAGGAAACTAAGGAAATTTGACATGTCCACATTGACTCTAACCAATTTTTACAGATGCACCATAGAAAGCATCATACCTGGCTGTATCACAGCCTGGTATGGGAACTGCTCGGCCCAATACCGCAAGAAACTTCAGAGAGTCGTGAACACAGCCCAGTCCATCATACAAACCTGTCTCTCATCCATTGGCTCTGTCTACATCTCCCGCTCCCTTGGGAAACTGGGCAGCATAATCAAAGACCCCTCCCACCCGGGTTATTCTGTCTTCCAACTTCTTCCATCGGGCAGGAGATACAAAAGTCTGAGAACACGCACGAACAGGTTCTCCGTTGTTACCAGACTCCTGAATGACCCTCTTATGGACTTAACTGATCGCTCCATGCATCTTCTCAAATGTGTAGTTTGCTTCACCCGAAGTCCATGCCTATGTACTTACATTGTGTATTTATGTATGTCCTATGGTTTTCATGTATGGAACAATCTGCCTGGAATGTATGCAGAACAACATACATGTTTGGGGCAGCATGGTAGCATTGTGGATAGCACAATTGCTTCACAGCTCCAGGGTCCCAGGTTCGATTCCGGCTTGGGTCACTGTCTGTGCGGAGTCTGCACATCCTCCCCGTGTGTGCGTGGGTTTCCTCCGGGTGCTCCGGTTTCCTCCCACAGTCCAAAGATGTGCAGGTTATGTAGGCTGGCCATGATAACTTGCCCTTAGTGCCTAAAATTGCCCTTAGTGTTGGGTGGGGTTACTGGGTTATGGGGATAGGGTGGAGGTGTTGACCTTGGGTAGGGTGCTCTTTCCAAGAGCCGGTGCAGACTCGATGGGCCAAGTGGCCTCCTTCTGCACTGTAAATTCTATGATAAACAGTTTCCACTGTACCTCAGTACACATGACAATAAATCTAAATCTAATCTACCCAATTGGATGATGCTTGGGTGCAAGCGAAATCGCCTCTTCCCCCATTTTCAATATTTTTAGACCTGGTAAAGAGAAATCATAGAATCTCAACAGTGCAGAAAGAGGCCATTCGGCCTATAGAATCTGCACCAACCCTCCGAAAGAGAACCCTACCCAGGCCCACTCCCTTGCCCCATCCCTGTAACCCCACCGGACCTGCACATCTCTGAACACTAAGAGGCAAATTTAGCATGGCCAATCCACCTAATTGCACATCTTTGGACTGTGGGAGGAAACCGGAGCACCCGGAAGAAACCCACACAGACACAGGGAGAACGTGCAAACTCCACACAGTCACCCAAGGCTGGAATCGAACCGGGTCCCTGGTGCTGTGAGGCAGCAGTTCTAACCATTGTGTCACCACGTCGCCCAATTGTGCCACTGTGCCACCCAGGTTTGCTCACAGCAGTGTCCTGGAGATTGATCTTCAATCCCTGGGGACTTCAGGCCAACCTTGGAGGATTGGCAAGCCTAGTGGTAGTCCAGTGTGTGTTGAGACAGCAGACAAATATATCCTGGACCTTCCTGTTCCACACACCAATATCTGCAGAGAGAAAGCCAGCAAATTGGACTTGCCTCATCTCAGTCACAGCAAATCTTGGTTACATCATAAGGAGGTGTCAATCCCCGTCCGACCCTCATCATGCAACACATTTCAGATTTCCCAATCGGATAATGCCATGTTCAATTGGCTAAGGGCACAGTTAGCCACCTGGGAACGACTGTGTCGACTTGTCTTTTCGGAGTCTGGAGCAACGGACAGGGTGATGCCAAACTCTGCCATTTGCTTCATGGACACCTAAGGCTACCATGTCACATGTACAGGAAAGGTCATGACCCTCTGTGCTCTGAAACCTGACTGAAACTTCCCACTGACCTGATGTACAACAGGAGGCTCAGTGGGCTTTCCCTAGCAAGTGGCTCAAGAATCTTGCATGTGAGGCTTCAGCCAACTCTTGCGCTATGGGCAGAACCTAACAGCCTAACAGACAGATTTAATGAACAATTGAGGTCCATATCGACAAGACAATTTTCAATCTATGCTACTGTCTGCTCCCATCTGAATCAGGAGTCAATCCACTGTTTAAGGAGTTTGCAATCTCTCTCACTCTTTCTAAATCCTCTCGCTGGGACAGGCTTTGCACTGGGCATCATCGCTCTTGGAGAACTAATGTTGTGGTGTTCCTGCCCCATTTCCAGGCGGTTCGGATGTGGGTTGGCACTGCTGAGATACTTTATATAAATCACACCCAATCGACAGTGGCTATTGTTATTCCATCAGTAACAAAGTTGGAGATAACGCAAAGTTGCGCAATGGATAGCTACACTTTGAATGCCTCGGAAACTAGTGGATTCCTCTTTTAGTAAGTTGTTATCTTGCAAGTCTTGACTATAAGGAGCTCCCCAGCAATGAGTACTTATGACATTTTATTTTGTATATGAACTAAACACCTCTCCCCAGAATATGTGGCTATATCCTTGTCCCAATATCTGGGGAATGTTGCAATACGGGTTAAGGAGGCTGACCTCATTTACTTTGCGTTTACACTGAAGTCAGGAGGAAGACAGAATAGTTTCATGTCTTGTAAATCTGTTCGAGACACACAAGCCGAGTCAGCAGTAAAGTCACGTTGAATTTTGATGAACTGGTGACAAAGCGAAACTGATGTGAAACTGAGAACCCCTGAGCAATGCGAGTTCAAACAACTGAACAGTTTGAATTCACTGCTCACCTCACTGGCCGAGGAGTTATAGCTCTCAGCAACACCCCTTAATGTCAGAGGGGCAACCACTCCACCCGTCTGTCCAAGAATCGTCTAAATGGCATTGGAAACCCCCAGATACCAAAGGTCACCCTGCTGGGTTTTGCCAAATGCGTGAAGGTAGAATTGACAAAATAATAATAATAATCTTTATTGTCACAAGGCTTACATTAACACTGCAATGAAGTTACTGTGGAAAGCCCCTAGTCGCCACATTCCGGCACCTGTTCGGGTACACAGAGGGGGAATTCGGAATGTCCAATTCACCTAACAAGCACGTCTTTCGGGACTAGTGGGAGGAAACCGGAGCACCCGGAGGAAACCCATGCAGACACTGGGAGAATGGGCAGACTCCTCACAGACAGTGACCCAAGCCGGGAATCGAACCTGTGTCCCTGGTGCTGTGAAGCAACAGTGCTACCCGTTGTGCAACCATACGGCCCATATAATCAATCCTTAGAATTGAATATATGGAGTGACTACATCTGGGATGCAGAGACTGATAAATGATCGAGTACATCAAGATGAATAAAATTCAATATTAATACCTGTGATTGGATATGTAGTGTGCAATTCAGCGACCGCATTGTGCCTGGTGAGGATCCAGGTGCGTTGGATGAATAGCGGGAGGGGGCTGAGGCCTTCAAGTCATCTTTAAATATTGAGGAGATCCATGACAGTTAAACCACAGCTGCAGCCTTTCCGTCCTACAAGACTCTTCCAGGCCAGAGCCCTGCCGCAGCTTCTCTCATGAAAGTCAATTTCACTCCCTTTGAATGTGAGCAGCCTCTAGCTTCACAGCCAAAGGCGATCTCAAATGAAGAATTACCCTTGTTAGTTGTAATAGCACTTCACAGCTGCAGGTTGTGTTTGCTGCTTGCTCCTGCTGGTGGCTGCAAATTCCTGGAGGTTGCTGTTGCTGTTTCTTTCCTTTTCTGTATCCGGAAAGAAGGACAATTGTTTCTAAGATACCTGGGTCCTGGAACTCTGGGCTCAGGGGGATGTATGATAGTGGCAAGTGATAGATTTGTTAGTGGGGGAGCATTTTGGAGATAGTGACCACAATTCTGTGACTTTCACTTTAGTAATGGAGAGGGATAGGTGCATGCAACAGGGCAAGGTTTACAATTGGGGGAAGGGTAAATACGATGTTGTCAGACAAGAATTGAAGTGCATAAGTTGGGAACATAGGCTGTCAGGGAAGGACACAAGTGAAATGTGGAACTTGTTCAGGGAACAGGTACTACGTGTCCTTGATATGTATGTCCCTGTCAGGCAGGGAAGAGATGGTCGAGTGAGGGTACCATGGTTGACAAGAGAGGTTGAATGTCTTGTTAAGAGGAAGAAGGAGACTTATGTAAGGCTGAGGAAACAAGGCTCAGACAGGGCGCTGGAGGGATACAAGATAGCCAGGAGGGAACTGAAGAAAGGGATTAGGAGAGCTAAGAGAGGGCATGAACAATCTTTGGCGGGTACGATCAAGGAAAGCCCCAAGGCCTTTTACACATATGTGAGAAATATGAGAATGACTAGAGCGAGGGTAGGTCCGATCAAGGACAGTAGCGGGAGATTGTGTATTGAGTCTGAAGAGACAGGAGAGGTCTTGAACGAGAGGTATTTACAAATGTGAGGGGCCATATTGTTGGAGAGGACAGTGTGAAACAGACTGGTAAGCTCGAGGAAATACTTGTTAGGAAGGAAGATGTGTTGGGCATTTTGAAAAAGAACAAAGAACAAAGAACAAAGAAATGTACAGCACAGGAACAGGCCCTTCGGCCCACCAAGCCCGTGCCGACCATGCTGCCCGACTAAACTACAATCTTCTACACTTCCTGGGTCCGTATCCCTCTATTCCCATCCTATTCATGTATTTGTCAAGATGCCCCTTAAATGTCACTATCGTCCCTGCTTCCACCACCTCCTCCGGTAGCGAGTTCCAGGCACCCACTACCCTCTGCGTAAAAAACTTGCCTCGTACATCTACTCTAAACCTTGCCCCTCTCACCTTAAACCTATGCCCCCTAGTAATTGACCCCTCTACCCTGGGGAAAAGCCTCTGACTATCCACTCTGTCTATGCCCCTCATAATTTTGTATACCTCTATCAGGTCTCCCCTCAACCTCCTTCGTTCCAGTGAGAACAAACCGAGTTTATTCAACGGCTCCTCATAGCTAATGCCCTCCATACCAGGCAACATTCTGGTAAATCTCTTCTGCACCCTCTCTAAAGCCTCCACATCCTTCTGGGAGTGTGGCGACCAGAATTGAACACTATACTCCAAGTGTGGCCTAACTAAGGTTCTATACAGCTGCAACATGACTTGCCAATTCTTATACTCAATGCCCCGGCCAATGAAGGCAAGCATGCCGTATGCCTTCTTGACTACCTTCTCCACCTGTGTTGCCCCTTTCAATGACCTGTGGACCTGTACTCCTAGATCTCTTTGACTTTCAATACTCTTGAGGGTCCTACCATTCACTGTATATTCCCTACCTGCATTAGACCTTCCAAAATGCATTACCTCACATTTGTCCGGATTAAACTCCATCTGCCATCTCTCCGCCCAAGTCTCCAAACAATCTAAATCCTGCTGTATCCTCCGACAGTCCTCATCGCTATCCGCAATTCCACCAACCTTTGTGTCGTCTGCAAACTTACTAATCAGACCAGTTACATTTTCCTCCAAATCATTTATATATACTACAAAGAGCAAAGGTCCCAGCACTGATCCCTGTGGAACACCACTGGTCACAGCCCTCCAATTAGAAAAGCATCCTTCCATTGCTACTCTCTGCCTTCTATGGCCTAGCCAGTTCTGTATCCACCTTGCCAGCTCACCCCTGATCCCGTGTGACTTCACCTTTTGTACTAGTCTACCATGAGGGACCTTGTCAAAGGCCTTACTGAAGTCCATATAGACAACATCCACTGCCCTACCTGCATCAATCATCTTAGTGACCTCCTCGAAAAACTCTATCAAGTTAGTGAGACACGACCTTCCCTTCACAAAACCGTGCTGCCTCTCACTAATACATCCATTTGCTTCCAAATGGGAGTAGATCCTGTCTCGAAGAATTCTCTCCAGTAATTTCCCTACCACTGAAGTAAGGCTCACCGGTCTGTAGTTCCCGGGATTATCCTTGCTACCCTTCTTAAACAGAGGAACAACATTGGCTATTCTCCAGTCCTCCGGGACATCCCCTGAAGACAGTGAGGATCCAAAGATTTCTGTCAAGGCCTCAGCAATTTCCTCTCCAGCCTCCTTCAGTATTCTGGGGTAGATCCCATCAGGCCCTGGGGACTTATCTACCTTAATATTTTTTAAGACACCCAACACCTCGTCTTTTTGGATCTCAATGTGACCCAGGCTGTCTACACACCCTTCTCCAGACTCAACATCTACCAATTACTTCTCTTTGGTGAATACTGATGCAAAGTATTCATTTAGTACCTCGCCCATTTCCTCTGGCTCCACACATAGATCCTTCAGTGGGCCAACCCTTTCCCTAGCTACCCTCTTGCTTTTTATGTACGTGTAAAAAGCCTTGGGATTTTCCTTAACCCTATTTGCCAATGACTTTTCGTGACCCCTTCTAGCCCTCCTGACTCCTTGCTTAAGTTCCTTCCTACTTTCCTTATATTCCACGCAGGCTTCGTCTGTTCCCAGCCTTTTAGCCCTGACAAATGCCTCCTTTTTCTTTTTGACGAGGCCTACAATATCTCTCGTCATCCAAGGTTCCCGAAAATTGCCGTATTTATCTTTCTTCCTCACAGGAACATGCCGGTCCTGAATTCCTTTCAACTGACACTTGAAAGCCTCCCACATGTCAGATGTTGATTTGCCCTCAAACATGCGCCCCCAATCTATGTTCTTCAGTTCCCGCCTAATATTGTTATAATTAGCCTTCCCCCAATTTAGCACATTCATCCTAGGACCACTCTTATCCTTGTCCACCAGTACTTTAAAACTTACTGAATTGTGGTCACTGTTACCGAAATGCTCCCCTACTGAAACATCTACCGCCTGGCCGGGCTCATTCCCCAATACCAGGTCCAGTACCGCCCCTTCCCTAGTTGGACTGTCTACATATTGTTTTAAGAAGCCCTCCTGGATGTTCCTTACAAACTCCGCCCCGTCTAAGCCCCTGGCACTAAGTGAGTCCCAGTCAATATTGGGGAAGTTGAAGTCTCCCATCACCACAACCCTGTTGTTTTTACTCTTTTCCAAAATCTGTCTACCTATCTGCTCCTCTATCTCCCGCTGGCTGTTGGGAGGCCTGTAGTAAACCCCCAACATTGTGACTGCACCCTCCTTATTCCTGATCTCTACCCATATAGCCTCACTGCCCTCTGAGGTGTCCTCCCGCAATACAGCTGTGATATTCTCCCGAACCAGTAGCACAACACCGCCTCCCCTTTTACATCCCCCTCTATCCCGCCTGAAACATCTAAATCCTGGAACGTTTAGCTGCCAATCCTGCCCTTCCCTCAACCAGGTCTCTGTAATGGCAACAACATCATAGTTCCAAGTACTAATCCAAGCTCTAAGTTCATCTGCCTTACCCGTAATACTCCATGCATTAAAATATATGCACTTCAGGCCATCAGACCCGCTGTGTTCAGCAACTTCTCCCTGTCTGCTCTGCCTCAGAGCCACACTGTCCCTATTCCCTAGTTCTCCCTCAATGCTCTCACCTTCTGACCTATTGCTCCCGTGCCCACCCCCCGCCATACTAGTTTAAACCCTCCCGTGTGACACTAGCAAAACTTGAGGATAGACAAGTCCCCCGGGCCTGAAGGGATATATCCAAGGATTCTATGGGAAGCACGAGATGAAATTGCAGAGCCGTTGGCAATGATCTTTTCGTCCTCACTGTCACCAGGGGTGGTACCAGGGGATTGGAGAGTGGCGAATGTCGTGCCCCTGTTCAAAAAAGGGAATAGGGATTACCCTGGGAATTACAGGCCAGTTAGTCTTACTTCGGTGGTAGGCAAAGTAATGGAAGGGGTACTGAAGGATAGGATTTCTGAGCATCTGGATAGACACTGCTTGATTAGGGATAGTCAGCACGGATTTGTGAGGGGTAGGTCTTGCCTTACAAGTCTAATTGAATTCTTTGAGGAGGTGACCAAGCATGTGGATGACGGTAAAGCAGTGGATGTAGTGTACATGGATTTTAGTAAGGCATTTGATAAGATTCCCCATGGTAGGCTTCTGCAGAAAGTAAGGAGGCATGGGATAGTGGGAAATTTGGCCAGTTGGATAACGAACTGGCTAACCGATAGAAGTCAGAGAGTGGTGATGGATGGCAAATATTCAGCCTGAATCCCAGTTACCAGTGGTGTACCGCAGGGATCAGTTCTGGGTCCTCTGCTGTTTGTGATTTTCATTAATGACTTGGATGAGGGAGTTGAAGGGTGGGTCAGTAAATTTGCAGACGATACGAAGATAGGTGGAGTTGTGGATAGTGAGGAGGGCTGTTGTCGGCTGCAAAGAGACATAGATAGGATGCAGAGCTGTGCTGAGAAGTGGCAGATGGAGTTTAACCCTGAAAAATGTGAGGTTGTCCATTTTGGAAGGACAAATATGAATGCGGAATACAGGGTTAACAGTAGAGTTCTTGGCAATGTGGAGGAGCAGAGAGTTCTTGGGGTCTATGTTCATACATCTTTGAAAGTTGCCACTCAAGTGGATAGAGCTGTGAAGAAGGTCTATGGTGTGCTAGCATTCATTAACAGAGGGATTGAATTTAAGAGCATTGAGGTGATGATGCAGCTATACAAAACTTTGGTAAGGCCACATTTGGAGTATTGTGTACAGTTCTGGTCGCCTCATTTTAGGAAGGATGTGGAAGCTTTGGAAAAGGTGGAAAGGAGATATACCAGGATGTTGCCTGGAATGGAGAATAGGTCTTACGAGGAAAGGTTGAGGGTGCTAGGCCTTTTCTCATTGGAGCGAAGGAGGATGAGGGGCGACTTGATAGAGGTTTATAAGATGATCAGGGGAATAGATAGAGTAGACAGTCAGAGACTTTTTCCCCGGGTGGAACAACCCATTACAAGGGGATATAAATTTAAGGTGAATGGTGGAAGATATAGGGGGGATGTCAGAGGTAGGTTCTTTACCCAGAGAGTAGTGGGGGCATGGAATGCACTGCCTGTGGAAGTAGTTGAGTTGGAAACATTAGGGACCTTCAAGCAGCTATTGGATAGGTACATGGATTACGGTAGAATGATATAATGTAGATTAATTTGTTCTTAAGGGCAGCACGGTAGCATTGTGGATGGCACAATTGCTTCACAGCTCCAGGGTCCCAGATTCGCTTGGGACACTGTCTGTGCGGAGTCTGCACATCCTCCCCGTGTGTGCGTGGGTTTCCTCCGGGTGCTCCGGTTTCCTCCCACGGTCCGGGGTTGTGCAGGTTGGGTGGATTGGCCATGATAGATTGCCCTTAGTGTCCAAAATTGCCCTTAGTTGGGTGGGGTTACTGGGTTCTGGGGATGGGGTGGGGGTGTTGACCTTGGGTGGGGTGCTCTTTCCAGGAGCCAGTGCGGACTCGATGGGCTGAATGGCCTCCTTCTGCTTTGTAAATTCTATGATAATCTATGGTTAATCTAGGACAAAGGTACGGCACAACATCGTGGGCCAAAGGGCCTGTTCTGTGCTGTATTTATCTATGTTCTATGTGTCCAGAAGGCAATCCTGTTTGAAGCAAGAAGGTGCTGCGGGACCTGGTGCATGACATTGTTCCCAATGGGCCACCTGATGACGCCATTGGCTACATGCTTTTGCAGATTGCTGATGCTTTTGTTGCTGAAATGGTGAGTGCTGCATGTAACTGGCAGGTCCCTGCGGGTCAAACACATTGGAAGTCAAAGATGTTCAACTGCACCTTGAGCGCCAGTGGACTATGTGGATGCCAGGATTTGATTCCGGTGAGGTTGGGCTGGGTGGGGGGCCTGCACAGCTGTGGCTCCTGGACGGAGAATGGCACTGATATGTGGAACAATCACACATTGATGGACACATCATTTCTACGACAAAGGTTTGGACATGACAACATATTCTCAGGCTTATCCTCCATTATTCTTGAGGAACCTACGAGGGGTGATACCGTGATATGGTTTTGTATTGATACCAATATGGAATGGTGACGTTTCCTTGATGTTTAATGGTTAGTGTGATATGTGGAGTGCTACATTGTTGATTTTCAAACCGTTGTTACTGTTTACCATTTAATAAACAACGTATTCTCAACTCTCAAGTGCCTCCTCGAAGGCACAGGTGCCATGTCTCAGAGGATGATCAATACACTGCATATCCAGCAAACTTCGATGGCTGAACACTGTGCCTGTACTCTTGGAGCGTCAGCACCATCGGGGCTGCTGGCAACAATCAAACACTAAAAAACAGGGCTTCACCACTGAGGCCAAAGAGTAAGCGTGTGGATGAGCGGAGGGCAGCTGAACTCAGCCTCCCTAATGTTCCTGGCCGTGGTCTGAGGTCTAGGGGTCCTGATCTGGCTGGGGCTAAATGTGCAGAGCGAAACTTTCCAGCACAACTGACTCGCTGGATGGCAATCTGAGAGTAGGCGGGTCAGTCGTGGTAAGGCTGGGGGAGGCTTGAGGAATTTGCGGGTCCCGGGATGGAAGCCCTGACTGATTGTCAGTTACGCTCATTCTCCAATTCCTTCCAGATATAACAATGCTTGCTGGTGTTGATCCCACAGATGTTGCCCTCGCGTTGCTTGTGGCAGCCAAGGTGGGCAAACGCTGTAGAAGGCATAACGCCCCCATGTGCAATGGGCCGCCACACACCATGAAGACCCGGCCGCACATCTGGCTGAGGAGGGACCTAGAAGGGGAGGCCAGCAGTGCAGACATTGGTCTTTCAAGAGCTGACAAACACCATGTGCTGCAGAAGACTGCACAGCGACGACCTGCAGCGGTCGCACCGCACAACATGGCACCAGCTGCGCGTAGACCCGACCTGCCAGTAAGTGCTCCCCTAGACAACTGCCCGCCACCCCAGGACCACACCCCACCAGCCCTTGCCAAAGTCCTTCCCGGCCAGCCGCCCGGCTGTGGTGGCGCTGGACAGTCTGCAGCCATTATGCCGGGTTCACATAACCTGAGAGCACACGTGTCCCGTGCGTCGGGAACTCGGCCCATCGAGGGCAGAGCATCGGGGAGGTTCTTCAGGTAATGGCTTGAGGCCGCTCCAACGGCAAACTGTGCACTCCTCGATGATGCTGTTTTGGAGGGGGCGGAGCATCCAAAAACAGGCCGCCCGCGATTCGGTCGTAAACAGGGATTCTCCGCCCGATCGCCAATTGTGATATCGTCGTCGGGCGACGGAGAATCCCGCCTGGGGTTTGTGAGTATGAAGGAAGTGAGGGACCCAGATGAGCAGTGCGTAATGATGAGCGGGGTATTGGAGGGGACGCCGGTGGTGTTGGTAAATGTATGTGCACCGAATTGGGACGATGTAGGGTTTGTTAGGGAGTTGCTGGCAGCGATCCCGGATTTGGCCACGCACCAGTTGCTTATGGGAGGAGATCTTAACTGTGTCCTAGAGCCGAGGGTGGACAGGTTGAGCCCCAGGTCAATGGGAAGGCTACAGATGGCGAAGGAGCTGGGGGGGGTTCATGGAAAGGCTGGACATGGTGGACCTTGTTGTGCCTAAACCACAGTCTGTCTTTAATAAGTATACGATGGACATAGATGTGGGGCGGGATTCTCCACGAACCGGCAGGGCGGGAAACTCCGGCGCGAAGGAGTGGGGTGAACCACTCCGCACCTTCAGGGGCTAGGCCAGCGGCGGAGTGGTTTGCACCTCGCCATCCGGCACGGAAAGAGCTTGGCGCCACGCCAACCGGCGCCAAAGTGCCTCCGCCGGCTGGCGCATGCGCGGGAGCACCAGCGTGTGCTGGTGTCATCCCAGCGCAAGCGCAGCGGGGGTTCATCTTCGCGCCGGCCATCGCGGACCGTTACACCAGCGGGCGTGGAGGAATAGAGTGCCCCCACGACACAGGCCCACCCGCGGATCGGTAGGCTTCGATCGTGGGCCAGGCCACCATGGGGGCACCCCCGGGGCCCGATCCCCCCGAGGACCCCGGAGGCCATCTGCGGAGCCAGGTCCTGCCGGTAAATACCTGTCGTAACATACGCCAGCGAGACCGGCCGAAAACGGGCAGCCACTCAGCCCATCACGGGCCGGAGAATTGCCGGGGGGGCTGCTGCCAACGGCCCCTGACCGGTGCGATTCCCGCCCCCGCCAAACCCCGGTGGGGGGTCGGAGAATCCCACCCACAAGTTTCATACAATAATATAATTCATTGGCGAGCACACAATGTTAAAGTTAATTCAGTCACACACACATACATGTTGAACTATAAAGCTATTACATACAAGACCTTAACTTAACTTTCAAGTGACTGGCAAGTAACGGGCAGATATGGCCTTTATCTGGAGTGTTGAAAGACTGCTGCCGGTCGTCATTGTCCTTGACTCTTGTCCTTCCGCTGATGGCGTGTGTCATGATTTGCTGACAGGCACTGAATGAAATACAGACAGGCAGCTAATGAGCACAGGGAACAGGACATAACCAATCAGCAGGCAGAACACTTGGGGGTGGTTCCCCACTATAAAAGGCACGAGGCACTCACACTCCGCCCCTTTCTACTAGGGACATCTACAGAGTGAGTCCAGTGTACATATCACGTAACACATACAGCACGTGGCTGAGAGCTAGTCTGGTTCAGTCTAGATAGAGAAATCACACTTAGGTTAGCAGAGAGTCGAACTCACAGAGAACTGTGCTAACTGTGTGACAGGTTCAATAAATCAAGTTGTACTAACTTCAAGGTCTGGAGTCTACTTGAGTTATAGTTGCATCCAGTTGCAGCCCGTGTTATCTCAGTGTGCGTAACATGACATGGTACCAGTAGTCTGCTTTATCAAGGTGGTTTACCTCAATCTGTTCCGTGACAACCAGCAAAGACATCCCGGCACCATGGAGAAGATCCAGCCTCCTCAACTGCTGCGGACCTCCGGCAATCTCAGTGCCAACTGGCGGACTTTCAAGCAAAGGTTTCTGCTGTACATCGAAGCCTCAGACATCGAGGGTGTGTTTGATACAAGAAAGATCGCGCTTCTCCTCTCAACTGCGGGGGATCAAGCCATCGAACTCTTCAACTCGTTTAACTTCACCGAAGGCCAGGACAAGACAAAGTTTCAGACCATCCTGGACAAGTTTGACAGTCATTGTGAAGTGGACACCAATGAAATCTTTGAGCGCTATCTCTTTAAGCAACGCCTACAAGGTAAAGACGAATCTTTCAGCTCCTTCCTAACTAATCTCCAACTACTAGCGCTGTCCTGCAACTCTGGTGATATTGCTGACTCCATGATCAGGGACCAGATCGTTTTTGGCGTTCACTCTGATCCGCTGAGGGAGCAGCTTTTGAAAATCAAACATATGACCCTGTCAGGCGTGATCGAAACGTGTACAGTGCATGAGCACGCCAAAAATCGGTATTCCCAATACAAATCGGCTGAAACTGAGAAACCTGCCTCCCACAAGGCAGAGAGAGTGCAGGCCATCGCCCGGATGCAGCGCCTCAGCATTGATGAAAGCGACCATTTTACGTACTCTACCCAGAGCCCCACGCATGCGTGATGCGAATGGGATAACGAAGGGGCCGATCACCACACTGCGCAGGTGCGAACATCTGCCGACCGCACTGCGCATGTGCGACGACGCATGGAGCGTAACAATGTCACGACGTGCCCGAACCGTGGCACCGCCCATTTAAAGAAACACTGCCCTGAAAGAGGTGGGCGCTGTTTAAATTGCGGGAAGCCTGGACACTATGCAGCCTTGTGCAGGTCTGCACCACCAGTCTGGCTGCAACCCCGCCCATCAAGGCGCTGTCGTCCCCACCACCACCTCTCCGGCGGTCGACCCGGATCTGACGCAAGCCCCAGAGACTGGACTTATGACCATTTGTTTTGTTTGCTATGTTCTGTTTTTGCACATTAGACACCTGGAGCAAAATTCTCCCCCAACGGCGGGATGTCCGCCGACTGGCGCCAAAGACGGCGCCAATCAGACGGGCATCGCGCCGGCCCAAAGGTGCGGAATGCTCCGCATCTTTGGCGGCCTAGCCCCAACATTGAGGGGCTAGGCCGACGCCGGAGGGACTTCCGCCCCGCCAGCTGGCGGAAATGGCGTTTGTTGCCCCGCCAGCTGGCGCGGAAATGCGGCGCATGCGCGGGAGCGTCAGCGGCCGCTGTCAGTTTCCCGGCGCATGCGTGGGAGCGTCAGCGGCCGCTGTCAGTTTCCCACGCATGCGCAGTGGGGAGAGTCTCTTCCGCCTCCGCCATGGTGGAGGCCGTAGCGGAGGCGGAAGGGAAAGAGTGCTCCCACGGCACAGGCCCGCCCGCGGATCGGTGGGCCCCGATCGCGGGCCAGGCCACCGTGGGGGCACCCCCCGGGGTCAGATCGCCCCGTGCCCCTCCCCAGGACCCCGGAGCCCGCCCACGCCGCCTGGTCCCGCCGGTAAATACTAGGTTTTATTTACGTCGGCGGGACAGGCAATTCCTGGGCGGGACTTCGGCCCATCCGGGCCGGAGAATCCAGCGGGGGGTCCCGCCAACCGGCGCGGCCCGATTCCCGCCCCCGCCCAATCTCCGGTACCGGAGACTTCGGCGGGGGCGGGGGCGGGATTCACGGCGGCCAGCGGCCATTCTCCGACCCGGCGGGGGGTCGGAGAATGACGCCCCTGTTTTCATATGTACATATGTTCCCATCTGCCATCTCATGTAAACACATTAGTTTTTCGGCCTACACATACTTTCACATAGGCTGCAGAAAAACTTTTCCAAAAGGGGAGATGTCATGATTTGCTGACAGGCACTTAATGAGATACAGACAGGCAGCTAATGAGCACAGGGAACAGGACATAACCAATCAGCAGGCAGAAGACTTGGGGGTGGTTCCCCACTATAAAAGGCACGAGGCACTCACACTCCGCCTCTTTCCACTAGTGACATCTACAGAGTGAGTCCAGTGTACATATCACGTAACACAAACAGCACGTGGCTGAGAGCTAGTCTGGTTCAGTCAAATAGAGAAATGACAGCTAGGTTAGCAGAGAGTCGAACTCACAGAGAACTGTGCTAACTCAATAAATCAGATTGAACTAACTTCAAGGTCTGGAGCCTACTTGAGTTATAGCTGCATCCTGTTGCAGCCCGTGTTATCTCAGTGTGCTTAACACGACAGTGTGGATGGTCTTCCTCTTCTGCCGGTGAAGGGTCACTGTTGTTGGTTGCTGTCGAGAGAGCGAGTGAAAGGTTGCGCATCACCTTTTGTCCCCATGGGTTTTCGCGCCTTTTTGGATGATCTCAGGTGAATGTCCAATCAATCGATCAGGCCTCGATCACCCTGATCGATTAAGTCCAATTAAGATCCGCCACCTTGATGGTGGGGCGTGTCCTTACCGGCCATGTCTGTTTGTGTCAGAAGCACAGAGGCCTTTCCAAATTCGGAAACAGGCTCCACCAAGTCTGCTACACTGTATCGATTTGCATTTCAAGCCCATTGTCCCGGGGTGGCCTCTTATCGGACTTTTTCCTGGGTTGTTTGCAAAGGTCTGGGCTGCAGCTTTTTGCTAATTTGAGAGCTGCAGCCTGTTTGTCCTGAACTTGGCCATTTCTCCCAGCATCCTTTGCCGGACGCCATTTTAGGTGACCACAACCTGTGGAATTTTAAGAGCCCGGGATGGGAGGGGGGGGGGGGGGGGGGGTGGGGGGGGAGTACTCCTTCTTCTCGCACGTTTATAAGGTGTACTAGAGACTTCTTTGTGGTGAGCCATGAGATTCTGATGGCGGTTGAGGGGGTGGAGTACGCGTAGATAGTAATTTCGGACATTGCGCATCATTGGCTGAAGGTTCGGCTTAGATCGGGACGGGGCAAGAGGCCAGGATGAAGGTTAGATCCGGGGTTGCTAGCAGATTTTGTGATGAGGTGCGGTCGGTGATTAAGAACTATGTGGAGTTGAACCAAAATGGGGAGGTGTGGGCGGCCACATTCTGGGATGGATTGAAGGCAGTGGCCCGGGGGGAGATTATCTCATTCATGGCACATGATGATAGTGATATATCTTCAATTCACCAAGAGGCCGAGAGAGCGAGTGAACATAAGGCTTTATTAGTCGTGAACTTACCTAGCCAGAGTCGGTTGTGCAGATGAGTGCCACCCGTAGGTGGCCAGGTTACAGTACAGTACCTGGAAGCAGCTTGTATCACCACTTCCAGGTCAAAGGTTACATAAGGTGGATACAATGGTTACAGTGTCATGCATTATGGTGAATACATTCACCACATTCACCCCCTGTTAAAATATCAAGTCCAGCGGGGGTGACGTGGGGTCATTACATATTCAGTCTCTCAGGAGGCCGGATCATTCTCTTCGACCTCCTCAGCTCTAGCAGTGCGGCGGGCACGGTTGTTGCAGGTGGTGACTCCAGGGAGTTGGAGCCTCAGTCCGGCGATTCGGAGATGGTTGGGGTGTGGGGGTAGACAGGGGAGTGGTGGGTGGCGGCAGCGTTGGCGCGTGACAGTACAGGAGGCCCTGGGGGGCGTACGGGGCGCTGGGGGTGGGGGCGGGTAGCGAGGGAGGGGGGCGTTGGCAGGGGAACCAGTTGGTGCCAGGTTGCGTAGGGAGACCGTATCTTGCCGTCCGTCCTGGTGCGCAATGTAGGCGTACTGGGGGTTGGCGTGGAGCAGCTGGACCCTCTCGACCAGTGGGTCGGTCTTATGGCTCCTCATGTGCCTCCGGAGAAGGACAGGTCCCGGAGTTGACAGCCAAGGTGGAAATGAGACCCCGGAGATGGACTTCCTGGGGAAGATAAACGAACGATTGTGAGGGGTCTCGTTCGTGGCTGTGCAGAGGAGTGATCTGATGGAGTGGAGTGCGTCGGGGAGGACCTCCTGACAGCGGAGGACTTGGAGACTTCTAGACCTGAGGGTCAGAAGGACGGCCTTCCATATTGTTGCGTTCTCCCTCTCCACCTGCCCATTTCCCTGCGTGTTATAGCTCGTAGTCCTGCTCGAGGCGATGTCTTTAACTGGCGTAGCTCATTGCTCATGAACGATGTACCTCGGTCGCTGTGGATGTAGGCAGGGAAGCCGAACAGTGTGCAGATGCTGTCCAGTGCCTTTATTACAGGGGCCGAGGTCATGTCGGGGCAGGGGACAGCAAAGGGGAAGCGGGAGTACTCGTCGATGACGGTGAGAAAATATATATTACGGTTGGTGGAGGGGAGTGGCCCTTTGAAATCGATACTTAGGCGTTCAAAGGGCCGGGAGGCCTTTACCAGGCGGGCCTTGTCTGGCCGGTAGAAGTGCGGTTTGCACTCCGCGCAGACTTGGCAGTCCCTGGTCATGGCCCTGACCTCCTCGGTGGAGAAGGGCAGATTGCGGGCCTTAATGAAGTGGGTAAGCCGGGTGACCCCCGGGTGACAGAAGTCATTGTGGATAGCCCGAAGTCGGTCATCTCGCACGCTGGCGCATGTGCCGCGGGACAGGGCATCTGGGGGCTTGTTGAGCTTCCCAGGATGATACTTGATATCGGGTAATTGTAGGTGGAGAGTTCGATCCTCCACCTCAGGATTTTGTCATTTTTATTTTGCCCCGTTGTGCGCTGTCAAACATGAAGGCGACCGACCGCTGGTTGGTGACGAGGGTGAACCTCCTACCGGCTAGGTAGTGCCTCCAGTGCCGCACGGCTTCCACTATGGCTTGTGCTTCCTTCTCGACCGATGAGTGTCAGATTTTGGAAGCGTGGAGGGTCCTAGAGAAGAATGCTTCTGGCCTGCCCGCTTGGTTGAGAGTGGCGGCCAGGGCGCCGACTGACGCATCGCTCTCTACCTGGAAGGGGACTGACTCTTCCACCGCGTGCATTGTGGCCTTGGTAATGTCAGCCTTGATGCGGCTGAAGGCCGAGCGGGCCTCATTTGTCAGGGGGAAACTGATGGTTTGAATAAGTGGGTGGGCTTTGTCCGCGTAGTTGGGGACCCACTGGGCGTAGTATGAGAACAGCCCCAGGCATCGTTTTAGGGCCTTGAGGATGTGGGGAGGGGGGAGTTCTGTGAGGGGGCGCATACGGTCGGGCTCGGGCCCTAGGACTCCGTTCTCCACGACGTAGCTGAGGATGGCCAGTCGGGTAGTACGGAAGAACCACTTTTCTTTGTTGTATGTAAGATTGAGGGATTGGGCGGCCTGGAGGAACCTCTGAAGGTTGACGTCATGGTCCTGCTGATCATGGCCGCAGATGGTCACCTTGTCCAGGTACGGGTATGTCGCCCGCAAACCGTACTGGTCCACCATTCGGTCCATCATTCTCTGAAAGACCGAGACCCCATTAGTGACGCCGAAGGGAACGCTGAGGAAGTGGAAGAGTCGGCCGGCTGCTTCAAAGGCAGTGAAGTGGCGCTCTTCCGGGCGGATTAGGAGCTGGTGGTGGGCCAACTTCAGATCGACCGTGGAGAACACACGGTACTGAGCGATCTGGTTGACCATCTCCGCTATGCGGGGGAGGGGGTACGCATCCAGTTGCATGAACCGGTTAATTGTCTGGCTGTAGTCCACAACCATCCGGTTCTTTTCCCTGGTCCGGACGACCACCAGGGGCTGTTGCTGGCCTCTATGATCACTTCACTCAACAGTCGTTGGACCTCCGATTTGATAAATACCATGTCTAACGAGCTGTACCGCCTGCTCCTGGTGGCAATGGGCTTACAGTCAGGAGTGAGATTCGCAAAGAGTGAAGGGGGAAGACCTTGAGGGTCGCGAGGCTGCATACAGTGAGGGGGGGGCAAGGGTCCGCCGAACGGTAGGGTCAGGCTTCGGTGATTCCACTGAAAATCCAATCCGAGCAGTAGGGGGGCGCAAAGGTGGGGGAGGACGTAGAGCTTAAAGCGGGTATACTCCGCGCCCTGCATCGCGAGATTGGCGATACAGTACCCCCGGATCTGGACCGAATGAGACCTGGAGCCAAGGGAGATTGTTTGTGACACGGGGGGAGGGGTCTTGGCCCTGGCCGCAGAAATAGCATTGCGGTTCTCCGGCTGGGCTGGCAGACGCGTGGTGCAGGCCTGCGATGTAGGCGGGTCCGACGGGGGCCGCGACGATAGTGTCCACGAGGGGTTCGTCGGGCCCGCGGGGAACGCGCTAAGGTTCTGGTAGGCCACCTCAGGCGAGGTAGCTAGCTTTACCGTGTCCCGCAGGTAGGAGGTCACGTTTTCCAGCAGACGCTGCCTGATGTAGTTCAAGCAGACCCCCGCCACGTAGGTGTCCCGGATCTTTTTTTTTTAAAAATATGTTTTTATCAAGAATTTTTCAACAATATTTTCCACCATACAAACAACGCCCCCCCCCCCCCCCCCCCCCCCCCCCCCCCCCGTAACAAAGAAAAGAAAGAAAGCTCGCGTGGCAAGACATGAACATGGCAAGTCAATAAGATACAAAACTTTGTACATTGGATCCTTCCCGTACATGTCAGTTTCCGGATCCTTCATGTATTTTCTTGCTCAAATGCCCCCCAGAAAAAAAAACCTCCCCCCCCTCCCTCCCCTCCCCCCATAAACAATGTCCTCCCCCTCCCCCCCTTGGTTGTTGCTGCTGTCCGACCATCATCTAACGCTCCGTGAGATGGTCTAGGAATGGTTGCCACCGCCTGTAGAACCACTGCGCAGACCCTCGCAAGGCAAACTTTATCCTCTCCAGCTTGATAAACCCTGCCATATCATTTATCCAGGCCTTCACGCTGCGGGGCTTCACCTCCTTCCACATTAGCAAGATCCTTCGCCGGGCTACTAGGGACGCAAAGGCCAGTATGCCGGTCTCTTTCGCCTCCTGCACTCCCGGCTCGTCCACGACTCCAAATAGTGCTAGCCCCCAGCTTGGCTTGACCCGGACTTTCACCACCTTAGATACTGTTCCCGCAACTCCCCTCCAGAACCCCTCCAGTGCCGGGCATGACCAAAACATATGGACATGGTTCGCCGGACTTCCTGAGCACCTCCCACATCTGTCCTCCACCCCAAAGACCCTACTCAGCCTCGCCCCCGTCATATGTGCTCTATGAACCACCTTAAATTGTATCAGGCTAAGCCTGGCACACGAGGAAGCGGAATTAACCCTACTTAGGGCCTCAGCCCATAGCCCCTCCTCAATCTCCTCCCCCAACTCCTCTTCCCATTTACCCTTCAGCTCCTCGACCAGAGCCTCCCCCTCTTCTTTCATCTCCTGGTATATCACCGACACCTTGCCCTCCCCGACCTATGCACCCGAGATCACCCTATCTTGAATCCCCTGTGCCGGGAGTAGCGGAAATTCCCTCACCTGCCGCCTCACAAACGCCCTCACTTGCATGTACCTGAAAGCGTATCCAGGGGGGGTAGCCCAAACTTCTCCTCCAGCGCTCCTAAGCTCGCAAACGTCCCGTCAATGAACAGGTCCCCCATTCTTCTAATCCCTGCCCGATGCCAGCTCTGAAACCCCCCGTCCATCTTTCCTGGGACAAACCGATGATTGTCTCTAATCGGGGACCATACCGAGGCTCCCGTCGCACCCCTGTGCCATCTCCACTGCCCCCGGATCTTTAGCATTGCCGCCACCACCGAGCTCGTGGTGTACCTTGTCGGCGAGAGCGGCAGCATTGCCGTCACCAGCGCCCCCAGGCTTGTTCCTTTGCAGGACGCCATCTCCAACCTCTTCCACGCCGCCCCCTCTCCCTCCATCACCCATTTACGGATCATTGCCACGTTGGCTGCTCAATAGTAACCACCCAAATTCGGCAACGCCAACTCTCATCTATCTCTGCTACGCTCCAGGAACCCCCTCCTTACCCTCGGGGTCTTGCTCGCCCACACAAATCCCATAATGCTCCTGCTTACCCTCTTAAAGAAGGCCTTGGTAATCACAATTGGGAGGCATTGGAATACAAAAAGAAACCTCGGGAGGACCACCATTTTAACCAACTGTACCCTACCCGTCAGCGAGAGTGGCAGCATGTCCCACCTTTTAAAATCCTCCTCCATCTGTTCCACCAGCCGCGTCAAATTAAGTTTGTGCAGTGCCCCCAGCTCCTAGCTACCTGAATCCCCAAGTATCGAAAGCTCCTTTCCGCCCTCCTCAACGGTAGGTCGTCTATCCCTCTTCCCTGGTCCCCCGGGTGGATCACAAAGAGCTCGCTCTTTCCCACATTGAGCTTATAGCCCGAAAAGTCTCCAAACTCCCGTAGGAGCTGCATAACCTCAACCATCCCCTCCACTGGATCCGCCACATACAGCAACAGGTCGTCTGCGTACAGCGACACTCGATGTTCCTCTCCCCCTCGAACCACCCCCTTCCATTTCCCCGACTCCCTTAACGCCATGGCCAAAGGTTCAATTGCTAATGCGAACAGCAGAGGGGACAGGGGGCACCCCTGCCTCGTCCGTCGATACAGCCGGAAATACTCCGACCTCCGCCAGTTCGTGACCACACTCGCCACCGGGGCTTTATGCAGGAGCTTAACCCAACTGATAAACCCTCCCCCGAACCCAAACCTCCTCAACACTTCCCAGAGATACTCCCACTCTACTCGGTCAAAGGCCTTCTCCGCGTCCATGGCTGTCACTATCTCCGCTTCTCCCTCCACCGATGGCGTCATTATCACATTTAGGAGCCTTCGCACATTAGTATTTAACTGCCTACCCTTTACGAATCCCGTCTGGTCCTCGTGAATCACCCCTGGGACACAGTCCTCAATCCTCGTGGCCAACATTTTTGCCAGCAACTTAGCATCCACGTTAAGGAGCGAGATTGGTCTATACGACCCACTTTGCAGTGGGTCCTTATCCCGCTTCAAGATCAAAGAGATCGTCGCCTCCGACATTGTCGGGGGCAGGGTCCCCCCTCTCCCTTGCTTCATTGAAGGTCCTTACCAGCAACGGGGCTAACAGGTCTACATACTTCCTATAAAACTCCACCGGGAACCCATCCGGCCCCCGGGCTTTCCCTGCCTGCATGCTCCCCAGTCCTTTAACCAGCTCCTCCACCCCAATTGGCGCCCCCAAACCAGCCACCTCCTGCTCCTCCACCCTTGGGAACCTCAATTGGTCCAAGAATCGCCACATCCCCTCTTTTCCCCCTGGGGGCTGGGACCTATACAGCTCCTCGTAAAAGGCCTTAAAAGCCTCATTCACTTTCCCCGCACTCCACACCGTAGTTCCCCTGCCATCTTTGACTCCGCCTATTTCCGTCGCTGCCATCCTCTGACGGAGCTGATGTGCCAGCATCCGACTCGCCTTCTCCCCGTATTCATATATCGACCCCTGTGCCTTCCTCCACTGTGCCTCTGCCTTCCCTGTGGTCAACAGGTCGAACTCCGTCTGGAGACTTCGTCTCTCCCTGAGTAGTCCCTCATCAGGAGCCTCTGCATAGCTCCTGTCCACCCTTAAAATCTCCCCCAATAACCTCTCCCTTTCCCTGCCCTCGCTCTTCACCCTGTGCGCCCTGATGGAGATTAACTCTGCCCTGACCACCGCCTTCAGCGCCTCCCATACTACTCCCACCTGCACCTCCCCGTTGTCGTTGGCCTCCAGATACCTTTCGATACACCCCCGCACCCTCCCGCACACTTCCTCGTCTGCCAGTAGTCCCACATCCAACCTCCACAACGGGCGTTGGTCCCTCTCCTCATCCAGCTCTAGCTCCACCCAATGTGGGGCATGGTCTGAAATGGCTATGGCCGAATACTCCATTCCCTCCACTTTCGGGATCAGTGCCCTGCCCAGAACAAAAAAATCTATCCGCGAGTAGGCCTTAAGGACGTGGGAGAAAAAAGAAAATTCTCTGGCCAAAGGCCTGGCAAATCTCCACGGATCTACGCCCCCCCATCTGGTCCATAAACCCCCGAAGCACCTTGGCCGCAGCCGGCCTCTTCCCCGTCCTGGATCTGGAACGATCTAATGCTGGGTCCAGCACCGTGTTAAAATCCACACCCATTATCAAGCTTCCTACCTCCAGGTCCGGAATACGCCCCAACATCTGTTTCATGAATCCAGCATCGTCCCAGTTTGGGGCATATACATTCACCAGTACCACCTCCGTCCTCAGCAACCTACCACTCACCATCACGTATCGGCCTCCCTTGTCCGCTACTATGTTCTTGGCCTCAAACGACACCCGCTTTCCCACCAGTATTGCCACCCCTCTATTCTTCGCATCCAGCCCCGAATGGAACCTACCCATCCCTTCCTTAACCTAACCTGATCTGCCACCTTCAGATGTGTCTCCTGAAGCATGGCCACGTCTGCCTTCAGTCCCTTTAGGTGCGCGAACACTCGGGCCCTCTTAACCGGCCCATTTCGGCCTCTCACATTCCACATGATCAGCCGGATTGGGGGGGGGGTGTCCCCCCCCCCCCCCCCCCGCTGACTAGCCATCTCCTATCTTAGGCCAGTCCCGTGCCCGCTCCTCCCGCACCCTCCAGTCCCCCAGACGGGGAGCCCCGCCCCGGCCACCTCCTCCATTTTCAGTTCCCCCTTGGACAGTGCAGCAGCAACCCTGAAATCCCCCACTCTCCCCCCCTTCCCCCCCACCCCCCCGCTAGATCGGTGTCCCGGATCTGTGAGTTCTTATGCTCCTCCACTGTCACATCTCGATAGCTGCAGTTCCTCGTGAGTAGAGTCAGGGGGCGTCATTCTCCGACCCCCCGCCGGGTCGGAGAATGGCCGTTGGCCGCCGTGAATCCCGCCCCCGCCCCCGCCGAAGTCTCCGCTCCCGGAGATTGGGCGGGGGCGGGAATCCGGCCGCGCCGGTTGGCGGGACCCCCCGCTGGATTCTCCGGCCCGGATGGGCCGAAGTCCCGCCCAGGAATTGCCTGTCCCGCCGACGTAAATCAAACCTGGTATTTACCGGCGGGACCAGGCGGCGTGGGCGGGCTCCGGGGTCCTGGGGGGGGGCGCGGGGCGATCTGACCCTGGGGGGTGCCCCCACGGTGGCCTGGCCCGCGATCGGGGCCCACCGATTCGCGGGCGGGCCTGTGCCGTGGGGGCACTCTTTCCCTTCCGCCTCCGCTACGGCCTCCACCATGGCGGAGGCGGAAGAGACTCTCCCCACTGCGCATGCGCGGGAAACTGACAGCGGCCGCTGACGCTCCCGCGCATGCGCTGGGAAACTGACAGCGGCCGCTGACGCTCCCGCGCATGCGCCGCATTTCCGCGCCAGCTGGCGGGGCAACAAACGCCATTTCCGCCAGCTGGCGGGGCGGAAATCCCTCCGGCGTTGGCCTAGCCCCTCAATGTTGGGGCTAGGCCGCCAAAGATGCGGAGACTTCCGCACCTTTGGGCCGGCGCGATGCCCGTCTGATTGGCGCCGGCTTTGGCGCCAGTCGGCGGGCATCCCGCCGTTGGGGGAGAATTTCGCCCAGGGTTTCCAGATACTCGCCCAGCGATTCTCCGGCACGTTGACGGCGAGTAGTGAGGAGGTGTCTATCGAACACCTCGTTTACGGGCTTCACGAAGTGCGCCTTGAGGGTTGCGACCGCCTCCTCGTACGTGGCCGCTTTCTCAATCATTACCGAGACTCGATGGCTCACCCGAGCGTGGAGGAGTCGCAATTTGAGGGTCTCCAAGGGAGTCGTTGTGGAGGAGTCGATGTAGGCCTCGAAGCATCAAAGCCAATGTTCAAATATTTCCTTGGCTTCGGACGCGCGGGCGTCGAGTTCGAGCCTGACTGGCTTTAGAGCGGCTTCCATGGTGCTGTCGACGACTAATAAATTGATATACCTTCAATTCACCAAGAGGCCGAGGGAGCGAGTGAACATAAGGCTTTATTAGTCGTGAACTTGCTTAACCAGAGTCGGTTATGCAGATGAGTGCCACCCGCAGGTAGCCAGGTTATATATCGCCCCGGTGAGGGCGGAGCCAGAGGCGGAGCCCACCGGGGTTACAGTACAGTACCTGGAAGCAGCTCGTATCACCACTTCCAGGTCAAAGGTTACATCAGGTAGATACAATAGTTACAGTGTCATGCATTAAGGTGAATACATTCACCACAGATAGGAAAAGGAGAGAGGCGTATGAATGGTTATTGGGCAAGATAGTCGAGGTGGACAGAGAGTATTCGAGGGTGCCCACCTGGGATGGATTGACGAGAAGGAAAAAGCTAAAGGGACAATTTGATAGGTTGACGGCTGGGAGGGTGGTGGGGCAGCTGCACAGAGCAAGGGGGGTGCAGTATGAGTATGGGGAGAGGGCAAGTCATATGTGGCACATCAGTTACCGAGGTGGGCCGTGTTCAGGGAAATTTGGAGTGTGCAGACAGAGACAGGAGATGACTGAGCCAGGGAAGATAAATGAAGCATTTAGGGAATACTATAACGATACTATAAGGAACTGTACAGGGCGGGCCTGGGGGACGAAGAGGGGGATATGGAGCGGATATGTTTAGCAAGGCTCCGGAGAAGGGGGAGCTGCCGGAGACAATGACACAGGCGACGATTATGCTTATACCAAAGAAGGGGAATGACCGGTTATACTGTGGGCCATACAGGCCCATATCACTGTTAAACATGGACGTAAAAGTGTTGGCCAAGCTGGTGGAGGGGAGGATGGAAGGATGTGTCCCAGGAGTGGTTGCAGAAGACCAAACAAGCTTCGTAAAGGGCAGGTAAATCTCCAGTAATATAAGGCGATTGTTGAATGTGATTATGACTCCGTCGAGAGGGCGGGTACCAGAGGTAGTGGTGTCCATGGACGCGGAGAAGGCTTTTGACTGGGTGGAGTGGCGGTATCTGTTCGAGGTCCTGGGAAGGTTCAAGTTTGGGCTGAAGTTTATGGCATGGATACGCCTGCAATGAGATGAATTCATGAAGTTTTGGTTTGCACAGGGGAACGGGGCAGGGGTGTCCGTTGTTACTGCTACTGTTCGTGCTCACCATAGAGCCCTTGCAATGGCCCTTAGGGGGTTGGTAGAATGGCAGGGGATTAGGAGGGGGAGCAGGGAGCAGCGGGTGTCGCAATACGTAGACGACCTGCTACCAAATGTGTCAGACTCGCTGGAGAGCTTGGGAAGGATTGTGCACCTATTAGAGAGGTATGGAACTAGCTGAATGTGGGGAAAAGTGAGGTGTTCCCGGTGAACGTGTTGGGTCGGAGAGCCATCATAGTTTACCATTCAAGGAAGCCAGGGATAAGTTCAAGTATTTGGGATTCCAGGTGATGGGAGAGTGGGCGATGCTGCATAAATGGAGCCCAACAAAGCTGGTGGAGGAGGTTAGAAAGGATTTTAAGAGGTGGGATATGCTGCACCTGACTCTGGCACGGACGGTCCAAGTGGTCAAAATGAATGTCCTGCCAAGGTTCTTATTCATATTCCAGACGCTTCCGATTTTCGTACCAAAGGCCTTTTTTCAGAAGTTGGATATAGTTATTTCAGAGTTTGCGTGGGCGGGGAAGGTGCCAAGGGTAAAGAGGACCCTGTTACTGAGGCAGAGGCAGCAGGGGGGGGTTGGCGTTACCGAACCTGTTGCATTACTAATGGCCAACGAACGTGGAGAAGGTGAGGCGGTGGTGGGAAGGAGAGGGGGCAGAGTGGGTTAGAATGGAGGAAGAATCTTGTCGGGGGTCCAGACTGAGGGTTATGGTAACGGCCACATTGCTGCTGGCGCTAATACAGAGAGCCTGGTTGTACACTCCACGATTAAGGTGTGGAACCAGCTGAGGAAGCATTTTAGGACAGAGGAATGTCGGTGTTAACGCTGCATTGTGAGAACCACGGGTTTGAGCCGCTGGGGCGGATGGTATGTATAGGAAGTGGAGAGAGATGGGGACGAGAGATTGTACCTGGAAGAGAGGTTCGCAAGCATAAAGGAGCTGAGGGAGAGAGTAGAGCACCCGGGAGAAAGCAAATTTAGACATTTACAAGTAAGGGACTGACACAGGAGGTGTGGAAAGAGTTCCCCAAGCTGCCAAAGTATGTCCTATTGGAATGATTGCTGCTCACGGACGTGGGAGGGGAGGGCAGGATCAGGGACCGATAGGGATGGTTGGGAGAACAGGGGGATGTGCAGATGATGAGGATTAAGGAGAAGTGGGGGGGAAGAGCTGGGAGGGGAGATAGATTGGGGAGTGTTGAGTGAGGTGCTACGAGGGTGAACTCGACCTTCTCGTGTGCAAAGGAGTTTGATACAATTCAAGATGGTACACAGGGTGCATATGACTTGGGCGAGGATGAGTGGGATCTTATTGAAACTTACAGGATACTGAAAGGCCTGGATAGAATGGACGTGGAGAGGATGTTTCCTCTGGTAGGAAAAACTAGAACCAGAGGACACAGTCTCAGACGGAAGGGACGATCCTTTAAAACTGAGATGAGGAGGAATTTCTTCAGAAAGCTGTGGAGACTAGGTCACTGAGTGTCTTTAAAACAGAGATGGATAGGTTCTTGATTAATAAGAGGATCAGTGGTTATGGGGAGAAGGCAGGAGAATGGGGATGAGCAAATTATGATTGAATGAACCGACCCGATGGACTGAATGGCCTAATTTTGCTCCTATATCTGATGGTCTGATGGTCTATGGAATTTTGCTGACACCCCGTCTGAATCTCACCACTCTGGCCTATCATCTGCACCAGCTCTGGGAGAACTTTGCCCAGAGACTAGGCACCTGACTGGGACCCAACTGCGTTCCGGGATTGAGCAGCCCTCTGACTGCCGTCTCCCTTGGATGTTCCTGCCTCCACCTGATGTGCATCAGCAACTGTGTGGTGCTCACCAGATTGTGCCCCAGAAGCCTGACCACTAATGTTGCCCACCGAGGTGTGTGTCTCTTTGTTGGCCGAAGGTGGCCATGGCAGCTGTGACGCCTCAATAGTGTTCTCCCCGGAGCACTCCTCTGAGGTGGTGTCTTGGTGGTGATGGTGGCGGGGTGAAGATCCTGCGAAACAATGGACATGTGGTCAGTGAGAGGGATGGACCATTTTATCTGACAAAAACAATTTACTTCACCTGGGTGAAGGGGCAGTGGGTCCTCACCTGTCTGAACCAGGCCAACCTCGCTGTCGGTGACTGCTCTCTCCTTGTACAACCCTGTCATTTTCAGGGCCCATTCCTCATAGAGGATGAGGACTTGAATATCTTCTTTTTTTTAAGTTTAGAGTACCCAATTCATTTTTTCCAATTAAGCGGTGTGGTTGTCACCACTGTTGTATTATATTGTATATATGGGTATTACGGTAAGGCCCGTGTACTACAGGTACAGGGGTAGATTCCTGCCTGCTGGCTCCGCCCAGGAGGCGGAGTATAAATGTGTGGGCTCTCCGATGTACCTCCGCATCTAGTCGGATCGCCTGCAGCTGCATCCCCAAACAGACAATGCCAAAAGGACTTCCAACATTGGCTAGCTTGCTTTGAAGCATACATCGGGTCTCCGCCAGGCCCAATCTCAGAAGCACAGAAGCTCCAGATTCTGTACACGCGGCTGAGCTCCAACGTTTTTCCCCTCGTCCAGGACGCGCCGACCTACGCAGAGGTCATGGCGCTACTGAAGGAGAAGTTCGCTCAGCAGACCAACAAGATCTACGCCAAGCACCTCCTATCCACGCAGCACCAACTTCCCGATGAGTCTGTGGAAGATTTCTGGCGTGCCCTGCTCGCCCTGGTGAGAGACTGTAGCTGCCAGGCTATTTCGGCCACTGAACATTCGAACCTGCTAATGAAAGACACGTTTGTTACGGGCATAGGATCTGACTTCATCCGCCAGCTCCTCTTAGAAGGGGCCGCGCTTGACCTCGCGGCGACCAAGAAACTAACGTTCTCGCTCACAGTCGCCTCACGCAACATACAGGCTTATGCCCCTGACTACACGGCCCACCCTCCTTGTGCATCGTGGAGCCCGCCAGCGACCGCCCTCAGCCAACCCCACGCCTGCGCCGCGCGACAGCCAACCAACCCCGGGGGACCCAAGTGCTACTTCTGCGGACAGACAAAACAACCCCGGCAGCGCTGCCCGGCGTGGAGTGCTCTGCAAGGCCTGTGGCAAGAAGGGACATTTTGCTGCAGTGTGCCAGGCCCGCTCAATCGCCGCTATTGTCCCAGCACCCTCCACGTGCGGCCAGTGGGCACCGCCATCTTCCTCTCCTCAGACCACGTGCGGCCCGTGGGTGCCGCCATCTTGCTCCACTCACAACACGTGCGGCCCGTGGGCGCCGCCATCTTGCTTGCCTCAGAACCAATGGGCACAGCCATCTTGCCTGCCCCAGGACACGTGCGGCCCGAGGGTGCCGCCATCTTGCCTGCCCCAGGACACGTGCGGCCCGTGGGCGCCGCCATCTTACCCCCCTCAGGCCCCCTGCCCGTCGGGCACCTCATCGGGCCGCTCTTCGCCTGCAACTGCCGACGACCAGCCGCGTCTCGCCTCGATCACGGTTGACCAGTCTCGACCACACAGCCTCGCGACCGCTTCGACAAAGGTGAAGGTCGACGGGCACGGGATATCCTGCCTTCTGGACTCCGGGAGCACTGAGAGCTTCATCCACCCCGATACGGTATGGCACTGCTCCCTCATAGTACACCCATGCTAACCAAAGAATCTCCCTGGCCTCCGGATCTCACTCCGTGGCGATCCGGGGGTACTGCATCGCCACCCTCACCGTCCAGGACGTAGAGCTCAGCAACTTCCGGCACTACGTCCTCCCCAACCTCTGCGCTGCATTGCTACTCGGCCTGGACTTCCAATGCAACCTCCAGAGCCTAACCCTGAAATTTGGTGGGCCCTACCACCCCTTACTGTTTGCGAGATCGCGACCCTTAAGGTCGACCCGCCTTCCCTGTTTGCAAACATCACCCCGGATTGCAAACCCGTCACCACCAGGAGCAGACGGTACAGCGCCCAGGACAGGACCTTCATCAGGTCTGAGGTCCAGCGGCTGCCGGGGGAAGGTATCATCGAGGCCAGCAACAGCCTCTGGAGAGCCCAAGTGGTAGTGGTGAAAACTGGGGAGAAAAAAAGGATGGTCATTGACTACAGTCAGACCATCAATCGGTACACGCAGCTCGACGCGTACCCCCTCACACGCATATGATATGGTCAATCAAATTGCACAGTACCGTGTCTTCTCGACAGTGGACCTGAAATCTGCCTACCACCAGCTCCCCATCCGTAAGGTGGACCGCCAATACACTGCGTTTGAAGCAGATGGCCGCCTTTACCATTTTCTCAAGGTTCCCTTTGGCGTCACCAACGGGGTCTCGGTCTTCCAACGGGAGATGGACCGAATGTTTGACCGGTACGGGCTGCGGGCCACTTTCCCTTACCTGGACAATGTCACTATCTGCGGCCACGACCAGCAGGACCACGACGCTAACCTTTCCAAATTTCTCCATACTGCCACAATTCTCAACCTAACCTACAACAAGGAGAAATGTGTGTTCAGCACGAACCGAGTAGCCATCCTCGGCTATGTGGTTCAGAACGGAGTTCTAGGGCTCGACCCCGACCTCATGCGCCCCCTCATGGATCTCCCCCTTCCCCACTGCCCCAAGGCCCTCAAACGATGCCTGGGTTTCTTTTCATATTACGCCCAGTGGGTCCCAAACTATGCGGACAAGGCCCGCCCACTCATTCAATCCACCGCTTTCCCACTGACGGCCGAGGCTCACCAGGCCTTCAACCGTATCAAGGCCGACATCGCCTAGGCCTCGAAGCACGCGGTCGACGAGACGCTCCCCTTGCAAGTTGAGAGCGATGCATCAGACGTCGCTCTGGCCTCCACCCTCAACCAGGCAGGCAGGCCCGTGGCATTCTTTTCCCACACCCTCCATGCCTCCGAAATTCGGCACTCCTCCGTCGAAAAGGAGGCCCAAGCGATCGTTGAAGCTGTGCGACATTGGAGGCATTTCCTGGCCGGCAGGAGATTCACTCTCCTCACTGACCAACGGTCGGTTGCCTTCATGTTTAACAACACACAGCGGGTTAAGATCAAAAACGATAAAATCTTGAGGTGGATGATCGAGCTCTCCACCTACAATTACGAGATTTTGTATCGCCCCGGTAAGCTCAACGAGCCCCCTGATGCCCTGTCCCGAGGTACATGTGCCAGCGCACAAGTGGACCTACTCCGGACCCTGCACGACGATCTCTGTCACCAGGGAGTCACCCACTTTTACCATTTCATTAAGGCCCTCAATCTGCCCAACTCCACCGAGGAAGTCAGGGCTATTAATAGAGACTGCCAGGTCTGCGCGGAGTGTAAACCGCACTTCTACCTGCCAGACCGTGCGTGCCTGGTGAAGGCTCCCGCCCCTTTGAACGCCTCAGCGTGGACTTCAAAGGGCCCCTTCCCTCCACCGACCGCAACACGTACCTTCTTAATGCGGTCGACGAGTATTCCTGATTCCCCTTCGCCGTCCCATGCCCCGATATGACGTCTGCCACTGTCATCAAAGCCCTCAACACCATCTTCACTCTGTTCGGTGTCCCTGCTTACGTCCACAGCGACTGGGGATCCTCATTTATGAGTGAGGAGCTACACCAGTACCTGCTCAACAGGGGCATTGCCTCGAGCAGGACGACCAGCTACAACCCCCGGGGAAACGGACAGGTGGAGCGGGAGAATGGGAAGGTCTGGAGGGCCTTCCAGCTGGCCCTATGGTCCAGAAATCTCCCGGCCTCCCGCTGGCAGGAGGTCCTCCCCGACGCACTTGACTCTATTCGGTCGCTCCTGTGCACCGCGACCAACGAAACCCCCCATGAACGTCTCTTTGCCTTCCCCAGGAAGTCTACCTCCGGGGTTTCGCTCCCAATGTGGCTGGCAGCTCCAGGACCCGTTCTCCTCCGCAAGCACCTGCGGCTCCACAAGGCGGACCGATTGGTTGAGAGAGTACAGCTACTCCTTGTAAACCCGCAGTACGCCTACGTAGCGTACCCCGACGGCCGCCAAGACACAGTCTCCCTCAGGGATCTGGCACCAGCTGGGTCCCCACACACCCACCCCCCACCCCCCCTCTGCCCCGGCACCACCCTCCCCTCCCCCGGCGCACCCCACCGCAGCCCCCGCTCCAGGACAATCCGTCCTCCCCTTGCTCCCACCCGGGGATGAAGAGGATTTCGACACGCTCCCAGAGTCACCGACGACCAAGCCGACGCCTGAGTCGCCACCAGCACTGCGGCGCTCTCGACGACAGATCAAGACGCACGATCGTCTAAATTTGTAACCTTCTCTGTAATTTTAAAACCAATCTGTATGTATATAGTTTTCCACCGCCCCCGCTGGACTCATTTTTAACAGGGGATGAATGTGGTAATCACCACTGTTGTATTATATTGTATATATGGGTATTACGGTAAGGCCCCTGTACTACAGGTACAGGGGTAGATCCCTGCCTGCTGGCTCCGCCCAGGAGGCGGAGTATAAATGTGTGTGCTCTCCGAACAGCAGCCATTTCGTAAGCTGCTGTAGGAGGCCACACATCTCATTGTAATAAAGCCTCGATAACATTCTGCTCTCATCTCGTCGTAATTGATAGTGCATCAAGGGGCAATTTAGCATGGTCAATCCACCTAGCTTGCACATCTTTTGGGTTGTGGGGACGAAACCCACGCAAACAAGGGGAGAATGTGCAAATTCCACACGGACAGTGAACCAGAGCCGGGATCGGACCTGGGACCTCAGCGCCGTGAGGCAGCAGTGCTAACCACTGCGCCACCGTACTGAGGACGCGAATATCTGACGACTCCCCCCCACCCCAAATCTTGGCCCTTTCTCGTTTATGATGGTCTATCATCTGCGGGATAAAGAGAGGGCATTGTGAGCAGCACGGTTGATGGGTGAGGGGGTTTATAGAAGGCAGCATGTGTGGGAACCACACTTGGACATGAAGGGGTTGTGCTGGTGGGTGTCCGCGGTTACTGAGGAATAAGAACGAACATTGGATGTGGGGAGGGTGCAAGGTGTCAGCCAGCGATTTGTGGTGGGGTTGGGGTTTGGGAATTTGAGGGATGGCAGGTGGAACTGATGCCAGGAGAGAGGTGGTAACTTACTCTTGCAGCTTGGTGGAGGTCATTGGTCTTCCGACATTGGACGGCGGTCCTCCTGGTTATACAGCCCAAAGTGACAGCCGCTGCCACTGCCTCCCAGGCTGCATTGCTGACCCTGCTGCTGGTCCTCTGACCCTCTCGGGGGAACAGAGTGACCCGCCTCTCCTCCGCAGCGTCGAGAAGCCTTGTGAGGTCAGCATCGCCAATGTGAGGAGCAGATCTGCGCGCTCCATGCTTGTGTATTGAGTGGGAGTAAGTGACAAGGGAGCTTTTAAAAGTAGCTCCCCCTTGTTAGCGACTAGATGTTGAGGTGTGAGTCAGGTGTATCGGACCACGAGGGAGCCAGTAATGTCAAAAATCTTGTGTAACTTCATTGCAGTGTTAATGTAAGCGTACTTGTGACAATAATAAAGATTATTATTATTATTTTGGCACTAAGTGCTGTTGAATATGGGCCATCACGACACTCCCAGCCAAACGTTCCCAAAACATGACTTTAGCTGGAGTCCGCTGAATCGCACCCATAGATTGACTAATAAATACTGCGGATTGAATCCACCAGCTCAGTCCATAAGATAAATCCAGACCCCAATCGGGTCATTCAGGATTCTGGTAATAGTGGGGAGGAAGCTGTTTTTGAACCTGTTAGTGCGTGTTCTCAGACTTTTGTATCTCCTGCCCGATGGGAGAAGTTGGAAGACAGAATAACCTGAGTGGGATGGGTCTTTGATTATACTGTCCGCTTCCCCAATGTTGCGGGAGGTGTAGATGCAGTCAATGGATGGGAGGCTGGTTCACGTGATGGACTGGGCTGTGTTCACAACTCTCTGTAGTTTCTTGCGGTCCTAGGCCGAGCAGTTGCCATACCAAGCTGTGATGCAGCCAGATAGGATGCTTTCTATGGTGTATCTGTAAAAATTGGTAAGAGTCAATGTGGACGTGCCGAATTTCCTTTGTTTTCTGAGGAAGTATAGGCGCTGTTGTGCTTTCTTGGTCATAGCGTCGACGTGGGTGGACCAGGACAGATTGTTGGTGATGTGCACAACTAGGAATTTGAAGCTGTCAACCATCTCCACCTCGGCACCATTGATGCAGACAGGGGTGTGTACGATACTTCGCTTCCTGAAGTCAATGACCAGCTCTTTAGTTTTTCTGAAATTGAGGGAGAGATTGTTGTTGTTACACCATGCCACTAGGTTCTCTATCTCCCTCCTGTACTCTAATTCATCGTTGTTCGAGATCCGACCCACTATGGTCGTGTCATCAACAAACTTGTAGATGGAGACGGAGACAGATTTTGCCACACAGTCGTGTGTGTATAGGGAGTATAGTAGGGAGCTAAGTACGCAGCCTTGCTGGGCCCCATTATTGAGGACTATCGTGGAGGAGATGTTGTTTATTCTTACTCATTGCAGTCTCTGGGTCAGCAAGTCGAGGGTCCAGTTGCTGAGGGAGGAGCCAAGTCCGAGGTTTGGGAGTTTGGATATGAACTTGGCTGGGATTATGGTGTTGAAGGCGGAGTTGTAGTCAACAAACAGCAGTCTGACATAGCAGTCCTTGTGGTCGGGATGAGTGTAGTGCCAGGGAGATAGCACCTGCTGTGGACTGGATGTGGCGGTATGCGAATTGCAGTGGATCAAGGCATTCTGGGAGTATGGAGTTGATGTGTCTCATGACCAATCTCTCGAAACACTTCATAATGATAGATGCCAGGGCCACCGGACGGTAGTCGTTGAGGCACTTTGCCTGGTTCTTCTTTGGCACCAGTATGATAACGGTCTTTATGAAGCAGGTGGGGACCTCGGAACAGAGTAGGGAGAGGTTGAAGATGTCCGCGAACACATCTGCCAGTTGGTCCGCGTAAGATCTGAATGCATGACCAGGGACCCCGTCAGGACCTGTCGCCTTCCGTGGGTTCCCTTTCAAGAAGGCCAATCTGATTTTGGAGGCTGTGACAGTAGGTATGTGTGTGTCCGAGGCTGCTGGGGAAGGTGACAATGATTTGCTGGCCTCCTGCTAAAAATTAGCATAGAATACATCGAGTTCAATGGGGAGGGGTGCGTTGTTGCCAGAGATTCTACTTGGCTTTGCTTTGTAGCCCATTATATAATTTAAGCCTTGCCACAACCGACAAGAGTCCTTGCCGTTGTCTGTGACTCTAGCTTAGTCTGGTATTGTCTCTTGGCATCCCTGATGGCTTTGCGGAGGTCGTAACTGGATTTCTTGTATAGATCAGGGTCACCCGTCTTGAACGCCTTAGACTTGGACATCAGTAGGAAATGGATCTCCTAGTTAAACCATGGTTGTCGGGGAACACACGTACTACCTTCTTTGGCATGCAATCCTCAACACACTTACTGATGATGTCTGTGATGGTGGCCTAGGTTGGCCGCCGAGTTCTTGAATATGGATCAGTCCACTGACTCCAAGCAGTCACGTAGGAGCTCTTTCATTGCCTTGGACCAGCATTACAGGACCTTCTTAAACAGATTCCCCCGCTTAAGGCTCTGTTTATATGCCGGGAGAAGGAGCACTGTTTTGAGGTCTGATTTTCCGAAATGTGGTTGGGTGTTGGAGTGGTAGGTGCCCTTGATGGTTGTGTAGCAGTGGTCAAGGATGTTTGGACCCTTGATAGGACAGGGGATGTGTTGGTGGAAGCTAGGCAGGACACTCGTGAGGTTGGCCTGGTTGAAGTCCCCGGCCACGATGAATAAGGCCACTGGGAATTCCACTTCCAGGTAGTTTATAATGGTGTACAATTCATCAAGCGCCTTCTTCACTTCCACCTGGGGTGGGATGTAGACCACTATGATAATGGCAGAAGTAAACTCCCGTGGAAGGTAGTATGGGCAGCACTTCATAGTCAGGTAATTCAGGTCTGGGGAGCAGTAGCTGAGCACACCTGAGCACCAGGAAGTGTTGATGAGGAGGCAAACTCTTCCACCCTTCGCTTTGCCCAATGACACCATGCGGTCCATCCAGTGAATTGAGAAGCCCTCAGGTTGTATGGTACAGTCCGGTGAGGCAGGAGTGAGCCATGTCTCTGTGAAACAGAGCACACATCAGTCTCTTACTTCACTCTGAGGGGTAAGTCTAGCGTTAAGCTCACCCAGCTTGTTTTCAATCGCTTGGACATTTGCCAGGAGTATGCTGGGGAGAGGAGACTTGAAACCGTGTTGTTTTAGTCTCATCTGCAGACCGGCGCATTTCCCTGGTTTCCTAGGTCGGCAGCTGCTTCTGGGTGGTCCCGGGATCCAATGAGAGACGTCTGACCTTGTGGAAGGTAAGTGGTTGTGCCTGGAGGGATCCTAGGCTCTGGTTGCGATTTCAGGGTTTCTGGGGGGGCAATTCGATCGAGCCCCCGGGTTACGCAAGGTTGGTTCTTCCTGGGTTGGGTTGGATCGGGTCATATGGTCGGATCCTGTGCCAGTGCTCGGATTAGGCGCTCTTGGGATCGGGCCTCCAACTGGGCCTGGTCGGGCCTTGTAGCCACCTAAAACGGCTGATTCCCTATTAATTTGGCCAAAACCCAATTTTAAATGGCTCACCGAAAAGGCTGATGGGAAAAGCAGCCAACAGGACACAAACGGACAGCTGCAGACAGAATAGCGTATTCGGCTCTGGGGAAGTCGGCCCAGATCGATACTCAAGACTATTAGCAGCACATCAACCCAGACATCTGCAGTTTAATCGGCTATCCCCGGGAACAATTGCAACATATTAGCAATTGAATGCTGGGCCAGACCTGTCGGCGCCTGCAGTGGCCGAAACAAAGACAGGTGAACGACCACCCCCCGATCGAGGAATCGCCCTGTTATTGGACGTATCGAACCCAGTGATTGGGAACAAGTCCAATCACTTGGGACTCAGGGTCAAGGGCCGCCCTGAGAGGCGGGAAGCCCCTGGGCCCTATAAAGTAAGGGGCCAAGTTCAGATCGCTCTCTCTCTCCCTTCTTCTCCTGCTCGCAACCTTCGCAAGAACACCAACAAAGAAACCGTAAGTCTGACTCCAGCGATCGCTACCCGATAAAGACTCCTAGCCATCGACCTGTATCAGCCTTTTTGAATCCCGCGGGTCAGATCCGATTCGATAAGCCATTCATTTCCCTGACCTGGTGGGCTCTTCCTAAAGTTAAGTATTGGCCAGTAGTGATAGGTTTCTGTATAGATAGTAGGATTATTGTGTAAGCATTAATTGTTGTATATAATAAATGACCGTTGATTTCAATCTTACTAAGCGGTGTGCTGACTTATTAATTATAACTCGAGCTTGAACCGCGTGGCGGTATCAGAAAGATACCTGGCGACTCGTGAGCAAAGGTAACATAATCAGAGCTAATAAACTAAGGCTAAAAAGAGCAACAGCCTCCACATTGATTTTCTTCCTTTTCTTCTTCCGGTGAGCCGGGCCACTGGGCGGGCCTCTCTGGGTGGGGTCTGGCTGGGTCGGGCCTTCCGTTGTTGGGTTGGGCACTTTTGGAGTCGCGTCGGGAGCTCTGAATGCAGGAATGAGTTCCAGGGGAGGTCGGTGTTGGGGCTTTTCGTCAGGCCTCTTCTGCTTCCAGGTCGAATCAGGTCACCACTCGAGTCCTGCCGGGTCGGTTCGGGGCATGTCATGTGGGTCAGTCCTCGAAGATGGAGAATATCCAGCCCTGAAAGTAAACATAAAAGAACATGGTTAGTGATTTTTTGTGTTAGAATTGAGTTTTAAAAGGTTAGGATGGTTATAAAAGTGTAGGAAGATGATCTGTGGGCGAGAGCTCGCAGAGAGTGCTTAAAGCTCTGACTGAGCTCTCACTGACTGCCCAAGGTCAGTGCTGGGTGAGGGGCACAAGATGGTGTGATTCTGGTGTAACCAGTTGAACGGACAACCATGGAATTTCATATAAAAAAGGGGGTCCATCACCTGAATCAGGCAGATCCTTTGGACACCTGGAAACAGGTCCCATGAAAAATGGAAGTGGCTGCATTGTGGGGGTGAAGGGGATGATGAGGTACCCTCCATTTTACTGCCTGTTATTATCTAAGTTGGCCATCCCTTGGTGTGTATCGTTGCTTTTTGATCTCTTTATCTGTCTCATTTTCCATCTCACTCCTTTTCTCTCTGCGCCCTTCCCTCTTGATTTTCATGAACAGCTGGCTCAGATGAAAAAGCCAATATAAACATTTTAAGTGTGTTTATTCCAGTCTTCACTCTTGACTGAACTCTCTCTGCTCTGGATGCCAGTTGATACTGGCTCCAAAGAAGTGAGTAGGCGAGGAGCCTCAGCTAATAGTCTGATTCATGTCCCTGGGGTGCTCCAGCTCACACAGCACATGTTCTGGACATGCTCAGTGCCGTCTAATGTCCGACTCTAACTAAAAAATACCAGCTCCTTGACCATGGAACTGATAGCAGCTCCTTTTTTAATTAATATAAATCAGAGAGAAAAAGACAAGGAAAGGAGCTGGGGCGAAATTCTACGTTATCGGCCCAAAGTCCGCCGATCGGCGCAAAAAACGGCGCAAATCCGACTTGCGTCACGCCGGAAAAATGGGTCAAAAGTCTCCGGCTCGAAATGGGCTAGCAGCGACGTAACGGGATCCGCGCTTGCGCACGTGGTTCACGCCGTGCAGCGTCATACGCGCCGCACGGCGTGATGGCTCATAAGGCCGCGCTGCTCCCCCCCACCCGACCGGAACACCCGACCGGAACACCCGACTGGATGGCTGGCCGCCGCTCAGCCCCGAGGTTCGAGTCACGGGATGTGGAGGCGCTCCTGGACGCAGTGGAGCAGAGGAGAGACGCCCTGTATCCTGGGCACGGCCGCAGAGTTGCCCCACGCCACAGCCGGCGTCTGTGGAGGGAGGTGGCCGAGGCCGTCACCGCTGCGGCCCTGACACCACGGACAGGCACCCAGTGCCACAAGAAGGTGAACGACCTCGTCAGAGCAGGCAGGGTGAGCCTCCCCCATATCCCCCCTCCCCGATATCCCCCCTCCCCCATATCCCCCCTCCCCCATATCCCCCATATCCCCCCTCCCCCATATCCCCCCTCCCCATATCCCCCATATCCCCCATATCCCCATATCCCCCCTCCCCATATCCCCCCTCCCCATATCCCCCATATCCCCCCTCCCCCATATCCCCCCTCCCCCCTCCCCATATCCCCCATATCCCCCCTCCCCCATATCCCCCTCCCCATATCCCCCCTCCCCCATATCCCCCATACCCCCCTCCCCCATATCCCCCCTCCCCATATCCCCCATATCCCCCTCCCCATATCCCCCCTCCCCCATATCCCCCCTCCCCCATATCCCACATATCCCCCCTGCCCCATATCCCCCCTCCCCCATATCACCCTCCCCATATCCCCCCTCCCCCATATCCCCCATATCCCCCCTCCCCCATATCCCCCTCCCCCATATCCCCCATATCCCCAAATGAATCCAGCCCTAACCTTAACCTCTGCAATGCACGCGCAACCGATGGCGTGCATTCATATACCTGCCTAACAGTGTTGCCTTTTACCCCTGCCACCACCCCCACCCATCCCCCCCCCCCCAACAGGAGAAGCGCGCACACAACAATAGGGAGCATGTGAGGACTGGAGGAGGCCCTGCTGATGAAAGGCCACTGACCGAACACGAGGAAAGGGCCCTGGAACTGGCTGGCGGACCTGAGGACCGGGAGGTTGCTGATGCAGAGGTCGGGGGCGTACTAGCAAGTGAGCCACCGACAGCCCGTCCCCATATCCCCCCTCCCCCATATCCTCCCTCCCCCATATCACCTGATCACTGCCTGCATGTCTAACCATGCATGCTTCATTGTGTATCGCAGGACCAAACGTCCAGGCACCCATCCCCGCAGATGCAGACCTCCCGCAGGATGCCCCTCGGAGGCCACGGGAGACAGAGAGACCCGGACCCTCCAGCATGCGACGTCCGCAGGATGCCCCTCGGAGGCCACGGGAGACAGAGAGACCCGGACCCTCCAGCATGCGACGCCCGCAGGATGCCCCTCGGAGGCCATGGGAGACGGAGAGACCCGGACCCTCCAGCATGCGACGCCCGCAGGATGCCCCTCGGAGGCCCCGGGAGACAGAGAGACCCGGACCCTCCAGCATGCGACGCCCGCAGGATGCCCCTCGCACACCACGGGAGACGGAGAGACCTGGAGCAACAGGGAGACGACACCCCCGTCACGTGCGGGAGCGACCACCCAGCGACGAGGGGGGCAGCCACAGGCCCCCGTCACATCGGAGCCAGGACACCACTACCCAGGACACCACTACCCAGGACACCACTACCCAGGACACCACTACCCAGGACACCTCTACCCAGGACACCACTACCCAGGACACCCCTACCCGAGACAGCACTACCCAAGACACCCCTACCCGGGACAGCACTACCCAGGAAGACGAAATACCGGACAGTGACTCAGAGTGGATGGGTGGAGACGAACCCCCACCCCAAAGTGGCATGGACTCAGAGTGGGACGAAGAGCACAACACAACGCCACTGCTGTCACCAACACCCTCCACCATCGCAGAAACACTCACCTCGGTTGGGCACTTTAGTGATGAGGCATCTGGTACACTCACTGGTGCGCACAACACAGCCGTCCCGGTACAGCAGGTGGAGGTAGGAGCAGCAGAGGGGCCAGGCGGTCGGAGGGCAGCCCAGCCCAAGCGAACATCTGCCGCCCAGATGGATCCCGGGTTCCTGGAGTTTCCACACCCACACATAGATCCGATGCAACCACCGACCCGGAGACGAGCGAAGAGGGTGACGGCAGGCTTGCGGCGGCTGCAGTCGCAGGTGGAGGAGTCCACCCGCATCCAGGAGCTGGAAGTGGTGCCGGTCATGCGTGCCACCCAGGCTGACACCGCACGGGTGGCGTCCGCGGTGGAGGCAATGGGTGCGATGGTGTCAGACATGGGGAACGGTTTGCGAGGCCTGGGGCTTTCCGTGCAGGTGGCGTCTGTGGCCCAGGACACGGCTGCCCTCTCACAGGAGGCCATGAGCCAGTGCCAGCGCCAGATGGCAGAGGCGCTCAACACCATAGCCCAGTCTCAGCAGGCCATAGCCCAGTCTCTGCAGGCCATGGCCCAGTCTCTGCAGGCCATGGCCCAGTCTCAACAGGCCATCGCTGAGGGCATCGGCGCCAGTGGCCATGTGCGAGCTGGCGTCGCACTGTCACAGGCAGGGTTCGCCAACCCCCTGGGCTCCATGGTGCAAACCTGCAGACCCCTGTCGATACCAGCACGGGCCTCCAGGACTGGCAGCGCCAGATGTCGGGGGGGCGTCGGAATGCCAGTCCGTTCGCATCTCCCAGCCATGTAGAGGCCTGGGGGCCATCGGGCACCCCGAGGGAGGAGGAGGTGTTGTGGTCCGTCCCGGCTCCCCCTGTAGGGGAGGTCCCGGAACACCGCGATACCTCGGACTCCCTCCCCTTCCGTCCCAGGTGCATCGGGTGGGCAACGGGCAGGACAGGCAGGCAGCTCGCCATCCCAGTCGCCCGGGCCGCAGCCTGGCCCATCTAGGCCAGGACGCCCCAGGAAACGGCCGCCAAAGGGATCCAGTGTCAGAGGGCAGGAATCACAGGAGTCCACCTCCAGTTCTGCTGTACCGTCTGGGGAACCACGTAGACGTAGTCAAAGGGCCTGTAAGGCCAAACAATTAGACACTGAGTAAGTTGGCACGGGTGCAGGGCACAGATGAGTTTTAGGGGCTAGGGCACGTGCATGAGCTCCTTTGGTTATTAAAGTCAATGTTACACCTACAGAAGCTGCCTTTGTGCTCTGTCCAAAGCGTGCGGGGGTGTCATGTACGTTGAGCGCAAGTGTGTGTGTGAGGGGTGGTCTTACCTCAGCCCCAGGTGAGTCTGCCCCTTTCCCCCTGGGCCGCCATCAACATCCCCCCGGGCAGAGGACGGGACCGTGCGCTGCAGTGTCACAGCCGCATGCAGGGATGGTCCGGGTGGATGGTGGTACTGTGGCCATGGGTCAGACATGGTCCAACGATGTGGAGCCAGGAGCTCACCGCAGGGCTGGTTGTCATCATCCTCCATGGCCTGCAATAGACACGCATCCACCCGCAACTGTGTGAGCCCGGCCCGTTGTGCCGCAGGTGGATCGGCAATGGGGGGGGGTGGTGTGCATGCGGGTGGGGTGGGTGGGGTTGGGGAGGGGGGTGAGGGTGCTGAGTGGGTGGATGGGTGGGGGGTGTGGGTGGTCGGCTGTTGCCATGGTGTGCGGTCTGTGGCCATACTACCCGATTCCCAAGCCTATATAGTCAGTGAAGCGGGCGGCTATCAGTCTGTCCCGTGCCCGCTGGGTCAGCCGGTAACGGTGGACAGCCACCCGCCTGTGTCTACCCTGTCTGCCCTGACCATTGCCCCCATCCCCCTCATCTGGGGAGGACTGCGCCTCTTCCTGCTACTCCTCCACTCCGCCCTCCTCTGCCTGCAGCACATCGCCCCTCTGTTGTGCTATGTCGTGCAGGACGCAGCACACCACAATGATGCGGCCGACCCTATCTGACCGATACTGGAGGGCGCCCCCAGAGAGGTCCAGGCACCTGAAACGCATCTTCAGCACGCCAAAGCACCTCTCTATCACTCCCCTTGTCGCTACATGGGCATCATTGTAGCGGTTCTCCGCCTCATTGCGTGGCCTCCGTATAGGCGTCATCAGCCACGTTCGCAATGGGTAGCCCCTGTCGCCCAGCAACTAGCCCCTCAGCCAGGGATGGCGTCCCTCGTACATGCTGGGGATGGATGACCGCGACAACACGTATGAGTCGGGTAACGGGCGCAGACTTGCAGGATCATCATGCGGTGGTCGCAGACCACCTGTACGTTCATCGAATAGGTCCCCTTCCTATTGGTGAACACGGCCCTGTTATCTGCAGGTGGCCGCACGGCGACGTGCATCCCATCGATCGTGCCTTGGACCATGGGGAACCCGGCCACGGCAGAGAAGCCCACGGCCCGGGCATCTTGGCTGGCCCGGTCCTCGGGGAAGCGGATGTAGCGGTGCGCCATGGCATATAGGGCATCTGTCACTGCCCGGATGCACCGATGCACCGATGTCTGCGATATGCCGGACAGGTCCCCACTCGGTGCCTGGAATGACCCCGTTGCATAAAAGTTCAGGGCCACCGTAACCTTGACGGATACGGGGAGAGGGTGTCCCCCGCCAGTGTCACGCGGTGACAGGTGTGCCAGCAGGTGGCAGATGTGTGCCACGGTTTCCCGCCTCATCCGGAGTCTCCTCCTGCATTCCCGGTCCGTGAGGTCCTGGTATGACTGCCGGGGCCGGTACACACGGGGCGCCCTCGGGTGCCTCCGTTGCCGTGGGGCCGCGATGTCCTCCTCCCCCTCCTCGCCCTGTCGGTCAGGTGTCCCTCCTGCCTGGGCGGCTGCCGCCTGCCTCTCTGTGGCAGCCTGCGCCGCCTCTCTGGCACGCTCCTCCTCCTCCTCCTCATCCAGGGCAATATGGACATTAGCGGCTGCCGCCATGGCGGCCAACATCGCTGGATGATCGGAAAACATGACGGCCTGGTTGGGGTGGGTTGGGGGGGGGGGGGGAACGACGACATGTCATCATTGCCCATATCCTCTCCTTCCCGCCAGCCAGGTGGCATGGACCGCATGGGTCCAACTGTTGGAGGCTGGCACCTGGCCAGGTGGACCAACTCACTTGCCCTCGCACCCCCCCTCCCCGGCACGGACCCCCCCCATCCCCCTCCCCGGCACGGACCCCAACCTCCTCCCCGGCACAGACCCCCCCCCATCCTCCTCCCCGGCACGGACCCCAACCTCCTCCCCGGCATGGACCCCCCCCCCCCATCCTCCTCCCCGGCACGGACCCCCCCATCCCCCTCCCCGGCACAGACCCCAACCTCCTCCCCGGCACGGACACCCCCCCTCATCCTCCTCCCCGGCACGGACCCCAACCTCCTCCCTGGCACGGACCCCAACCTCCTCCCCGGCACGGACCCCCCCCCCAACCTCCTCCCCGGCACGGACCCCCCCCCCCATCCTCCTCCCCGGCACGGACCCCCCCCATCCCCCTCCCCGGCACGGACCCCAACCTCCTCCCCGGCACGGACCCCCCCCATCCCCCTCCCCAGCACGGACCCCAACCTCCTCCCCGGCACGGACCCCCCCCCATCCTCCTCCCCGGCACGTACCCCCCCCCCCCCATCCCCCTCCCCGGCACGGACCCCCCTCCCGGCACTCCCCCGGAGCCCAGCCCACTCTACCCCCCCTGCCGCACACACACACACACACAACCCGAGACACACCTCTCCCCACACATTCAGACTGCAGTCACACCTGCCCAGCGGCCAACCCCCCAGGCCGTCACTCACCTCCACGCTGGTCGGCGTGAACCTGGAGCACAGGTTCACGCCGATGAAAAGGAGGTTTGATTTACGTCGACGTGAATGGTCATCACGTCGATGGGACTTCGGCACACCCGGAAGGGAGAATATCGACAGGCCCAAAATCGGCTGCCTTGCGCAGACCCGTGCCATTCCCCGATGTCAGCGGCGCCATTAACGCCCCGCCGACTTTTCTCCCTTCGGAGACTTCGGCAACCGGCGGGGGCGGGATTCACGGCGGCCAACGGCCATTCTCCGACCCGCTGGGGGGTCGGAGAATGACGCCCCCGGTTCCTGACCACAGTACACAGAAAATGGAGGATTAATTTCCTTTTCACTTACTCTATTGACATTCTAGTTACAGCTAACATCTCGCCGCGACCATTTTAACAAAAAGCGCGATCGACCCAAATAGGAACCATGTCCAATAGCGAGAGCGTTTAGCGCTGCGTGTTTCCCAGTGCTCAAATTTTAAATTGTCAATGAATATTTAGATCCCTTTCAGGTCCCATTCCTCCCTATCCCTACAACCTCCTCCAGACTACAACCATCTGAGCCCACCACCCATCTGCCCTACTTCCCTTTCCTTCACTCCCCCCTGGCCGTGGCTTCAGCTGTCCTAAACCTCCTCTGCTCTCCATTTCCTTTTCCTCTTTTGAGTCCCTTCATAAAACACATCACTTTGGCCAAGTTGATGACCATCCCTCCTCAATTTCCATTTTCTCCTGATTATCCCTCTGAAGTACTTTGGAATGTTTTACCGGGTTAGAGATGCTATTTAAACATAAGGGGCGGGATTCTCCGTTTCAGAGACATTAGTGCTGACGCAGGGACAGAATCGGTGGACTTCTACAACAGCAATTCTAGAACCGTTAATGGGCTAGCACCGGAGCCACGTGGAACATGAGCGATTCCAATGAAAAGCGATATCCGATTCGTTGGGGTCGGGATTGCCACCTAGAGGCTGACAAGCGGCAGCCGCATATTAGCATTCCACTCCCCGCACACACACTCATTCCAGCCAACAGGATGGCACTGGTTGCACTGGTGCACGCCCATCCCATTGATGGGTCGGCTGGGGTCAGAGGTACCTAGGGAGGTGGCCTGGGGGCCACCCCTGACACTAAGCTCACACTGGGGAGTCAGTAGCATGTGGTCTGTGACCCTCAACCCCAACCCATTGCCCATCTCCTGGCCGCCCCTCCTGCAACTCCCCCCTGCCCTGGCAGAAGGCAGAAGCCTCCTGGCATGGTTGCCAGCACACAATAGCGATGTTGGACACATTTCGTACCCCATTTCTCTTCTTCAACAGACTGCTTCCCGATTTTTAAAACCACAAGTGAAATTCATCATCAGTAATTCCTCCTGGCGACGTCCGGTGGCGGCCATGGAGGAGTAGGTCGCACATTTGATAGCTCCCGCCTGTGACGGACTTTTGGACATTTTTCTCCTGGTTTTTTTCCGGATTTTATTGGATGAATCGGTGGAAAGTGAGACGGTGAGGAGAAATCTCCCTCCGGTGTGTGGAGAATTGGACCAGTAGTGGCCGTGTGAGAAGACAAAGTCCTGTAAGGAAGACGCGAGCAGATCGGCAACGCAGGAAAGCATGGCGGAGAAGCAGGGCCGCGGGGAGATGGCACAGTGGTCGACGGAGCAGCTGGTGAAAGTTTTTGAAGATTGCTTCGCCAAGCTTATGAAGGACACGCTGGACCCGATCAAGGCTTCGAATGATCAGGTGGTGCAGAATCAAGAAATCCACGGACGTGCAATCCAGGAGGTGGAGAAAAAGGTGTCCGAGCACGAGGAATACATAACCGTGCTGGAGACCAAGGTGGAGATGATGAATGACCGCTAGAAAAGAATGCAGCAGAAGCTGGAGGACCTGGAGAACAGGTCCAGGAGGCAGAATCTGAGAATTGTCGGCCTCCCAGAAGGCAGTGAGGGATCGGATGCGAGGGCCTATGTGACGAACATGCTGGAGAAGTTGATGGGGGCTGAGGCATTCCCTCGGCCCCTGGAAGTGGATAGAGTGCACAGAGCCCTCGCGAAGAAGCCCCGAGCGAACGAGCCGCCGAGGGAGATGGTGATACGTTTACACCGGTTCCTCGACAAGGAACACGTTCTGTGGTGGGCCAGGAAAGAACGGAGCAGCAGGTGGGAGAATTGTGAGCTGCGTATTTATCAAGACCTAGGCGTGGATTTGGCCAAGAGGCGAGCTGGGTTTAATCAGGCAAGAACATCCCTCTTTAAGAAGGGAGTGAAGCTTGGGATGTTGTACCCAGCCTGTTTGTGGGTCACACATGAGGAACGGGATTTTTACTTGGAAACACCAGACGATGTATGGACTTTCATCAAGGAAAAAAGACTGGAGGTGAACTAAAAGACACTGAATCCTTGGAGAGTACTGCAATGGCGATTTGTTGAAAATCACTTTTGTGCTGATTTGAATAAGTAATGTTATGTGCAATAAGTTTTTTGGGGACGAGGACAGGTGTGCGAGGTGCGCGGGAAGCCCAGCAAATCATGTCCACATGTTTTGGGCATGCCCGAAGCTTAGAGGGTTTTGGCAGGGTTTCGCTGAGGCAATATCCACGGTACTCAAAACACGGGTGGTGCTGAGTCCGGAGGTGGCGATCTCCCACAAGTCTCCCTACTTAAGCCCACACCTCCACCTAACCTTTTTATTTGGACACTAAGAGACAATTTGTCTCGAACCGGTTGAGGTCGGGGTACTTTAAACTAAACCGAGGGACGAGGTAAGGGTGCCCCCTCTCCCCATTACTGTTTGCTCTGGCCATAGAGCCATTGGCCATGGCGTTAAGAGCCTCTAGGAACTGGAAAGGGCTGGTTGGGGGGGGTGGAGCACCGGGTTGTGGGGGGGTGGGGTGGGGGGGGGGTGGAGCACCGGGTCTCGCTTTACGCAGACAACCTGCTCTTGTATATTTCAGGCCCGTTGGAGGGGGTGGGGGAAGTTATGCGGATCCTCAGGGAAGGTGGTAATTTTTCGGAGTATAAATTGAACATGGGGAAAAGCGAGATGTTCGCGATCCAGGCAAGGGGGCAGGAGAAGAGACTGGGAGAGCTGCCGTTTAGAATGGTCAAAAGGAGCTTTCGGTATCTGGGAATCCATGTGACCCGGGAATGGGAGGCACTGCACAAGTTAAACTCATCCCGGCTCGTAGAACAAATGAAAGAGGACTTTAAGAGATGGGACATGCTCCCGCTATCACTGGCGGGGAGGGACAGACTGTGAAAATGACGGCCCTCCCCATCTTCATCCCAAGGGCCTTTTTCAAGCGGGTGAATAAGGTAATTGTGGGCTTTGTGTGGGCAGGTAAAACCCCGTAGGTGAAAAAAGTGTTGCTGGAGCGCAGTTGGGGGAGGGTGGGTTGGCGCTGCCGAACTTTTGTAATTACTACTGGGCGGCTAATATAGCCATGATTAGGAAGTGGGTAGTGAGGGAGGGGTCGGTGTGGGAGCGGATGGAGGCGGCGTCTTGTAAAGACACAAGTTTGGGAGCACTGATATCAGCACCTCCTCCGTTCTCGCCGGCCGATACTCCACAAGTCCGGTAATGGTGGTGGCTCAGAATCTGGGGGCAGTAGAGGAGATATAAGAGAGTGGAGGGAGCATCGGTTTGGACCCCGATTTATAATAATCATCGGTTTGTACCGGGTAGGCTGGATGGTGGGTTCCGGAGACGGCAAAGGGCAGGAATTAGGAGGATGGGGGATCTATTTATAGACGGGAGCTTCCCCAGCTTGAAAGCCTTGGAGGATAAATTTAAATTGCCAGCAGGGAATGGATTTAGGCATTTGTAAGTACGAGACTTCTTGAGAAAGCAGGTTCCATCTTTCTGCTGCTGCCGCCACGGGGGATGCAGCACAGAGTGGTCTCCAGTACCTGGGTGGGAGCGGGGAAGGTATCAGATATTTAGCAGGAACTTTCGGATGCGGAGGAAACTCCGGTGGAGGAGCTTAAGGGCAAGTGGGAGGACGAGCTAGGAGGAGAGATAGAGGCGGGTCTGTGGGTGGTTGCCCTAAGCAGGGTTAACACATCCTCATCATGTGCCAGGCTTAGCCTGATACAATTCAAGGTAGTCCACCGGGCACACATGACGGTGGCCATGATGAGCAAGTTTTTGGGGGTAGAGGACAGGTGTGCGAGGTGCGCGGGAAGCCCAGCAAATCATGTCCACATGTTTTGGGCATGCCCGAAGCTTAGAGGGTTTTGGCGGGGCTTCGCTAAGGCAATGTCCACAGTACTCAAAACACGGGTGGTGCCGAGTCCGGAGGTGGTGATCTCCCACAAGTCTCCCTACTTAAGCCCACACCTCCACCCTGTCCCCATAACCCAGTAAACCCACCTAACCTTTTTTTTGGACACTAAGAGACAATTTAGCATGGCCAATCCACCTAACCTGCACATCTTTGGACTGTGGGAGGAAACCGGAGCACCCGGAGGAAACCCACGCAGACACGGGGAGAACGTGCAGGCTCCGCACAGACAGTGACCCAAGCCGGAATCGTACCTGGGACTCTGGAGCTGTGAAGCAACTGTGCTAACCACTGTGCTACCATGCTGCCCTAAGGTGCCACCCAGGAAGGGCCGGCGCCGTTGGCTGGAGGACCTGTGGGAGAATGGACATATAGTCAGTGGGAGGGATGGGTTAGTCAGTAAGGTAATAATAACTCACGTTTGACAAGTCCTCCGGGTGGCGCCCGGTGGTTGCTCACTTCTGCGGCGTCCACCAGCCTCTGCGTGGGTGACCAACCTGTCCTCGGCTATCCCAGTTGCCTCCAGGGCTCAAAGGAGGTGAGGATGCTTAAGTCTGGTACCTCACCCCCAGTCTGGGCCCTCTCTCAGCTATTGTGGGAGAGCTTTTTCTGTGGAGACACAGAGAGGGCATCATTAGCCAGATGCATGGTTCCCAGTGGTGGGAGAGGGGTGGGTGAAGGAAGGGTTAGGGGGTTTGAAGGTAAGGTAGAAGGGGGAGGGGGTGGAGGGAGGGTTGTGGGTTGCATGGATAGCTTTTAAAAATTCATTTACGGGATGTTGGCGTTGCTGGCTAGGCCAGCATTTATTGCCCATCCCTTGTTGTTGGTGAGTTGCCTTCTTGACCCGCTGCAGTCCCTGAGGTGTAGGTACAGCCACTGTGCTGTGAGGGAGAGAGTTCCAGGATGTTCCCCTAGCGATAGTGATATATTTCTAAGTCAGGGTGGTGAGTGACTTGGAGGGGAATCTCCAGGTGGTGGGGTTCACAGGTACCTGTGCTCTTGTCCTTCTAGATGATAGTGGTTGTACGTTTGGAAGATGTTGTCTAAGGAACCTTGGTGAGTTACTGCAGTGCATCCTGTAGACTTCTGACCTTATGATGGAAGAGAGGTCATTGGTGGCGATGTAGGCGGATGACTGCACAATGTTCAGCACTGTTCGCGATTCCTCAGATAATGAAGCAGTCCGTGTCCAAATGCAGCAAGACCTGGGCAATATCCAGGCTTGGGCTGACAAGTGGCAAGTTACATCCACGCCACACAAGTGGCAGGCAATGAGAGGGTGGATGCTCACTTGGGGGTGGAAAGTTCTCGGGGCGGGGTTTGGGGGGGGGGGGCGTGGGGGTGGTGGCTGTGGGGGGTTGGTGCCTACTCACTCGGTGTAGGTCATTGACCTTTTTCCGGCACGGGAGGCCTCCTGATCACACTCCCAGCGCTCCCAGCCGCCGCCACCTCATCCCAGGCAGCACTGGCTGCCCTGTGGCTGACCCTCTGGGACCCTCGGGGGGGAGACCAGGTCATCCCTCCCGGCCTCCCCAGCGTCTAGGAGCTTTACCAGATCTGCATCCGCAAATCTTGGGGCCTGTCTCCTGGGCACCATTATTGCGAGCTGGCTGGGGTTGGCTGAGCAAGTGCAGCTTAAGTGCTGCTCGACCTTGTTAGCGGTGGTCCTGGCGAGCACGGTTCCGGTGAATCAGCTGGCGAGCTTTCATTTGCGGCGAGAAGCCCGTGGGGCCTCATTCAGTGAACCAATTAACATTGAATAGTGTTGTTGAACTCACTGGGCCAAGCACCAGGATGCTCACGGCAGTTCCTGCTCGCTACCGCACTTAGAAACCTTTCCAGAGAATCGCGACCTATATTGTCAGAAAATGTATATGCAAATATGGATTACTTCCTGATCATTATGCACTGTTTGCTTAATCTTTGTTTATAGTATTGTCTAAATCCATAAATTTGTATGTTAGCTTGTTTCGACAATAAGAGTGAAAAGTAATCCCTTGGATGAGAAGTGGGCGCTCCTTTGCGATCATGCTTTATCAATGCATGTTTATTTGTTCAATCTTTATTTCTGTATGTTGGGTTTAAGACTAAATAACGACTGGTGTGCTTTGAGCTTATAATAATCATACCCAGTTTGTGTCCTTGGAGTTGATGTGACACAGCCTGAAAACTGCCAAAAATCGAGTGTGAGAGTAATTCACAATCTCAATCGCAATCTTCACAATCTCAGACATCCCATTCTGGGTCACCCAACTCAGTTCAATCGCACGTCTTCTGAAATAACTGCTGAAAACATCATATAGTCTTTAAAAATCAGAACAGTTTCAGTCAAGGCATGTTGAATAGTTACATGACATTACTTGTTAAGCAGCAGCGCTCGTTGAGTCAGTGCCTTGTTGTACAATAGATGACATCAAAGGACTGTGTGTGTGGGGGTGGCAGAGAGATTTATAACTTGATGCCGTCAGCAGAAAGTTGCCACATCAGAACTATCCCGAGAGTACAAGCCTGTCCGGAAAACGTCACGATGGCATTAAGATATACTTTAATTTGGAATGACTATTTTATAATAATCTTTATTGTCGCAAGTAGGCTCACATTAACACTGCAATGAAGCCACTGTGAAAGGCCCCTAGTTGCCACATTCCAGTGCATGTTCGGGCACACAGAGGGAGAATTCAGAATATCCAAATTACCTAACAAGCACGTCTTTCGGGACTTGTGGGAGGAAACCGGAGCACCCGGAGGAAACCCATGCAGACACAGGGAGAACGTGCAGACTCCGCACAGACAGTGATCCAAGCCGGGAATCGAACCTGGGACCCTGGAGCTGTGAAGTATCAGCGCCAACCACTTTAGCCATCTGGGATGGCGCGTCCCGATTGCAAAATGGACACTTGCAAAGAATGCAGGGAAAATTGGACAATGCTAAGAAACAAGCAGGTGCAAGACCTGTCTATTGATTAGAACCTTCAACGCTCAGGCAGGACAGAAACTACCAAACGGTTTACATACTAATGAGCCATCTCCGGGGACAAAAGGGAAACATTTAGATACACAATGTTAAGGCAGACTCCCCGGCGCCAGAAGAAGCTAAGACAAAGCTGACCGACCGTCACCAGGACACGCCCAGCGATCAGGGAACCACCCCTCTATTGGAGGAAAATCGATACCGATGATTGGGAAAGACCCAATTAGTTGAGGCCAAGTTCAAGGCCCGCCCAAAAGAGCGTGAAGCCCTTTTGGGTATAAAAGGTATCCCCAAGGGAGAACGCCCTCCTTTGGCTTTGGCTCTCACCGAGAGAGAGACCTGCCTAGTAGCTACAGCAGACCAACTAAGTTCCAAGTCAACGCACGCTACGAGATAGATGCTCCTAGTTGCTACCCTGTAAACAGCTCAACCCAGCAGCCTCAGAACCGAGCAACGGCCATTGTTCCTCTGACTGAGTGGGCACCCGAAGCTAAGTATAGGCTTCAGTAATAGTGGTAGTTTAGTTTGTAGAGTTTATGCATGAGTAGATTTGACTGTGTGTAAATAAATGAACATTGCTTTTGAACTTACTAACTGGTGGATCAAGTCATTGATCAGTATTCGGTTCTGAACCTTGTGGCGGTGTCGAAAGATACCTGGTGACTCTTGAGCAAATGTGATTAAATAGAGACAAATTAAGAGCCAACCAATGTTAGCAACACCGCTGTGCTATATTTACAGAAAGAGGGTGGGATTCTCAGTTGCCCCAGCCGCGGGTTTCCCAGTGTGGCACCGTTCAATGGCGGTGGGATTCTCCACACCTGCCGCTCATCAACAGGATTTCCCATTGAAGCCACCCCATGCTGCCGGGAAACCTGAAGGCCGAGTTGTGGGGGTGGTTTCCCCCACAAGTTGGAAGCTGATGCCCCCCTGTGGCTCTGAGAGCTACGCTGAGGAGATTGGAACTTCTGGTCAGGCCAACACAAGACTGGTGGATGATAGGAGTCAGACTAAAAGCTGTGCACCGCCTGGCGGTAGGGGGTTGTGACTCAGGGTGAAGGCTCCTTGGAAAAACCCTTTCATTGCAGAAACATCCCAGAGGACAAATCAGTCACAGATTTACAAATAAAAATATCAGCCGTGGAGAACTGTGATGTTTTGGACGTGAGGTAACTGATTTCCTGACTGGAACCAAACATTTTCCTCTGGATTGAAATCCTGGAAAGAAATTAGGATATCTTATATACAGAAGACTCTGGGTAACCAATGATCAGTCAGAGGATAATGCCTGTCAATCTCCAAGTACCAGTGACTCAAACATCAATATCTAGCATCCAGTGTCGAGTGTGGAGTCAGGCCTCTGAGGCCAGGCTGCTGGGAGCAGTTATTGCTGAGCTCAGCCCCGGCAACAATCACTGTCTTCAGGGAAGGTGAGGGTCAGGGGAGGAAAGTGAAATTGGATGGGACAGACAGTGAGATGAAAATTCTCTCAGTTCACTCAAAAGAGGCAAAGCCTCACAGAACATGTTTGGTCCCTCAATGAGAAGACAGAGCGAGAGAGAGAGAGATCGAGACAAAGATAGACAGAGAGAGAGAAAGAGAGAGGAAGAATAAGTGTGAGAGAAAGAAAAAAAGAGAGAGAGAGAAAGAAAGAGAGAAAGAGAGAGAGAGAAAGAGAGAGGAAGAATAAGTGCGAGAGAAAGAAAAAAGAGAGAGAGAGAAAGAAAGAGAGAGTGAGAAAGAGAGAAAGAGAGAGAGAGAAAGATAGTGTGAGAAAGAGAGAGAGAAAGAGAGAGACAGAGAGACTGAGAGAGGGAGAGAGAGCAGGAAGACAGAGAGAGAGATGCCCAAATGTGGATAAAAACAGAGACTTCCTTGGTGCCTTAATATTGAGGATACAACAACAGCAATGTGCATTTATGTAGCACCTTTAGTGTAGTAAAATATGCCAATGTGCTTCATAGGAATCATCAAACAAAATATTGGACACTTATAGAGAAAGGGGAAACAGGCGAGCAAAAGCTTTGGTTGAAGGGATACATCTTAAAGATCTTCTTAAAAACGGAAAGAGATGTGAAGAGTTAGCTAGACGTCTGGGAAGGGAATTCCACAGTTGCCAATGGTAGACTAATGAAAGCTAGGAATTTGAAATAGGTCAGAACTGGAGGAGTGCCGATAACAAGGAGGATTGTGGGGCTGGAGGCGATTAGAGGAAGAGGCCAGCGAGGTGCTGGAAAACAAGGGTCAGAATTGTGAAGCCGAGGCCTTTGCTCAGCCAGACAGAGCAAGGTGAAGGATAGGACAGAATGGCTGTGGTAATCTTTCCGGTAGGAAATTGGACAGAATGAAATAAAGTAGGAGACATGGCTCTGAGTTAAGCATATTCCAAACTCGAGGTGAATAAAGGAAAGGCCTGACCTCACTAAGTGTGGGGATTGTCATCACAGAATCAATGTAACTTGTTCCTTTGCATTTACATTGCACCTTTGACGGCCTCACGATCTCTCAATAATTTTGACCACCAGTGATGTATTTTTGAAGTGCAGGGACAGTTGAAATGTTGGAAACAGAGTAATTGATTTGTGCACAGCAAGATCCCACAAACAGCAATGAGATACTGATCAGGTGATTTGTTTTAGTGAAGTCGGTTGAGATCTCTGAACGGTCTCCAGCAACTCCCAGCTAATGCCTGTTTTGTCCCCGAATCGTTCTCGAATGATGTGGACTTGTGACCTGGGAAGCTCACTCAGATACCTGCAGCTCCTACTCCACAACCTCTGTCAAATGGCTGCCCTCCAGCCGCGAGAGTAGAAAGTGTTCACCAGGAGGCTATTGTCCGCAGAGGCTGCCACAGCCGAATATCACTTGCCTGCCATCAATACTGGGAATTCCAGCCAAGTGCCAATGGATAATTATTAGCAATTGGAATTTTGGCAATTTGTATATTCCCTCCTGGATAATTGCAGCTCTTTAAATATTAACAGAGCTGAGATTAGAGAATAATGTCCAGACGTGCGGTCAAAACTGGGATCAGAGTTCTACCAGAAGGTACCTTGTTTGGAGAATCACTCCTTGTCAGTGACAGTATGAACATGCCGTCTGACAGCTGCTGAGGGAATAGAGAGTTGAACCAAAAACAACCATAAAAGTTTAAAGTGTACATTATCAAATATATCCAGGAATAATTTGAAAGCAATATGTTAATAAAAGGCTTTAGGTAAAAGTTGTAAATCAATCAAGTTTCATAGTCACGCATCTGATTAGATGCCAGTATGTTACTCACTTCTAAACAGCCACTATTGTGTTTAGAAACCGTCAGTAAAGCTAGAGTATTTCCAGCCTGGAACTCTGTTATCTTTCTGTTGGTATAGAAAAACTAAAATCCACTTTTAGATTCCAGTCCATGTAACTCCCTCTTGCATATCCATATTTCTATACAATCCCACAGCACTTCCATGGTTTTTTGGGGGGCAGCAAGCTATCATTGTATCATTTAGCAGAATCACTAATTTTAGAGAGTTCACTTGGGAGAGTAGCAGACGTATATATATATATACATATATATATTTTTTTCTTTTAAAGGGCCTATTGGGTGTTTAATCTTTCCTTTTCTTTTCCCCTTTAAATCTCTTTGTGAATTCAGAAAAGAGAGGATGGAGGCTAGGGCAGTTGCATGCTCCTCCTGTCGGATGCGGGTGGTGAGGGATACCACCGGTGTCCTCGCTGACTACACCTGCGGGAAGTGCACCCAACTCCAGCTCCTCAGAGACCACGTTAGGGAACTGGAGCTGGAGTTGGATGAACTTCGGATCATCCGGGAGGCAGAGGGGGTGATAGAGAGGAGTTACAGGAAGGTAGCCACACCCAAGGTACAGGACAAGAGTAGCTGGGTTACAGTCAGGGGAAGGAAAACGAACGGGCAGACAGTGCAGGGATCCCTCATGGCCGTTCCCCTTCAAAACAAGTATACCATTTTGGATGCTGTTGGATGGGATGACCTCCCGGGGAAGGCCCTAGCGGCCAGGTCTCTGACACTGAGACTGGCTCTGTGGCTCAGAGCGGAAGGGGGGGAGAATAGTAAAGCAATTGTGATAGGAGACTTAATGGTTAGGGGGATGGATAGGAGATTTTGTGGTCGTGAATGAGACTCCCGGCAGGTATGTTGCCTCCCGAGTGCCAGGGCCAGGGATGTCTCGGATCGAGTCAACACGATTCTGAAGGGGAAGGGGGAGCAACCAGAAGTCGTGGTGCACATAGGCACCAACGACATAGCTAAGAAAAGGGATGAGGATCTAAAAAGTGATTTTAGGGAGTTAGGTTGGAAGCTAAAGAGCAGGACAAGCAGAGTAGTGATCTCAGGATTGCTACCGGTGCCACGTGCAAGTCAGACAATGAACAGAGAGCGAGTACAGCTGAACACGTGGCTACAGGGCTGGTGCAGGAGGGAAGGCTTCAGATATGTGGATCATTGGGATATCTTCTGGGGAAGGTGGGACCTGTACATGAAGGACGGATTGCACCTAAACTGGAGGGGCACCAATATCCTGAATGGGAGGTTTGCTATAGCTGTTCGGGAGTGTTTAAACTAGTTTGGCAGGGAGATGGGAGCCAGAGCTATGGATTAGAGAATAGGGTAGCCGTTGAACAGGCAGAAATAGTATGCAGCGAGTCTGTGAGGAAGGATAGAGAGTCGATAGGGCAAAGTTGCACTCAGTGGAATGGGGTAAAGTGTGTCTCTTTCAATGCAAGGAGTGTCAGGAATAAGGCAGATGAACTTAGAGCATGGATCAGTACTTGGAATTACGATGTTGTGGCCATTACGGAGACATGGATTTCACAGGGGCAGGAATGGTTGTTAGATTGTCCGGGGTTTAGATGTTTTCAGAAGAATAGGAAGGGAGGTAAAAGAGGAGGGGGAGTGGCACTGTTAATTAGGGAGGCTGCAGAAAAGGAGGTAGTTGAGGAGGGTTTGTCTACTGAGTCAGTATGGGTGGAAGTCAGAAACAAGAAAGGAGCAGTCACTTTATTGGGAGTCTTCTGTAGACCCCCCAATAGCAGCAGAGAGATAGAGGAATAGATTGGGCGGCAGATCTTGGAAAAGTACAGAGTAACAGAGTTGTTGTCAAGGGTGACTTCAACTTCCCTAATATTGACTGGAACCTCCTTAGTGCAAATGGTTTGGATGGAGCAGATTTTGTCAGGTGTGTACAGGAAGGATTCCTGACTCAATATGTAGATAGGCCGACTAGGGGGAGGCCATATTGGACTTGGTGCTCGGCAATGAACCAGGCCAGGTGTCAGATGTTTTGGTGGGAGAGCATTTTGGTGACAGTGACCACAACTCCTTGACCTTTACCATAGTCATGGAGAGGGATAGGAACAGACAGTATGGGAAGGTATTTAATTGTGGGAGGGGAAATTATACTGCTATTAGACAGGAGCTGAGGAGCAAAAAGTGGGAACAATTGTTCTTGGGGAAATGCACAGCAGTAATGTGGAGGTTGTTTAAGGAGCACTTGCTGCAAGTGCTGGATAGTTTTGTCCCACTGTGACGAGGAAGGAATGGTAAGGTGAAGGAGCCTTGGATGACAAGAGAAGTGGAGCTTCTAGTCAAGAGGAAGAAGGAAGCTTACGTAAGATTGAGGAAGCAAGGATCTGAATCGGCTCTAGAGGGTTACAAGGTAGCCAGGAAGGAACTCAAAAATGGATTGAGGAGAGCTAGAAGGGAGCATGAAAAAGCCCTGGCGGGAAGGATGAGGGAAAATCCCAGGGGGTTCTACGCTTATGTGAGAAATAAGAGGATGATCAGAGTGAGAGTAGGGCTGATCAGGGATAGTGGAGGGAACTTGTGCCTAGAGTCTGAGGAGATGGGGGAGGCCCTAAATGAATATTTTGCTTCAGTATTCACGAGAGAGAGGGACCTTGTTGCTCATGAGAACAGTGTGAACCAGGATAATAGACTTGAGCAGGTTGATATTAAGAAGGAGGATGTGCTGCAAATTATGAAAAGCATCAGGATAGATAAGCCCCCTGGGCTTGACGGGATATATCCACGGTTACTATGGGAAGCGAGGGAGGAGATTACTGCGCCGTTGCCGATGATCTTTGCGTCCTCACTCTCCATTGGAGTAGTACCGGATGATTGGAGGGAGGCAAATGTTGTTCCCCTGTTCAGGAAAGGGAATAGGGAAATCCCTGGGAATTACAGACCCATCAGTCTTACATCTGTGGTGAGCAAAATATTGGAAAAGGTTATGAGAGATAGGATTTATGATTATTTAGAAAAACATAGTTTGATTAAAGATAGTCAGCATGGCTTTGTGAGGGGCAGGTCATGCCTCACAAGCCTCATTGAATTCTTTGAGGATGTGACGAGACACATTGATGAAGGTCGGACAGTGGATGTGGTGTATATGGATTTCAGTAAGGCATTTGATAAGGTTCCCCATGGTAGGCTCATTCAGAAAGTTAGGGGGCATGGGATACAGGGAAATTTGGCTGTCTGGATACAGAATTGGCTGTCCAAAAGAAGACAGTGAGTGGTAGTGGGTGGAAAGTATTCTGCCTGGGGGTCAGTGACCAGTGGTGTCCCGCAAGGATCTGTTCTGGGACCTCTGCTCTTTGTGGTTTTTATAAATGACTTGGATGAGGAAGTGGAAGGGTGGGTTAGTAAGTTTGCCGATGACACAAAGGTTGGGGGAGTTATAGACAGTGTTGAGGGTTGTTGCAGGTTACAACAGGACATTGACAGGATGCAGAGCTGGGCTGAGAAGCGGCAGATGGAGTTCAACCTTGATAAATGTGAAGTGATTCATTTTGGAAGGTCAAATTTGAATGCTGAATACAGGGTTAAAGGCAGGATTCTTGGAAGTGTGGAGGAACAGAGGGATCTTGGGGTCCACGTACATAGATCCCTCAAAGTTGCCACCCAGGTTCATAGGGTTGTTAAGAGGGCGTATGGTGTGTTGGCTTTCATTAACAGGGGGATTGAGTTTAAGAGCCGCGAGGTTTTGCTGCAGCTTTATAAAACTCCAGTTAGACCACACTTGGAATATTGTGTCCAGTTCTGGTCGCCTCATTATAGGAAGGATGTGGATGCTTTGGAGAGGATACAGAGGAGATTTACCAGGATGCTACCTGGACTGGTGGGCATGTCTTATTAAGAAAGATTGAGGGAGCTAGGGCTTTTCTCACTGGAGCGAAGAAAGCAGGAAGGTGACTTGATAGAGGTGTACAAGGTGATGAGAGGCATGGATAGAGTGGATAGTCGGAGACTTTTCCCCAGGGTGGAAATGGCTGTCACGCGGGGGACATAATTTTAAGGTGATTGGAGGAAGGTATAGGGGAGATGTCAGAGGTAGGTTCTTTACATAGAGAGTGGTGGGTGTGTGGAATGCACTGCCAGCAGAGGTGGCGGAGTCAGAGTCATTAGGGACATTTAAGCGACTCTTAGACAGGCACATGGACAGCAGTAAATTAAAGGGGTGTAGGTTAGGTTGATCTTCGTTTAGGATAAATGGTCGGCACAACATCGTGGGCTAAAGGGCCTGTACTGTGCTGTATTGTTCTATGTTCTATGTTCAATGTTCTGCCTGTTGGCGCTGAGGACCCGGGTTCCATCCCGGCCCCAGATCACTGTCCGTGTGGAGTTTGCACATTCTCCCTGTGTCTGCGTGAGTCTCACCCCCACAACCCAGAAGGATGTGCAGGGTAGGTGAATTGGTCGCACTAAATTTCCCCATAATTGGAAAAAAAAGAATTGGGTACTCTAAATTTATAAAATAAATAAAAACACTGCAGTGAAGTTACTGTGAAAATCCCCTCGTCGCCACATTCTGGAGCCAGTTTGGGTACACAGAGGGAGAATTCAGAATGTCCAATTCACCTAAAGCATGTATTTTGGAACTTGTGGGAGGAAACCGGAGTACCCGGAGGAAACCCACAGGGAGAACGTGTTGACTCCGCACAGCCAGTGACCCAAACGGGAATCGAACCTGGGACCCTGGTGCTGTGAAGCAACAGTGCTAACTACTGTGCTACCATGCTGGCCTTACAATCCCACGAACCATCTTGATTTTTTTCCAGTTTGTGTAATTCATTGCCTGATATCCAAACACTGTTCAAAACTCACACACATTCTCTCCTGCAACTCACTCCCAATCTGTTACTCACTCTTTTCACATAAAACTGCTCCTTTCGTCCCCTTCACAGTTAATTGCATTCCTACAACCAGTATGCTGGATTCATGTAAGAAGTAAGGAATTAAATCATCTTATTAATATTAATTATTAAATCAATTTACTGAACCCATGTAGTGAATCCATTTATTTACTTCAGTTATTTATTGAATTTATTTAACTCATTTGTTAAAGTAAAAGTCACCATAGTATCCCACGTATGGGACGAAATTCTCCCGAAACGGCGCGATGTCCGCCGACTGGCGCCCAAAACGGCGCCAATCAGACGGGCATCGCGCCGCTCCAAAGGTGCGGAATGCTCCGCATCTTTGGGGGCCGAGCCCCAACATTGAGGGGCTAGGCCGACGCCAGAGGGATTTCCTCCCCGCCAGCTGGCGGAAACGGCCTTTGTTGCCCCGCCAGCTGGCGCGGAAATGACATCTCCGGGCGGCGCATGCGCGGGAGCGTCAGCGGCCGCTGACAGTTTCCCACGCATGCGCAGTGGAGGGAGTCTCTTCCGCCACCATGGCGGAGATGGAAGGGAAAGAGTGCCCCCACGGCACAGGCCCGCCCGCGAATCGGTGGGCCCCGATCGCGGGCCAGGCCACCGTGGGGGCACCCCCCGGGGCCAGATCGCCCCGCGCCCCCCCAGGACCCCGGAGCCCGTCCACGCCGCCTTATCCCGCCGTTCAAAAGGTGGTTTAATCCACGCCGGCGGGACAGGCAATTTATCGTCGGGACTTCGGCCCATCCGCCAACTGGCGCGGCCCGATTTCCCCCCCCCCCCCGCCGAATATCCGGTGCCGGAGACTTCGGCAACCGGCGGGGGCGGGACTCCCGGCAGCCCCCGGCGATTCTCCAACCCGGCGGGGGGGTCGGAGAATGACGCCCATGGAACGATCTGCCTGGACTGTATGCAGAACAATATTTTTTACTGTACCTCAGCACACGTGACAATAAATCTAACTCTAAATCGAGTCCCAGGTGACCATAGGCTGCTTTCTCCTTTGAGGAGGAGCGCTGACTGGTGGTGATTTAACCTGAGGATCACCACACCTCAGGCAAGGGGCAAGTCTGAGAAGGTTCATGAATAACCTCAGCTGGTACAGGAATTGAAGCCCTGCTGTTGGCCTCGCTCTGCATCATGAACCAGCTGCCCAGCCAGAGGTAGGTGAAGTGAGTGGGCAAGAATTTGGGCAGATGAAATACAAGGTGGAGAAATGTGAGGTTGTCCACTTTGGCAAGAAAAACAGAAATACAGAAGTCGGGATTCTCTGCACCCGTTTTTTACGGCGGGTGGGAAAGCCGGTGGGGGTGGAGAATCCAATGGGAGTCCCCAAATGACTTACATGTCAGTGGGGCTTCCCGTTCCCCATGTCCCAGCCCCCCACCAATGACATCATGGGGTTGCTGGCATGAGAGGTCAGGAACCCCATTACCACACATTTAAATATCATTTGTCCTGTCGGAGTGACACTGAGCCAGAAAAATGATAAAATTCCACCCAGAATATTTCTTAAATGGTGAGAGGCTAGGAAATGTTGAACTTCAAAGGGACCTGGGTGTCCTTGTTTATGAGTCACTGAGAGCTAACATGAAGGTACAGCAAGCAATTAATAAAGTAAATGGTATGTTGGCCTTTATTACAAAGGGATTTAAGAATAGGAGTAAAGATGTCTCACTGCAATTATATTGAGTCTTGATGAGATCACACCTGGAGTAGTGTGTGCAGTTTTGGTCTCCTTACCGATGGAAACATATACTTGCCCTAGAGGGAGTGCAACAAAGGTTCACCAAACTACTCCCTAGGATAGAAGGATTGTCCTATGAGAAAGATAAATAGACTGGGCCTCTTTGGTGTTTATAAAAATGGGAGGTGATCTCATTCAAACATAGAAAATTCTTAGAGGACACAGCTTCAGATGGAGAGGAATCTCTTTATTCAGAGGGTGGTGATTCCCGCCACCAGCGAACAGCGCGGCATCGAGAAACAGGGGGTTCATACCTGACCCACCCTGAGTGACACTTGTCCTCCCCACAGTCGGCCGCACGTTCCTGCAGAGGTTCTACTCCTCCCCGCAGTGACCCATGTCCTTCCCACAGTGATCCTTGATTGGCATGTGGTGTCCTCCGCTGCGATGGTCCACAGCCCTCTCTCCCTCCCTGAAGAAAATTCCTAAGTGGTAGCAGGCAGCTTCAAGTGACCTACCCACTCCTTGTACACTGACTCTCCTGCCCGTGCACTTCACACTTCATTGCAAAGGTAATTAATTATTAATTACAATGAATATTACAAAGCCATGGAAATTCCTACCACGTGGCGTCAGTACTGCCTCTTGATTGCTCCCACCTTCAGCACAATTCAGCTGACACGGTGCCTGCCGTCTGTTTCAAACCCCCTCCATGCACCCCCTCCATTTCCGTCCTCACCTCCTTCCCTGCTGCTTCAACCAGCATCAAATTCCATCCCATAAATATTTCTCCATCTGATACCATGGTGAAAGGTGATGTTTGTGTTGAATATTGACCGTAAATTGGAGTGCAGAAAGTGAAGATCATTGTGATGCATTTAATAAACTCAGAGATAGTGGGTGAAATTCTCCGCCCGGCGACACCGCTGCAGAACCAGGTGTATGGCCAAAATCGAGGGCCACACCTGGTGCCAATTCACGCGCCACGCTCCGGTCCCTCGCTGGTGGTGATAACCGGCAGCGGCATGCAAAACTGGCATTTGTATGCATTTGAATGTGATTAGCGGTTTGGACACAAGTATGTTCCGCCCTTCCGCGATGCTCTGCTCCTCTCAGGTGGAAGTCTCGCAGGTGCGAATTACTACAATTATTTACAAACGTGGACTAGGTGCCATGGCTGTGGGCGGCTAAAAAAACACTGAAAAACCATTGAAAGCTGCCCGGACTGGGGCAGTATTGGGGAGTGACTTGGTGCTAATCCGTGGACTTGGGGTGTCCCCATTGGATTGGAGTGGCCTGACTCAGACCGCCATTGCAGCAGTCTGTATTTTAAACGTACCCCTTTGGTGCAACTTACAGGCTCCTGGCTCCTCACACTGTTGAGAGCTGTCTGTGTCCTTTAAATGCTAAGGGAGCCAATCCTGGCCGGGCCTCTGACACCCTCATACCCCAGCAGTATCATCAAAGGCCGAGCTCAATCAGGAGCCTACCAGGTGTTGGCACTCCTCAGAAGTGCTCCCCCGCTGCAGAGGAAGCAGGAGATCAGCAGAGCTCATCCCAATCAGAGGACAAATTGTGACCTTTGGAACCCGCACTGGTTCCCTGCCTGTCTTGAGGCAGAGGACTCACCAATGACCCCACCTCTCAAGCTCACCAGTTGTCTCCTGCTGGTGAGACTGGCAGCACTGACTGCCTCTGCCACCACCTCCTGCTGGTGAGACTGGCAGCACTGACTGCCTCTGCCACCACCTCCTGCTGGTGAGACTGGCAGCACTGACTGCCTCTGCCACCACCTCCTGCTGGTGAGACTGGCAGCACTGACTGCCTCTGCCACCACCTCCTGCTGGTGAGACTGGCAGCACTGACTGCCTCTGCCACCACCTCCTGCTGGTGAGACTGGCAGCACTGACTGCCTCTGCCACCACCTCCTGCTGATGAGACTGGCAGCACTGACTGCCTCTGCCACCACCTCCTGCTGGTGAGACTGGCAGCACTGACTGCCTCTGCCACCACCTCCTGCTGGTGAGACTGGCAGCACTGATTGCCTCTGCCACCACCTCCTGCTGGTGAGACTGGCAGCACTGACTGCCTCTGCCACCACCTCCTGCTGGTGAGACTGGCAGCACTGACTGCCTCTGCCACCACCTCCTGCTGGTGAGACTGGCAGCACTGACTGCCTCTGCCACCACCTCCTGCTGGTGAGACTGGCAGCACTGACTGCCTCTGCCACCACCTCCTGCTGGTGAGACTGGCAGCACTGACTGCCTCTGCCACCACCTCCTGCTGGTGAGACTGGCAGCACTGACTGCCTCTGCCACCACCTCCTGCTGGTGAGACTGGCAGCACTGACTGCCTCTGCCACCACCAATCTCCCAGGCAGTGTTGAGGAAGGTAGGCTTGAGTCTGCCAACCACCCTGGGGAAGAGGGTGTCCCTCCTCACCTCACTGGCATTGAGCTATGGGCCCACCTCAGACTCCTGACCTCGGGGGGCAGGTCCATAGGACCATAAGACATGGGAGCAGAGTTAGGCCACTCGGCCTATCGAGTCTGCTCCGCCATTCAATCATGGCTGATATTTTCTCATCCCCATACTCCTGCCTTCTCCCCATAACCCCTGATCCCCTTATTAATCAAGAACCTATCTATCTCTGTCTTAAAGACACTCTGTGAATTGGCCTCCACAGCCTTTTGCGGCAAAGAATTCCACAGATTCACCACCCTATGGCTGAAAATATTCCTCCTCATGTCTGTTTTAAAGGATTGTCCCTTTAATCTGAGATGGTGTCCTCTGGTTCTAGTTTTTCCTACAAGTGGAAACATCCTCTCCACGTCCACTCTATCCAGGCCTCGCAGTATATTGTAAGTTTCAGTAAGATCCCCTCTCATCCTTCTAAACTCCAACGAGTACAGACCCAGAGTCCTCAAACGTTCCTCATACAACAAGTTCTTCATCCCAGGGGCATCTTGGTGGCTGCAGTGAGTGTGTGCGAAGTGGAGCGCTCAAAACCAGCTCCAGCTGCCAGGCTGTTTGGCTCTAACTCCAGCCCCGGCGGTTACAACAGCTGCTCGGCCGGTGTAGCCACGTAAAATGGCTGCTTCCCGATTAATTTGGCCAAAACCCGATTTAAAATGGCTAACCGGAAAGGCTGATGGGAAAAGCAGCCAACAGGACACAAACGGACAGCTGCAGGCAGAATATCATATTCGGCTCTGGGGAAGTTGGCCCAGATCGATACTCAGGGCTATGAACAGCCCATCAACCCAGACATTTGCAGCTATACTCAGGACTCTTAACAGCCCATCCACCCAGACAGCTGCAGTTTAATCGGCTATCCCCGGGAACAATTGCAACATATTAGCAATTGAATACCGGGCCAGACCTGTCGGCGCCTGCAGTGGCCGAAACAAAGGCAGGTGAACGACCACCCCCCGATCGGGGAATCGCCTCGCAATTGGACGTATCGAACACAGTGATTGGGAACAAGTCCAATCACTTGGGACTCAGGGTCAAGGGCCGCCCCGGGAGGTGGGAAGCCCCTGGGCCCTATAAAGTGAGGGGCCAAGTTCAGATCTCGCTCTCCCTCCCTTCTTCGCCTGCTCGAGACCTTCGCAAGAACAGCAACCGGCAACCGTAGGTTTGAATCCAGCGATCGCTATCCTATAAAGACTCCTAGCCATCGACCTGTATCAGCCTTTTTGAATCCCGCGGGCCAGATCCGATTGGATAAGCCATTTGTTTCCCTGACCTGGTGGGCTCTTCCTAAAGTTAAGTATTGGCCAGTAGTGATAGGTTTATTATATAGATAGTAGGATTATTGTGTAAACATTACTTGCCGTACCTGCAACAGGAGTGAACTCGCCAACATTGAGGGCATTTAAAAGTTTATTGGATAAACATATGGATGATAATGGCATAGTGTAGGTTAGATGGCTTTTGTTTCGGTGCAACATCGTGGGCCGAAGGGCCTGTACTGCGCTGTATCGTTCTATGTTCTGTGTTCTATATAATAAATGACCGTTGATTTCAATCTTACTAAGCGGTGTGCTGACTTATTAATCATAACTTGAACTTGAACCACGTGGCGGTATCAGAAAGATACCTGGCGACTCGTGAGCAAAGGTGACGTAATCAGAGCTAATAAACTAAGGCTAAAAAGAGCAACATAATTGGCGACCACGAAGGGACCCGACATAGAAGTGGAAAACCACTCCGGGAGAACCCCAACAATTTGAATTAGAATCCAATCGGAAACAAAAACAAAAAAAACCACAAGTGTTCAAGCGGTTCTGGTTAATAATTCACAATTCGGAAGTGTGTATGCGCATGCGTAACTAACAGGGTTATAAGGTAAAACTGATAGATTTTGTTGCGTCAAAACTGTCGGAAGTCTGTATTTTCGGAAATTAGCGCAAGCCGTACCCGCATCTACGACACCACCTTAGCCCCCTGTTCCAAATTTGAACGTAACGAGCAGATAAGAGAGATAGCCATGCAGACAATGCAGGCAATGCAGCGCCTCATGAACCCCGAAGAATTTGCGGTCGTATTGATCAGCAGCTTTAGAGTGGGACAGTGTCCCATTTGGGAAGTGGAAATTCGCAAATTTCTGCAGGGCAAAGGATGGCCCGTGTGGAGCGGTTTCTGTAATAACGACGACTCAGGTCCTGGAAGTATAGGGCATACTTGGTAGGAGAACCTGAGTGAGATCCATAAAAAGAGCTTAGCAAAAGCGCGCAAGCCGATGGCAATCGTGTCCTGCATGGCACAATTGCGAGGCACAGAGGAGGTCGTCAGGACGCTCCGAAAAGAAATAGAGTGCATACATCGTATGAGTAAAATCGATGTATGCGAAATGGAAAAGGAAAACCTGGAATTGAAAAGGCAGTTAGAAGCCAAGGACGAAGAGGTGGCTGACGCCAAACGGGGTCACCAGTCCTGTCTGGCGCATTTAAGCAGTTTTCAATCCCAGTATGAGAAGGCTTATCAGGACACCAAGCGTGCAGTCCTGGTAAAGAAAGAAACAGAAAAGCAGGTAGAGACGCTCCAGAAACAATGCAGTGATCTCAAGGCAGCCTTGAGAGCGCTCCACGCTGCAACCATGGAACAAAGGCAGAGTACTTTGGACCATGCAAAGTGCAGAAAGCAAATTGCAGACCTGCAAGCAATGCTTTCTGTCCAAAAGGGATTCCAAGACACCTTTGGGGAAGGTTTAGACCAGGAAGACAGCCCTGATTGGGAAGAACTGCAAGAGACAGCGCAGAGATATGTTCAGGGAGCATGTGCGCAGGGAAAACCCCAAAGGAGGAGAGCACCCCCACCCCCCACACAGCAGATAATACAGGCTCCCATGAACCCTGTAACAACCCACCGCACCGCCACAGCAGACGAGGCGGAAGTCTTATATTCCACCCCCCTCACAGTGACCCAATTACGGGACGCGTGTGCTAAAATCGCACCGTTCCTCCCCGCTTCAGACCCACACCATTTCTTTGCCACCGTCAAACACCAGGCGACCATGTACGGCCTGGATGAAAAGGAGCAGGTAAAGCTCACGGTCCTCAGCTTAGGCCCATCGGTCGCAGCAGCCCTTCCCGACCCATAGAATGTAGGAGGAGGCACCCTTGCAGAAATGCATACCGCGATCCTGGATGCGATCGGGTACAACCGGGGTGACCCCGTAGACGGTCTGAATAAATGCAGACAGAAAAAGTCTGAACACCCCACAGCGTTCGCAGGACGCTTGTGGATTCACTTTGAAGCCATTTTCGGCAACGTAGACCGTGCCCATTTGTCCGCAGACAATATGGCCAAATGGACCCGCACCCTTATCTCCCATGCCACGGAAGTAGGACAGAACGCCTGTAGTAATTATGACCCCCTCGGAGGAGGCTCATAATGAGAAGTGGGTGGTCAAAAGATTGTCCCGCATTTGGGAACAAGCGGCTCACGGTAAATCAGCCACTAGAACCCCTGAGGAAAACCAAGCCGTCGCAGACGTGCAGGCAGTAAGAACCACTCTCCACAACCCCGCCTGGGTAAACGAGGGAAAGAGCAGCCCCCCAGCAAAACCGCAAGAATGCTACAATTGCGGACAGTTGGGACATTTTGCTAAAGAATGCAAGGCCCCTAAAAAACCACAGAGAGCCCAACAGACAGGCACTCTCAATAAGAAAAAGGCAGAGCCCATACATAGCGTTAACGCCCAGTCCGATCAGACAGACTTGACCAGAACGGACTGACTGTGTACAGGCTCCCCCAGCTGGGTCTGCGATACCCTTTGGGATAGGTCAGGACGACCCATAGTCGCAGCAAAGGTTAGGTGACAGCCGATCGAGCTTCTCTGGGACACAGGAGGGTCCCGCACAACCTTAAATTCCTCCACCCTTGGTAAGGACACGTGGCCCACCACAGCCACTATCACCCTCAGTGGCTTCACAGGCCACTTACAGCAGGGACATATCACAACCCCTGTACCCATCCAGATCGGTACTATTAATACAAAACACCCTGTAGTGTTAGTCGACCTGCCCCCAACAGCAGAGCACATTTTAGGGATCGACTTTATGAACTCTCACCACCTCTCTTTCGACCCAGTCAACCAGTGTGTCTGGAAGATGGCGAAATCCGCTAGAGCCCCCGCAACACTCAATATAGGGGATTATGTGAACAAAATTAGCTCAGTAGGCGAGTTTTGGTTCAACCCCACCACACTCAGCACGGACCGACAGGTTAGGGCAGTCCTGCAAAAGAACAGGGCAGCATTTGCAACCCACAAACACGACTGTGGACGGATGACCGGTCCGTACAAATAACAGGACCGGACCCTAGACCCCAAAAACAGTACGGATTCCCCCTAGAAGCAGAGGGAGAAGTCCTAAATGTCATAGAAAGCTTATTAGAGCAGGGCGTCCTAAGATCGGTAGCCTCAACTAATAATGCCCCGATTTGGCCAGGAAGGAAACCCGACGGATCATGGCGCTTGACCATTGATTATCGGGAACTCAATAAAGTCACACCCGCAGCAGCCCCCACTGTTGCAACAAGTCCCGAGACCATGCTCAAACAGGGACTCCATGCCCGATATTTCACGGTTTTGGACATCAGCAATGTATTCTGGTCCATTCCTTTGGCAAAGACGTGCCAGTATAAATTTGCCTTCACTTTCAGAGCGCAGCAGTACACGTGGACATGCCTGCCACAAGGCTTCCACAACTCCCCCTCCATTTTCCACCGACAGCTGGCAAATGGACTAGCAAAATTTTCTCGCCCCGAATGTCTGGTACAGTATGTAGACAATCTACTACTGCAGACAGACACAAAGGAAGAGCACATTGAGCTTCTGTCCGAACTCCTGGAATTACTACACTCCATTGGCTGTAAAGTCAACCCCAAAAAGGCCCAGATATTGGAAGAAAAGGTGATATATTTGGGTACTATCATCACACACGGCAAACGCGAGATCGAGCACAAAAGAATTGACTCGATCGCTAAATTGCCCCTTCCCCAACACGTTTCAGCCCTCCGGTCGTTTTTAGGACTGGTTGGCTACTGCCGAAACCACATTGACGGTTTCGCCAGCAAGGCAGTGCCCCTCTCAGACCTCCTAAAGAAAGGGACCCCCTGGGAATGGCTTCCGCAGCATACGGAGGCTGTGGAATCATTAAAACAGGCGCTCATAGCCACCCCCGCACTACAAGTTCCCGACCCGCTTTCCCCTTACGCCATAGAGGTAGCAACCACAGACCGCACCCTTTCAGCCGTGCTCCTGCAGGAACGGCACGACCAGCTAAGACCCGTGGTTTATGCCTCCCGAATTTTAGATGCTGTGGAGCAGGGATTTTCAGCCTGTGAGAGGCACCTGCTCACAGTTTTCTGGGCAGTCCAGTACTTTTCCTACATTACCGGACTGAACCCCATTACCATCTTGACCGAGCACACCCCCACCCAACTTTTACTAGACGGATGACTTAAAGACGGTACCGTCAGCCAAATCCGCGCTGCTAGGTGGACCCTTCTCTTACAAGGACGGGACATCATAGTAAAACGGACAAAGACCCACACATACTTAGCGGACAATCTACAGTATCCCGGAACCCCCCATGAGTGTGAAATCATCTCGCCCCACCATAATACAGGCCCCTTTATCGCGAAAACACCCCCCAGAAAACTAGCCACACCATCTCAGAACCCCCCTCACCCGGACACGTGTGACCCCATCAGGATTTATGTGGACGGATCTTCCACGATCCTGGATGGGCAACGCATAACAGGTTGTGGGATTTATGTGGAGGACGCGCAGGGATGCGCTCTCGAGGAAATTGCATTAAAATTACCCGGGCACTTAGGCGCACAGGCAGCAGAGCTTGCGGCCATCGCTTACATTGTAGAGCACCCAGATTCCTACCCCAGCCCAGCAGACATGTATTCAGACAGTCTATACGTCTGCAACAGCCTCACTGAATTTCTGCCCCTCTAGGAAACGAGAGGATTTGTTTCCGCGGATGGGAAACCCCTCCCCTCAGCCCCATTACTCCGCCATATTCTGGAAAAAGCCAAGAACAGGACTTTTGGCATTTTAAAAGTCCGCAACCACCATCGTTCCTCCCCCCCTGGAAATGTAAAAGCCGACGCACTGGCTAAGGCAGGATCCAGGCATGGGTACTTTTGGAAGCCCCCCGAGAACACCCCAGTGAGTGCGCCAGTGAGTGCAGTTCAGGTCGCGCAGACTAGGATCGAAGATCTAGTAGAGGCCCAGAAGCAGGATAGCGCTCTCACTGAAATCGTGAAAGAGAAGTTTCCAGCCTCATATGAGAGGTACAGAAATACCATAACCACACATGACGGCGTGGTGCTAAAGGACACCCTTTATGTAGTTCCTGAGCAGGATAGGAACCAAATGATCTGTTTATTCCATGATGGTCATGGACACCAGGGAATCGAACCCACCGCAGCCCACCTCAAACAGCTTTGTTGGTGGCCTAATCTTAAAGAGGATGTATCCCATTACATCGAGAATTGCCTCATCTGCGCTCAGAACAACCCAGATAGATATGCCAAAAAGGCACATCTCAGCCACACCCGACCCGTTAACAGCCCCTGGACTAACCTCCAGATCGATTTTATAGGTCCATTGCCCCCTTGCAGGAATGGCTATAAATATGTTCTGGTGGTCATAGATACTTTTACAAAGTGGGTGGAAGCATTTCCAGCCCGCACCGACACCGCGAAAACCACCGCCAAAATCCTAACCCACCACATTTTTACAAGCTGGGGACTCCCCCGCAGTATTGAGTCGGACCAAGGTTCTCACTTTACGGGACGGGTCATGCAGAACGTCCTCATGATATTTGGCATAACCCAAAAATTTCACATTGCGTACCACCCACAGTCGAGTGGTATAGTGGAGCGCATGAATCAGACCCTAAAAACCACCCTTAGAAAAATGGTCCAGCAGAACAACGCCACTTGGGATCCGGTCCTCCCCATTGCGCTGATGTTTTTGCGTAACACTGTTTCCACCTCCACAGGTTTCACCCCGCACACCCTCATGACCGGACGCCCCATGAAAGGGACAGAATACTTGTTGGGTTTAGACCTGACCAGCCCTGAAGTTACGGCCCTCACCCACGAGAAAGTTGAACAATTACTTATAAATGTAAAAACGGCTCAGTTAGCAGCCGCTGTTAAACTGGGCACTAAAAACCCCTGGCCATGGCACTGAGGGGTTCCAGGAAGTGGAGGGGAGTACTTAGGGGGGAGAAGAACACCGGGTATCTCTATATGCGGACGATTTGTTGCTATATGTGGCGGACCCGATGGAGGGGATGCCAGAGATAATGCGGATACTTGGGCAGTTTGGGGATTTTTCAGGGTATAAACTGAACATGGGGAAAAGTGAGTTATTTGTGGTGCACCCGGGGGAGCAGAGCAGAGAGATAGAGGATTTACCGTTGAGGAAGGTAACAAGGGACTTCCGGTACTTGGGGATCCAGATAGCCAAGAATTTGGGTACATTACATAGGCTTAATTTAACACGGTTGGTGGAACAGATGGAGGAGGATTTCAAGAGATGGGACATGGTGTCCTTGTCATTGGCAGGTAGGGTGCAGGCGGTTAAAATGGTGGTCCTCCCGAGATTCCTTTTTGTGTTCCAGTGCCTCCCGGTGGTGATCACGAAGGCTTTTTTCAAAAGAATTGAGAAGAGCATTATGAGTTTTGTGTGGGCTGGGAAGACCCCGAGAGTGAGGCGGGGGTTCTTGCAGCGTAGTAGGGACAGGGGGGGCTGGCACTACCGAGCCTAAGTGAGTACTACTGGGCCGCCAATGTTTCAATGGTGTGTAAGTGGATGGGAGAAGGGGAGGGAGCAGCGTGGAAGAGATTGGAGAGGGCGTCCTGCAGGGGGACTAGCCTGCAAGCAATGGTGACGTCGCCGTTGCCGTTCTCACCAAAGAAATACACCACAAGCCCGGTGGTGGTGGCTTCATTGAAAATTTGGGGGCAGTGGAGACGGCATAGGGGAGGGACGGGAGCTTCGGTGTGGTCCCCGATAAGAAACAATCATAGGTTCGTTCCGGGGAGAATGGATGGGGGATTTGGAGCATGGCAAAGAGCTGGGGTAGTACAATTAAGAGATCTATTTGTAGATGGGACGTTTGCGAGTTTGGGAGCGCTGACGGAGAAATATGGGTTGCCCCAAGGGAATGCATTTTGGTATATGCAATTGAGGGCTTTTGCGAGGCAACAGGTGAGGGAATTCCCGCAGCTCCCGACGCAGGAAGTGCAGGATAGAGTGATCTCAGAGACATGGGTGGGGGACGGTAAGGTAGCGGACATATACAGGGAGATGAGGGACGAGGGGGAGATCATGGTAGATGAGCTGAAAGGGAAATGGGAAGAATAACTGGGGGAGGAGATTGAGGAGGGGTTGTGGGCGGATGCCCTACGTAGGGTAAACTCATCGTCCTCGTGTGCCAGGCTAAGCCTGATACAATTTAAGGTGCTACACAGGGCGCATATGACTGGAGCACGGATTAGTAAATATTTGGGGGTAGAGGATAGGTGTGCGAGATGCTCAAGAGGCCCAGCGAATCACACCCACATGTTCTGGTCATGCCCGGTACTACAGGGGTTCTGGGTGGGGGTGGCAAAGGTGCTTTCGAAGGTGGTGGGGGTCCGGATTGAACCAAGCTGGGGGTTGGCTATATTTGGGGTTGCAGAAGAGCCGGGAGTGCAGGAGGCGAGAGAGGCTGACGTGTTGGCCTTTGCGTCCCTTGTAGCCCGGCGCAGGATATTGTTAATGTGGAAGGAAGCCAAACCCCTGGGGGTGGAGACCTGGATAAACGATATGGCAGGGTTCATAAAGTTAGAACGGATTAAGTTCATGTTAAGGGGTTCGGCTCAGGGGTTCACCAGGCGGTGGCAACCGTTCGTCGACTACCTCACAGAAAGATAGAGGGAATGGAAAAGAAGTAGATAACAGCAGCAACCCAGGGGGGAGGGAGGGTGGGGGGGAGGAATCGGACGGACTCTCAGGGATGTTATTGTATATGTATAGGTATTTGGTATGTGTAATTGTATATTGGATTGTTGGATTGTATTTTTGGAGAGTATTTATTTTGGACAAGGCAGTTGCCATTTAGTTTTGTTTTTTTGTTTTTGTTTATATATATTATTTATTTATTTGTTTAAAACTGGCCACGGTTATTTATATTGCTTTATTGTTGTGTAAAAGAAACACTACGTATTGTTATGTTAGGCCAAAAAACTTGAATAAAATATATATTTTTTAAAAACTGGGCACTAAAAGAAAACAGAGCAAGGCCTGTTTTGATAAGGCAGTACATGCAACGGAGTACAATATAGGACAACAAGTGATGTTGTCCGTGTATAACCCCAGCACATTTCTGTCTCCGAAATACTCGGGTCCGTACTCCATTACGGATAAAACAAGCCCGTCGGTATACAAAATCAAATACCAAAATGGTAAGACTGCGTGGTTTCACATAAACCAGCTAAAGATTTATGGAGCACAGTCAAACCACACCCACCATGTCATGCTTGACTTGGCAGACCAAACCCCGCCCACGGCCAACGTAACCATACCCACCCCTTCCACGTCCAGCCCAGACACGGACGCGCCCCCCGACTCCACCCACAAACTTTACGCTCCGCCCCGGAACGCCCACAGACTGCAGCAGCACAGACAGCGACTGTGACTCTGTCGACAGCCACAGCACGCCTCCCTACTATCCTGGTCCCACACCCAGCAACTCCTACTTTGACTCCAGTGACCCCTTCCTCATCACCTACTGAAATAAACCACACCACCGACCACCGAACCACACGGACGACCCCGACTTTGTCCCCATCCAACTCGACCCTACTCATTGACACCACGACAACTCCTGCAGACTCGTCCGCAACGACGAGGACGACCCCAACTCACACCACGCAGCCCTTTCCGCTCTGATCCACTCCAGAGTTTGGCACCCGGGAGAAGGTGATGACCTCGGGTCTGACTCCCAAGCCGCCAACCCCTTCGCGACCCTGTTCGCAACAGAGAACTGAGGTGTCCACATGATGATTTAAAGGAGACACTTGGTGAAAAGTGTTGTCCTTCCTGATGGAACCTGCAGAATGTTTTCCGTTGTTTGTATGTTTGTTTAATGTTGTTCGTCCAACAGGAGAATGTTGTCTAAGCCACACACCCATTCACCTGAACTTTTTAACTTTTTCCCACTGACACCCACCGCGGCCACACGCCCATTCTGCCGAAACCTCTGAGGACTTGCCTCAGACACCCACCACCGCCACACGCCCATTCGGCTGATACCTCTGAGGACTTGCCTCAGACACCCACCTCTCATTAGACGCTTGTTCAGCGGAACTAGCTTTTCAGCTGAGATTCAGAACAGCAACCCCACCATGATGACTACATTTTTGTCCGTTCTTGTCGGTTGCTCAGGCAGTGGAGAAACGGCGTGAGACCCGCCCTGCCTGGGGACCCCCCCGTTGGTCAAAAACGCTCGGGTAGGGGACATACGGTATTGGTAGCCGTCCTACCCGGGGACTCCATCCAAATCTTACCCGTCGCGGCCCATACGCACCTCATTCGACCTTTTCCTTTCAAAAACAGTTTTATTTATTTAGGCAACCTTTGGGTTGCTGCCAAATGCTATTTACATCCTAGAACATTTGGATGCTAAACTTAGCACTGGTCCACCATTGGGAAGTGTGCCGTGTCCTAACATTTGTTTTGAAAAAAAAAATGGGGGGGGGAAGTCACATATTGTGACCAGTTATAAGGGTTTAATTGGCCCCAAGAAGGACAGACACACTAACACACCGGATATTAAACCAAGGTAGTTACAGATACCATGCTTGTCTTACAGAACACCAGATGCTCCAAGACCGGAGAAAAACAGCGAACACAGAAAAAGAAAAGAAAGAGGACAACCATGAGGACTTCGGTCATCGTGCTCAACATCTTTTTGGACATTTGGTTGCGCAGGAACGCGGACCCCATTACTCCAAACCCCCCTGCCGTTAATGTTTCACTGCCCCGCAGTACCGAGGGCCCACTCACCAGCCACGCTGCATTATCCTGGTGTGCCAAGTTCATAACTTGGTACTCCTTATCGTACGTCATTGAGGCACTGTTAGCATTGGCCATACTCTGCTGTGCAGTGCAGACTATGCGCCTCCGCAAATTGAAAAAGAGAGCGTACCGCGCTCGAACCCCGGTATATCGGATCCGATCCCCGATATTCGACTATGACCAGACCCCAGACCCCCACGACCTATAAAGAATAAAGAGTATTCACTTGCGTTATTACTGTAAATAAAGAGATGTACAAAACGCTTCATTAAAAAAAAATGTATGATCATGAGCTTGACTGCCAAGCCAGGAAAGAGTATATTAAATGTTGTGATTGTTGTTGTATGTTTTAGGAAGATAGGATAATGCAATGTTTAGTGAGTATAGAGTATTGAGGTAAAATTAGAGGTTCCCAGTTTTATTTTTTTTGATACATGCCCCTGCCTGACATAGCACCCTCAAGAATTGTTTAGGTAAATTTTTGTGAATAGCTAGGGTTAGAGTAGTGGCCATGTAGGAGGTGCCCCCCCCCCCTCCCCCCCCCCCCCCCCCCCCCCCCCGGTCAGGGAACGAAGATGACAAAATTTATGTGATCCTTCACGCTTCGCGTTAGGATCACAAGGCGGGAATGTAGCCACGTAAAATGGCTGCTTCCTGATTAATATGGCCAAAACCCGATTTAAAATGGCTAACCAGAAAGGCTGCTGGGAAAAGCAGGTAACAAGACACAAACGGACAGCTGCAGGCAGAATATCATATTCGGCTCTGGGGAAGTTGGCCCAGATCGATACTCAGGGCTATGAACAGCCCATCAACCCAGACATTTGCAGTTATACTCAGGACTCTTAACAGCCCATCCACCCAGACATCTGCAGTTTAATCGGCTATCCCCGGGAACAATTGCAACATATTAGCAATTGAATACCGGGCCAGACTTGTTGGCGCCTGCAGTGGCCAAAACAAAGGCAGGTGAACGACCACCCCCCGATCGGGGAATCGCCTCGCAATTGGACGTATCAAACCCAGTGATTGGGAACAAGTCCAATCACTTGGGACTCAGGGTCAAGGGCCGCCCCGGGAGGCGGGACGCCCTGGGCCCTATAAAGTGAGGGGCCAAGTTCAGATCTCGCTCTCCCTCCCTTCTTCGCCTGCTCGAGACCTTCGCAAGAACAGCAACCGGCAACCGTAAGTTTGAATCCAGCGATCTCTATCCGATAAAGACGCCTAGCCATCGACCTGTATCAGCCTTTTTGAATCCCGCGGGCCAGATCCGATTGGATAAGCCATTCGTTTCCCTGACCTGGTGGGCTCTTCCTAAAGTTAAGTATTGGCCAGTAGTGATAGGTTTATTTTATAGATAGTAGGATTATTGTGTAAACATTACTTGTTGTATATAATAAATGACCGTTGATTTCAATCTTACTAAGCGGTGTGCTGACTTATTAATCATAACTTGAACTTGAACCACGTGGCGGTATCAGAAAACTACCTGGCGACTCGTGAGCAAAGGTGACGTAATCAGAGCTAATAAACTAAGGCTAAAAAGAGCAACACTGGAAATTGCTCGGGATTTGTACGGGCAGAGTGCTGGCCCATTAGCATGCCCTGTCTGTCTTACTGAATAGTGCCTCCAGTGGGAATGTGAACCGTATGTCCTGTCTGTCTTACCGAATAGCGCCTCCAGCGGGAATGTGAACCGTATGTCCTGTCTGTCTTACCGAATAGTGCCTCCAGCGGGAATGTGAACCGTATGTCCTGTCTGTCTTACCGAATAGCGCCTCCAGCGGGAATGTGAACCGTATGTCCTGTCTGTCTTACCGAATAGCGCCTCCAGCGGGAATGTGAACCGTATGTCCTGTCTGTCTTACCGAATAGTGCCTCCAGCGGGAATGTGAACCACATGTCCTGTCTGTCTTACCGAATAGCGCCTCCAGCGGGAATGTGAACCGTATGTCCTGTCTGTCTTACCGAATAGCGCCTCCAGCGGGAATGTGAACCGTATGTCCTGTCTGTCTTACTGACTAGCGCCTCCAGCGGGAATGTGAACCGCATGTCCTGTCTGCCTTACGGAATAGCGCCTCCAGCGGGAATGTGAACCGCATGTCCTGTCTGTCTTACCAAATAGCGCCTCCAGCGGGAATGTGAACCGTATGTCCTGTCTGTCTTACCGAATAGTGCCTCCAGCGGGAATGTGAACCGCATGTCCTGTCTGTCTTACCGAATAGCGCCTCCAGCGGGAATGTGAACCGTATGTCCTGTCTGTCTTACCGAATAGTGCCTCCAGCGGGAATGTGAACCGCATGTCCTGTCTGTCTTACCGAATAGCGCCTCCAGCGGGAATGTGAACAGCATGTCCTGTATGCTTGGCACAGCAGCGGGGCGATGTGCTGGAGGAGGAGGAGAAACATACGGCCTCGTGTGAGGAGGTGGATGAGGAGGGGCCAGACCAAACCAGGAGGGGCGAGAGGACGAACCTGGGGAAGACCCGCAGGAGCAGTCACAGGATGGAGGACAGGCAGCGGCGAGGGTCCGGTGTGCACGGAGGACCAGGGAGGCCCTCATCCTCGCCCGCTTCTCATGGGAGATGTCTTTGTCCATCATCTCACCCACTCCCAACCATCCCCCCTCATCTCCCCTTTCCCCTCCCGATCCGCCTCTCTCTCCGCCCACCAGACATTCCCACACCCACCCATTGCTCCGCCCAACCCCCTCCCCCCCCCCCCCCCCCCCCCCCCCCCACCCCCAAAAGCCCTGTCCCACCCTCCCAGGATCTGTGTTACATCATTGCAGAGTGAAGGGCCTGTGTCGGCACTGTTAGTGGGTCCATATGCCAGGCTGGAGGGTGAAGATAGTCTGTTCTGAGCTGAACTCTGGTACTCCTCAATCTATACCATAGTCTGACTCCTGTCTGACTCGGGGTTGTGGGGGGAGGGGGCAGATCTAGGACCACCATGCCTGGTGGCTGGGACAGGGGGAGGACAGAGGGCAACGGGGCAGTGGGGGGTGCAGGCCAGCCCGCAGTGCGGAATAACGTGACAGAGACTTCACGCGTCTCGGGTGTAAGGTGTTTTAATGGTGAACAACTGTGACCCTAACTGTCCCGAGCTACCGATGGTGCCGCCCCGCCCCCATCCCCTTCCCCCCGTGTCCTCTCAGTGATCGTCAAACTGCTTTAGCCCTCCGTGCTCTGCCTCTATGTCCAAGTGTGTCCCTAAGATGCACATCAGAGGTGGAGGCAGCCTGTGTCCCCACATCCAAATCATTGATGTAGATTCTGAATAGCTCGGGCCCAAGCACTGGTCCTTGTAGTACCCCAATCGTCACAGCCTGTTGGCTTGAGAATCACACATTTGTTCCTACTCTCTGTTTTCCGTTCCTTAACCAGTTCTGAATCCATGCCAGTATATTACCTCTCCATCCCCATGTGCTCTAATTTTGCCTGCAAACCTCTTGTGTGAGGCCCGATCAAAAACCTTCCAAAATCCAAATGTACCACATCCACTGGTTCCCCCTAATCTATTCTGTTTGTTACATCCTGAAAAACAAATTAATGACTCTGCCTTGGTGTACAGGGCACAATTTCAAAGTTTTCTGATGCCACCAAACTTGGAAGCAGGGTGAACTGTGACAAGGACACTGTAGACCTTCAAAAGGACATGGACTCATTGGCGGAATGCAGAGACATGGGACAGGTGAAATTTAATGTGGAGAATTGTGAAGTGATTCATTTTGTTAAAGAATGTGGAGAGACAATGGGCGCAGTTCAAAAAACAGAGACCGCTTTTGGACACTTTTTTCGGCTAAACCTCGTGAGGCGTCTCATGAGAGGCCTCCCGCGTGATTCAACGGCCTCATCACGACACCAAGTTGGGTGTGATGAGGCAGGTAAACCCCTGAATATGAAATAAAGGGGAACATACTAAAAGGGTGCTGGGGGTATATGTACACAAGTCACTGAAGGTGGCAAAGGCAGGTTTAATCGGTGGTTAATAATGTGTACGGGGGGGGGGGGGGCAGCACGGTGGCACAGTGGTTAGCTCTGCTGCCTCACGGCGCCGAGCTCCCAGGTTCAATTCCGGCTCTGGGTCATTGTCCGTGTGGAGTTTGCACATTCTCCCCGTGTTTGTGTGGGTTTCGCCCCCACAACCCAAAAGATGTGCAGGGTAGGTGGATTGGCCACGCTAAATTGCCTCTTAATTGGGAAAAATGAATTGGGTACTCTAAATTTAAAATAAATAAATAAAGTGTACGGGATCCAGGGCTTCATCAAGACATACATAGAGCACTAAAGCAAGGAAATCATATTAAACCGAGATTAAACACCGGTATGGCCTCAACTACAGAATTGTGTCCAGTTCTGCACACCACAGTTTAGGAGAGGTGTGAAAGTATTAGAGAGAGTATTAGAGGGTGGGCCAATGAGTCAAGCTGAATTACTGTTGCAGAGAGCAGCTGCAGAGCCGATGGGCCGAATGGCACGATACCTATCCTATAATTCTATATATGTCCTTTCCTCTCACATGGGTGAGTGACTCCTGCTGCTGACATCCCAAGGGCATTCTTTCTCTTTCTAATAGATCAAGTCACGCAAGGGTTTCCCTACAACTATGCAGGTCTCCATAGCAACTAGTGCTGAGTAAGAGGTGATAAGGTGATCGCGTGTGGGAAGGTAGCTTCCCACACAGTTTTATTGCCCGGTTACAACACAGGAGCATCCGGAAGGTTACATTACACAACAAAAACCTGTTTAAGCCCCTCCGGCATCTGGATAATTCAAGTCTCTTCACCCAGCCCGTGAACACCCTGAGACTTGAATTCAGGTCGAGAGATGGACTTTGGTGGCTTGTGGAGTTTCAAAAACTAATAGCTCAGTAAAAAATGTTATTTTTATCTTTGACATCCCTTTTAATAATATTTACTGACAGTAAATAAAACAATATGAAAGTATATATGTATATATGCCAGGCTTGCAGATGATACAAATATATTTGGGAAGGCATGTGGTGAGGATGACACAAAGAATGCTAAAGAGAGATATAGATAGGTTAAGATTGGGCAAAACCTTGGCAGATGGAATATAATGTAGGGGAATGTGAAGTTTGCACTTTGGTAGGAAGAATAAAGGAGCTGAATATTCTTTAAATGGAGAAAGACTGCAGAAAGCTGTGGTCATTGTGCATAAATCACAAAAAGCTAGCTTGCAAGTTCAACAGGTAATTGGGGAGGCAAATGGAATGTTGGCCTTTATTTCAAAGCAAATTAAGTATAAAAATAGGGAAGTCTTGCTAAAACAAAACAAGGTACTAATTAAACCACACCCCGAGTACTGTGAATAATTTTGGTCTCTTTATCTAAGGAAAGATATATTGGCATCAAGGACTGAAGAAATGGTCCAGATCAGTGGTAGGCAACCTATGGCCCGGGGTCAACATGCGGCCCATTTGGGTTCTGAGTGTGGTGCACAAAATATTTTGTTGTCCGTTGTCCACATGCAGATTTGCCACATTCCACTGATTTACGTCTGTGTAGTTTTTTTCTGACTGGTTTGGCTGAAGTGATTCGCAAATGAAGTGAGTTGTCTGCTGATTGCTCACAAGACTCTGAGAGCCATGAGCTCTCTTTGTGTCCAAAGTTTATTTTGTTTTTACCATTTAAAGTTGATGATATTTCTATTAATTTATAAATTATGAAGCGTTTTCTGTAACACATTCTGAACTATTTGGTGTGTATTAAATGTATTCAATTTTATTCACGGGGTCATGGTTAGTGAACAAGCCTGATTTTAATCTTGCGGCCCACTGAGATGAAGGAGGGCCACTCATGCGGCCCACTCACCGGCCTGGGTTGTCCATCACTGGTCATTTGTCACATCTCAGTTGCCCATCAGCCTGTGCGGAGATGAAGAAAAGGATCGATCTAGGGTAACAATTTCCAAAGAGATGGACCAGCAGTCCAGTATTCCCGGATCCACCTCACAGCCAGATAACAGCTGACTGGGATGATCCCAGGGGGTTGACAGTACTATGCCACTCTGAGACGGGTGAGAGGAGCACGTCAGCGATTCTCGTGCCCGAAAAAGTGGGGGAAGCAGATTCAATGGAGTGCCGAATGGGGACGGCACGGTGTTCCCACACCAGCCTCCCCGAACAGGCACCGGAATGTGGCGACTAGGGACTTTTCACAGTAACTTCATTTGAAGCCTACTTGTGACAACAAGCGATTTTCATTTCATTTCATGGTTAGCACTGCTGCCTCACGGTGTTGAGGACCCGGGTTTGATCCCGGCCCTGGGTCACTGCTCGTGTGGAGTTTACACATTCTCCCCGTGTCTGCGTGGGCATCACCGGCAGAACCCAAAGATGTGCAGGGCAGGTGTATTGGCCATGCTAAATTGCCCCTTAAGTAGAAAACAAAATGAATTGGATACTTACATTTTTAAAAACAGGATGCCGAATAACCCGTTCAAAAGAAAACAAATGACAGAGCTATGGGGAAGGGAGAGGATCACAGAATTAACCAGAGTTCTTTTCAAACAGGTGGCACCGATATGATGCCCAAACAGGCTGATATTTTAACACATTCTTTATGTCAGTGACAAGAAGCATTGCTGAAAGGCACGTTACAGATTGATAAAAAAACAATACTATATGATTCTAATAGAATTGAATTGAAGGAGACAGGCTATAAATAATGAACTGTGCTCTCTATCTGAAGCCTGAAACCTCCACCATAGCCAACACATTCTCCACAAACTCCTCCTCGCGACATCCTTTTATTTTGTCTCATTCGCTCTAATTGATGACTGGAACCTCCGCTCGGCCCAGGGGGCAGGCATCCCGCTGCCTCCTGTGTTCACCGTCACAAGGTGGATAGTAAGGAAGGCGTGAGGCCCACCAGACCCCACCAACCTGCAAACCACAAATAGCAGTGTTATTCAACAAGCAAATCCGTACAAGGTAATGCCTCATATTTCAAACAGTCAAAAGTCATTCGGCGGTATGAATTTGCAGAATTGAGACAGCAATCAGCATATCAACACCTGTGCAGCTTGGTTCGAATTCCAGCACGCGCCTGCCCATGAGTCACAGGCCATGGGTTCAAGTTCCATTCCGGAAACCTGAACATAAAGGGTCCAATTCTTTGGCCTCATCAGCCCGACTTAGTGTTGGCAGGAGGTCAAGGCCTTTCGCGAGATTCGCAATGCTCAAAACATCTCACGAGATTCACCAGAACCTCGTGATGCATCGCGATCTGGATCTCACTCTCGCTCGACGAGTTCCAGGCGTGTATACTTAAATGAGCCATTAAGCTCATTTAAATATATGTTTGCCGAATTCACCTGGGGCCCGGGATTCACTGGCCGTACCTGGGAGACCTCACCAGGGCGCTGATTAGTACTGGACCACACAAACGTGGACCAGTGTAATGGCAACTGGGGATCTCCCAGGTCATTAGAGACCCCTGGGTGGTCGGGGCAGGGATAGGTGGTACCATTTGGCACCTGGGCACCTTGGCACTGCCAACCTGATACCTTGTAACTTCCACACGGGCACCCTCTCAGTGCAATACTGGCACTGCCAGGGTGCCCAGGTGGCACTGCAGCTGCAGAGCGGTATTGAGGGTGTGCTGCAGTGCAGTATTGATGGACAGCCACAGCACAGTATTGGGGGGGGGGGGGGGGGGGGTGCTGCAAGCTGTATTGAGGGAGTGTTACAGTGCAGTATTGATGGACAGCTGCAGTACTGCAGTGCAGTATTGAGGGACAGCTGCAGTACTGCAGTGCAGTATTGAGGGACAGCTGCAGTACTGCAGTGCAGTATTGAGGGACAGCTGCAGTACTGCAGTGCAGTATTGATGGACAGCTGCAATGTGTATTGAGGGTGTGCTGCAATGCAGTATTGAGGGTGTGCTGCAATGCAGTATTGAGGGTGTGTTGCAAAGCAGTATTGAGGGTGTGCTGAAATGCAGTAATGAGGGTGTGCTGCAATGCTGTATTGAGGGTGTGCTGCAATGCAGTATTGATGGACTGCCGCAGTGAAGTATTGAGGGTGTGCTGCAATGCAGTATTGAGGGTGTGTTGCAATGCAGTATTGAGGGTGTGCTGCAATGCTGTATTGAGGGACATCCGCAGTGCAGTATTGAGGGTGTGCTGCAATGCTGTATTGAGGGACAGCTGCAGTGCAGTATTGAGGGCCAGCTGCAGTACAGCAGTGCAGTATTAATGGACAGCTGCAATGCTATATTGAGGGTGTGCTGCAATGCTATATTGAGGGACAGCTGCAGTGCAGTATTGAGGGACAGCTGCAGTACGGCAGTGCAGTATTGATGGACAGCTGCAATGCAGTATTGAGGGTGTGCTGCAATGCTGTATTGAGGGTGTGCTGCAATGCTGTATTGAGGGACATCTGCAGTGCAGTATTGAGGGTGTGCTGCAATGCTGTATTGAGGGTGTGCTGCAATGCTGTATTGAGGGACAGCTGCAGTGCAGTATTGAGGGACAGCTGCAGTGCAGTATTGAGGGACAGCTGCAGTACTGCAGTGCAGTATTGATGGACAGCTGCAATGTAGCATTGAGGGTGTGTTGCAATGCAGTATTGAGGGTGTGTTGCAATGCAGTATTGAGGGTTTGCTGCAATGCAGTATTGAGGGTGTGTTGCAAAGCAGTATTGAGGGTGTACTGCAATGCTGTATTGATGGACAGCTGCAGTACTGCAGTGCAGTATTGATGGACAGCTACAATGCAGTATTGAGGGTGTGCTGCAGTGCAGTATTGAGGGTGTGCTGCAATGCAGTAATGAGGGTGTGCTGCTTTGCAGTATTGAGGGAGCGTTGCAGTGCAGTATTGAGGGAGTATCTCATTACTGGAGGCTTTTGGGTGGGATGTTAAATTGTTGATCCTAGAGAAGGATCCCAAGACACTATTGAAATAGGAGCAGAAGAGTTCTCCTGGTGTCCTTGTCCTGTACCTAATCTGTAATTCTGCTAATTGGCTAATTTCAATACCATTTACCTGGAACTGCTCTTTCATAGTGCAGCAGTCCATCCTGAATTTAATACATTACATTTTAAATCAAATAAAGTCATGAAAACAGAAGCCAATTAGCAGGTAAGATTATGCTCGGTTACAGAATTAAGTGCTTTCAATCACCTCACTTCACACTTGAGTGATTTTAAAGTGGAAATTGACAGCACTTAACTCTGTTTGAAGTGTGCCAGGAAATGTCAATCAAAGATTGATGTTTCTGAACATTGTGATTGGAGCACTTCAGAGTTACTCAACCATGAAGGGAGATGAATGGAGCAATGCTGACAGCTATGTGTGTGTGTTTGTGGTTGCTGTCAATCACAGCCCAGTAAGGGAAATGAAGGAATGGCTTGCAGCTAAAGGATCTGAGGTGTTTAACCACAGGTCATTGGTTTCCCTTTCCAGGAATTGATACGTGGTGCTTCATGTGTCTGAGCTAGCAGGTGTGTGCCCAGGTGAGTGTTCCAACAGTATCTCTTTCCACTGCCTCTGTCTAGACTGCTCTCCAGCTTCCAGTCTAATATCCAGTCTCATGAGGGTCTCTGTTTTGTGTCTGCCAATTGAAAAGAAGGTGAAAACTGCCACTACCAAATAAAAGGCCATCTTTCTACATGTACAGATGTTTTGCATTGAGTTCAAATTCATCCAGAGTACCAGGAGTATATAATCAGATAAAAACACCCAGTACTGGGTGATAATTATCACTTACCCAGTCTGAAACTACTGAGTAATGAATCATAGAATTTACAGTGTAGAAAGAGGCCATTCACCCCATCGAGTCTGCACCAGCCCTTGGAAAGAGCACCCTACCTAGGCCCATACCTCCACCCTATCCACACACCTCCACCTATCCCCGTTAACCCACCTAACCTTTTTTTGGACACTAAGGGCAATTTAGCATAGCCAATCCACCTAACCTGTTCAACTTCGGACTGTGGGAGGAAACCGGAGCACCCGGAGGAAACCCACGCAGACACAGGGAGACTGTGCAGACTCCGCACAGACAGTGACCCAAGCCGGGAATCGAACCTGGGACCCTGGAACTGTGAAGCAACTGTGCTAACCACTGTGCTATCACGCTGCCCTAATCTCCCATTGATCTCAGAATGTGTCTATTTTGCCTTAAATTTTAACATGATGTTTCATATTGTACTGATTTTTCAGTCAGGTCAACCATCTCCCATTTGGAAGTAACTGTTCCTCCCACAGTTCAGTCAGGGTCCCCAGTGGATCGCTGAGCCATCTATTAATGCAGTCCTTGGCCCAAAGAGCTCTGATGTCAAGAGGGCTTCCCTCAGTGTCTCCAGATTGTGGGGCTGAGCAGATAGTCACTTTCCCGTGCGCTAGTCATTGTTGACTGAGTGCTGCTGTAATGTGGATAGGTCCATTGAGGCCTGGACCAGAGTTTGGTGCGGTGCTTCCCATTAATGGAAAAAACACTGGTGTTTATCATCTGGAATGAAGAATTGGCACTTGGCTAAGATGAAGAAGATCAAATGCCACCTGCCCAAGTGCACCGTAGCATCCGTCACTCTTTACAAGATGTGAGAGGTTAAATTTAGGCAGGGTGGAGAACGGATTTTATATTTTGCATGAATAAAATCCCTTGAGCTAGAATTGGATCTTTCATTTCAGTGATTTCATCTCAAAGATGTAACTGACCAATAACAAACTCATTCCATCCGACTGAGAGTCCAGGTAAACTCAGTGCAGCTGAGTGGCATGAAATTTCTCCAATCCAGGCTGAGATTTGAGGGAAATCCACGAATCCCGGATGAGTGATGATGGAACTCCACCAATCCCGGCTGAGGGATGAGGGAAATCCACCAATCCTGATTGAAAGATGATGGAAATCCACAAATCCCAGTTGAGGAATGCTGGAAATCCACCAATCCAGTTGAGGGATGATGGAAATCCACCAATCCGGTTGAGAGAAGAGGGAAATCCATGAATTCCAGTTGAGGGATGATGGAAATCCACCAATCCGGTTGAGAGAAGAAGGAAATCCATGAATTCCAGTTGAGGGATGATGGAAATCCACCAATCCGGTTGAGAGAAGAGGGAAATCCATGAATTCCAGTTGAGGGATGATGGAACTCCACCAATCCCGGTTGAGGGATGATGCAAATCCACCAATCCTGATTGAGAGATGATGGAAGTCCATCAATTCTGGTGGTTGGAAGATGGAAATCCACCAATCCTGATTGAGAGATGATGGAAATCCATTAATTCCGGTTGAGAGATGATGGAAATCCCTCAATCCCGGTGGAGGGATGGTGGAAATCCACCAACCTCAGTTGAGGGATAATGGAAATCCACCAATCCTGGATGAGGGATGATGGAAATCCACCAACTTCAGTTGAGGGATGCTGGAAATCCACTAATCCCGGTTAAGGGATGATGGAAATCCACCAACTTCAGTTGAGGGATGATGGAAATCTACTAATCCAGGATGAGGGATGAACGACATCCACCAATTCTGGTTGAGAGATGATAATATCTAGCAGGTGCTGGCAGCATCCAACAGGAAATTGTGTTGCACCAACACCAAGGAAACAAATCATTTAGTCAAGTCTAATCTGACACTCCTTACACGCTATGCCATGTTGGCTGACCTTTGCAATGTTGCTGCACTCAATAAGATAACAAACAAAATTAAGTCTAATTCACACTTCAAAATGCAAAGTTCATTGTTTATCACATAGATAAGGAAGAGAATTAGTCTACGATAACCATTTTGTTGCCCTGCCAAAGAATGCTGAGTTTCTCTTGTTCTGCTCCAAGTCATGGGGTTGAATTATTTCTAACATGTGGTATTAACCATTTCACCACTAGGGTAAATTCCCACAGGTTTACAACTCAGGTTCTCCAATTATCTAATTGCTGACATAGAGTTAGCACTGTTGCTTCACAGCTCCAGGGTCCCAGGCTCAATTCCCGCTTGGGTCACTGTCTGTGCGGAGTCTGCACTTTCTCCCAGTGTCTGCGTGGGTTTCCTCCGGGTGCTCCGTTTCCTCCCACAAGTCCCAAAAAGACGTGCTTGTTAGGTGAATTAGAAATTCTGAATTCTCCCTCAGTGTACTCGAACAGGCCCCGGGATGTGCGACGAGGGGATTTTCACAGGAACTTCATTGCAGTGTTAATGTAAGCCTACTTGTGACAATAATAAAGATTATTACTATTAAAAGGAATGGGTGCCGGCTGGTGACCCATTGGTCTGTCCTCCCCTCCCCCCCCAAGAGATTGTTCACTCCCAAACTCGGCTGACGGTGGTCTCTGTGTGTTCTCTATGGGTGGGGGTTCCTGTGTGTTCTCTATGGGTGGGGGTTCCTGTGTGTTCTCTGTGGGTGGGTGTCTCTGTGTGTTCTCTGATTTGTTATGTTGTAGCTGTAACATAAGTGGCTTCCTTGTGGTGCACTTGACAAAGGATGGTTCAGACATGGAGATAACTTCAACACGTTTATTAAACTATTTACACTTCTATTACTCGGGTTCGACACTACTGCTAATCCTACTATAGCTACCCAGACTAACTAACCAGTTGCTGCAATCCACGTGGTGGGTGTAATATTGAATCAACCCTGTGTCTGTCCTCACTGACTGTCTCCACTGGAAAGAGGCTGATCATGTGTGTGGTGTCCTTTATATATGGGTTGGTGTAATGCCCCCCTGTGGTCGTGTCACCTCCATGTGCATCGTGAATGTCCATTGGTCATGTCCTATCTAACTGATCTATTGGTTGAGTGAGTGTGTGTGTGATGTTTCTGGTGCTCCCTCTAGTGTCTAGCTAGCCTTCATGCATTTACATTGATGCACATCACCACATTCTCTATGGGTGGGGGTCTCTGTGTGTTCTCTATGGGGGGCTCTGTGTATTCTGTGGGGGTTCTCTGTCTGCTTCCTATGGGGGATCTGTGTGATTCCTTTGATGGGGAGGACTGATGGGGTAATGTCAGGAGCCTAGGTTTGTTGAAGCGGCTGGGTTGGGTTGAATTGTCACCTCCATGCCCACTGCACAGTCTCTACTTAGCGCCCTATGTCTGTTAACCCAATCCTCACTGCTCCCTAACTGAACATCTGGATCCCTAAAACCATTCTCCTAAATCTAACCTGCACCTTGTCTGATACCTTAACATCCTTCCTAAATGACCAGAATTGGACACAATGTCCCATTTGAGGCTGTAGCAAAATTTTCCAAAGTTCCATGGTGACTTCCTTACTTTGTACTCTCACCTCCACTTTAAACCCAGGAACCTGTTCACTTTATCAACCATTTTCCCAACCTGCCCAGTAACCTTTGATGATTTGCACACATATACCCCACTAAGCCCCTCTCTCCTTGCACCCTCTTTAGAATTATACACAGTATCTTTTATTGCCTCTTCTCATTCTCCCCCGCAAAACCACCACACTCCTCTATTTTCAATTTAATTTGCCACAGGTCTGTCTATTCCACCAGCCTCTCTGTTGAAGTCTATCACTATCTTCCTCACCATTCACTATCCTTACAAGTTTTGTTCATCTGCAAAGGTTGTAATTGTGACTTTATTTTTAGAATTTTCAGTGCAGAAGGAGGCCATTCGGCCCATCAAATCTGCACCAGCCCTTGGAAAGAGGACCCCACTTAAGACCACACCTCCACCCTATCCCTGTAATCCAGCAACCCCATCCAACTCCTTTGGACACTAAGGGAAATTTAGCATGGTCAATCCACCTAACCTGCACATCTTTGGACTGTGGGAGGAAACTGGAGTACCCAGAGGAAACCCACGCACACACGGGGAGAACGTGCAGACTCCACACAGACAGTGACCCAAGTTGGGAATCGAACCTGGGACCCTGGAGCTGTGAAGCAACTGTGCTAACCACTGTGCTGCCGTGCCTACCTTGTAAACCCAAGTCTGGGTCATTAATTCATCAAGAAAAGTAATACTGACCCTTGGGGAACCGCACTGTCTAACCACCCCACATCTGAAAAAAACAGCCATTCATCAGTTAATCTGTTTCCTGTCACTCAGCAACTTCATGAACACAATGTCACTGCCCCTTTTATTCCATTAGCTGGCAGGTCGATTCCATGGCACTTTATCAAATACCCTCTGGAAATCCTTGCACACTGTCATAATATACACCAGTATATCATGGTGCAGACTCACACACACACTGATGGACATGCAGTGGGACCAATCAGCATACACAACACCGCAGCCAATCACCAGTGACAGCACACGCACTATAAAGACAGGGGACAGGAGAGTTCCCGCTCATTCTAGTAGCAGCCAGCTCGGAGCACAGAGCTCACAGCCTGCAACACTGACATTCACCATGTGCTGAGTGCATCACCTGGTTAGACTAGGCAAGGGTCAACAGTTAAAGCTGGTATTGCATTTATCCACCGTTCAAGTATGTTAATATAGTTAGCCTTATAATAAAATAGTGTTGCACCACTTCCAGTTTTGGTGACCTGTTTGTGATCCAGAACACCCAACACATCATGGTACAAGGGGTGGTTGCATACTAGCACTTCTGAGATCCACCTGCAACTAATCAGCATTCCGGCATCCTGCAGTATGGAGAACATCAACCCACCGCCGCCGCTCCGCATCGCCGGCACCTCAGCGTACAGTGACAACCAGCAACGATACCCAGGCGAGATGTTCAAGATCCTGGTTCCGCAGCAGCTCCAGTGCCACGGCGATCTCCGTGAAAACTGGCGGGCATTCCAGCAAAAGTTTGAAATCTTCCTGCTGGCAGCCGAACTAGAAGACCTGGCCGATCCTGAAAAAACAGAGCTTCTCCTCACCATCGTCGGTGCCAGAGCAGAAGAAATCTTTTTTTAAAAATTCAAGTTCTCCAAGGGGCAAAACAGGAGCGACTTCCAGGCAGTCCTGGATAAATTCGGCAAATACTGTGAGGAAAACACACTCCAACCAGCAAGGAAAGGTAAGAGAAGCGACAGTACTCACCACGAGGCGGAAATCCCGGAGCAGAGAACTACGTCAACTTCAACTCTGTTACCTCATCAAACAACTCCATCAAGTTAGTTATCCACAATTTGCCTTCAACAAATTCATCCTGACTTTCTCTCATTAATCCACACATGTTCAACTTTAAATACAGCCAGGCTTTCTAATACCTTTGACAGTTTGACAAAAGTCATCCAGACTCTAAACGTTAGCTCCCTTCTCTCTCCGCAAATGCTGTCACACCTCCTCAGATTGTCCAGCATTTTCTGTTTCGTTTCAGATCCCAGCATCCGCAGTAATTTGATTTTTTTCTAATATCTCCTCTTTATCAATTAGCCCATCCTGTGTCTCAGCCGCCTCCTCTTTCACTACCGCTTTTGCAGCATCTTACTCCAATTGACTGAGACAAGTGCAGAGCACTCATTTCTTACCTTAACCGCACTTCCCAGGAATCAGACACATGCACCATTTTCTTTAAGTGCTCAGTTATTGTTTGGACACAGGGATATCACCGCCCGCAAATTCCCCTCCAGGTTACACACCATCCAAATGGATATCTTGTCGTTCCTTCACCATTGCTGGGTTAAAATCCTGGAACTTCCTCCCTAACAGCATTGTGGGTGTACCTACACCACATGGACTGCAGCAGTTCAAGAAGGCAACTCACCACCACCTTCTCAAGGGGAATTAGGGATGGGCAATAAAGGACATTAGTGAGATAGGAGTTTGACTCAGAGATTAGTAAGTAGAATTCGTATGGACGGAGATTAGGAATAGCTAGGATGGGAAGAGTTGAGCGATACCCCAAGAGTAGTTTAACGCTGGACAGAGCATTAAACAATAAATAATTGGAGTTTGTAACAAAGGTGATGCAATTGTTGTGGGGGATTTTAATCTTCATCTAGATTGGCCAAATCAGATTGATAAAGGGGGTGCGGAAAATGAGTTTGTCGAATGTTCTTGTGACATAAATAGAAAGAGTGACCACTTTTGAATATGTTTCTGTGCATATTCTTTGTGAGGGTTTCTCGGTATGTTTATGTTTTGTCTATAACCTGTGAATGCGTACACGTATGTGCCTGCGTGAGCAAAACAACAAACATGTGAGGAATCCCAACCTTTTCAACAGTCTAACTGTGGGGAGGCCCGCTCTCTCGTGCTGTTCACATTTCTTGAAACCAGACTGTCCTGTTCAAAGACAAAGGAGGGACCTATCCGTCATTAAATAAAAGGTCTACCAATATGGATCAGAGATTGCAATCATAAACATGTGAGAATCCTTTTGATGTGCATGAAATTATGTAGGTGTGACAGACTCAACCAGCCACGAATGCAAAACACGACAGCAATGTAATATTGTGAAATGTTATAGAAAGCAGAATATCAAAGTCAGCATCTCCAAATTACGCAACCATAATTCAAACTTCATCTCAGATTGTGAGGTGTTAAGTGACAGCGACCAGTGTTTATATAGCCCTTATAGCATAATGAACCTACTCTAGACATCTCACAGATACATTGGCAAGAAAGGACATTGAATCAAAGAGGCAACATCACAGAAAGCTCGATCACTAAAGAGGGCTTTAAGGAGGTGTCTTAAAAGACGCGAGGAAGGTGAAAAAAGGTGTGGAAGATTTGGGCAGCATGGTAGCAGTAGGTTAGCACTGTTGCTGCACAGCGCCAGAGTCCCGTGTTCAATTCCCGCTTGGGTCACTGTCTGTGCCAAGTCTGCACGTTCTCCCAGTGTCTGCGTGGGTTTCCTCCGGGTGCTCCGGTTTCCCGAAAGATGTGCTTGTTAGGTGAATTGGACATTCTGAATTCTCCTTCTGTGTATCCAAACAGGCGCTGGAGTGTGGAGACTAGGGGATTTTCACAGTATCTTCATTGCAGTGTTAACTTGTGATAATAATAAAGATTATTAAATGGACAATTTTAGGGAGGGAAGTCCAGAGAGCGGGGCTGAAGTGACTTAGGACATTGCCACCAATTGTGAGGCAAGTTAGAGAGTGAAGACAAAGAGACACGGGGACAGAGAGATTAGAATATGTTATTTGACTGGAGGAAGATTAGGCAGTAAGGGGCAAAGCCATGGATGGAATTAAATAGAAGGATGGGAATTTTTAATTGGAGGAACTGGGGAACTGGAGTCAATGTCAGCCAAAGAGGTCAAGGGTAATGGCAGAACTTGTCACTAGTATAGCTCAGCAGAGGTTTGAACAAACTGATGGGAGATATGCCAGGAGAATATTGGAACAATTGAGTCTGCTGTGATATTAAAGCTGAATGTTCCCAGCCTGCGACAGGTTTGGAGGGCTGGGAAAATAGAGAAACAGGTTGAAATGGTTCCATGGTTGTAGGCCCCAAACATGAGCAATTTTGCTGCTCCACCAGCATTTTGCCGTTAATGGAGCAACGACCCCCTCCCAGAGTTTTTGGAAGCCACCAGCTCAGTGCTGCTAACTTCTCTGCAGGAGGCTGCGAGGCATCAGAACCAGAGGCTCCACCCCTCAGTGACACAGCTGTGGGCAGGAAAGGCCTTACTCACAGCCCAGTGATACCTCCAAAGGGCTTCCCCTCCACTCTGCTGGGCCTGCCAACTTCAACCTGCAGCAGTTTTACTTTCAGGCCTTGCCTCTGACTGCACCTCCAGGTTTAGGAGCGCTTGTGGTTTCTTATCGGCCTTAGCGGCGCCTACCTCTCCCTTCGAGGCTCCAGCACTGCTAAGCCTCTGATTGGGCCACAGCGTTGAGAGGCCACTTGCTGTCCTGAATAGGATGATGAGCTCAGAGGCAGCCAATTAGGAGGCCGCCTCCTGGAAGGACGTGCTGTTGGTCTTACTATCAGAATGCGTTGGATCAGGATCCTCAATCGGGCCCAGTGTCAGGATCCTCCTGTAGGCCGCTGTAAAATCTATCCATAATCGTTACAGTGCTAGATGGCCTGAGGTAACTGTGAAAGTGGGTAATATTACTGACCTATGGAATAAGACATTCTTTATGATCAAACAGGGAAGGGAAGTTTGCCGAGATTTGAACAGAATACTGAGGTCATGAACCGGGTTGTGTCAGGTTGTAATCATTCAGGGCTCAGCTGCCTAGCTCCAAAAGCTGGAATTCTCTCCCTACAAACATATGTATAGACAAAGTCAATGATGCAAAATGATGCTTTGAATGCGAGTCTTTGCAGGTAATTTACAGGTCCAGGCGGTGCGACTGGAGAGAGGGATAATCACAGGTTAAAGAGGTGTGCATTTTGCATTTTCTCAAGTCAGGACAGTTGGTAGGATTTTGCAAGCCCAGGCCACATATGGTGGGGGGTGAATGTAATGCGACATCAATCCAAGGTCCCGGTTCAGATCGTACTCATCCGTGCGGAACTTGGCTATAAGTTTCTGCTCGGCGATTCTGTGTTGTCGCGCATCCTGAAGGCCGCCTTGGAGAACGCTTACCCGAAGATCGTAAGCCGAATGCCCTTGATTGCTGAAGTGTTCCCTGATTGGAAGGGAACATTCCAGCCTGGTGATTGTTGCACGATGTCCGTTCATCCATTGTACAGACGCTGCGTACTGCCTTAACCGGGACCTTGGATTCATGTAACACTATATCCACCCCCCCACCAACAGGCCTGGGCTTGCGAAATCCTACCAACTGTTCAGTCGCACCGCCTGGACCTGTAAAGACTTAATTACCTGCAAAGACCCGCATTCAAAGTATCATCTTGCATCATTGACTTTGTCTATATATATGTTTGTGGAACCTGTGGTGTTGGGTGTTCTGACACACAGAAGAGCCAACACAGTTGCATATGGTACAACGCTTCTTTATTTAAACTCACTATTTACAACTTGGTCTTTGCACTCTGCACGTGGGGGGCTCCCTGCTTGTGGTGTTTCAACAGCTCTTTCTTGTTTCCTTCTCCCCAGACCTACTGACCTCCAGGTGTCGTGCTCGTGCTTTTTATGTGGTTGGTGTTCTTGTCTGTGATTGGTTGTGGTGTTGTGTGCTCTGATTTGCCTGTTAGTGTGTCCATCATGATGTGTGTGTTTGAATATCATGACATCCCCCCTTTTTACAAAGATATGTGCCTACGTGGTAATAAATATGATCGTGACGTGAGTGCATCTAAGAGTGTGTGTGTGTCGTGTGCAGCATGTGTCTATGACGGAATTATGTACATGGGGCGATGTCGAGTGCGTCACATGAATCCAGTTGTACCATAACATAACAGAAATGCGAACGAGAGAAGAAGAAAAAAAATTTGAACAGTTGTCCAGTCAGACGACATCTGGAACGATAAACAACAACAGGTTATCATGTAAAATTGTCCAACTTATTAAACATATGAACTGTATTATAAGTCCATTCTAATGGGTTTGCGACGAATTCGGGTTGAGCGCCTTAAGGGTGGATCAAGAACCACCGGCTGCTGTGCAGGCATGGCCATGGGTGGCGATGGAAAGGGCGTGATGTGCGGCAGCTCCACAAAGTCATCCTCGGAAGCCTGTTGAGGATCTGGCGTGTTGTGTGGCTGTGAGCGTGGAAGTCGGCGAAGGGCGCGCCGATTGCGGCGACGCACGGAACCATCCGGCATGCGAACCAGGAACGAGCGGGGAGCCACTTGTCGGAGGACTTCGGCCGGTGCTGACCAGCCACCATACGGTTGATGGACGCGTACTTTGTCTCCGGAGGACAGGGGGGGCAGGTCCGTCGCTCGTGTATCGTACCGACCTTTCTGGCGATCACGCTGCAGTTGCATGTTCCGAAGAACCGCCTCATGGTCTGTTGTCGGTGCCAGGACGGAAGGTACCGTCGTCCTGAGGGAGCGACCCATTAGTAGCTGCGCTGGCGAGAGGCCCGTGGATAACGGGGCCGATCGATAGGCCAGCAAGGCAAGGTTAAAGTCCGATCCGTCATCAGCCGCCTTGCACAGGAGCCGCTTTGCGATGTGGACACCCTTTTCAGCCTTCCCGTTCGATTGTGGATGCAGAGGGCTGGATGTCACATGAGTGAAACCATATGCTGCGGCAAAGGACGACCATTCACGGCTGGCAAAACAAGGTCCATTGTCTGACATGACAGTCCTTGGAATGCCGTGGCGAGCAAACGTTTCCTTGCAGGCCCCAATGACTGCGGACGACGTCAGATCATGGAGAGGCATGACTTCCGGGTAGTTTGAGAAGTAGTCTATAATAACAATGTAATCTCTGCCGAGCGCGTGAAATAGGTCAACACCCACCTTCGCCCAGGGGGACGTCACCATCTCGTGTGGTAGAAGTGTTTCCGGAGGTTGCGCTGGCTGAAACCTCTGACAGGTTGTGCAGTTGAGCACCATGGTGGCTATGTCTTCATTAATACCCGGCCAATATACCGCCTCCCGGGCCCTTCGTCTGCATTTTTCGACGCCCAAGTGGCCTTCGTGTAGTTGACGAAGAATCATCTGGCGCACACTGTGTGGAATGACGATCCTATGCGATTTCATAAGGACCCCGTCTATATTGGTGAGATCATCTCGCACATTATAAAACTGGGGGCACTGCCCTTTTAGCCACCCTTCCGTCATGTGGCGCATCACTCGCTGCAGCAGAGGGTCAGTCGCCGTCTCTGCGCGTATGTGGGCCAGACAAGGATCATCAGCTGGCATATTTGCTGCTGTCAGAGTCACGTGTGCCTCAATTTGACGCACGAACCCCTCCGCATCTGGTGGTGTGCTCACTGCTCGGGAAAGAGTGTCCGCCACTATGAGTTCCTTCCCCGGAGTGTAGATCAGTTCAAAATCGTACCTCCTGAGTTTAAGTAAGATGCGCTGGAGGCGAGGAGTCATGTCGTTCAGGTCTTTGTTAATGATGTTGACCAGGGGGCGGTGGTCAGTTTCGACCGTGAATCGTGGCAGGCCATACACATAGTCGTGGAACTTGTCCAGTCCAGTTAACAAGCCCAGGCATTCTTTTTCGATTTGCGCGTAGCGCTGTTCGGTAGGGGTCATGGCTCGTGAGGCATACGCAACCGGGGCCCATGATGACGTGCTGTCTTTTTGCAGGAGTACCGCTCCAATACCAGATTGGCTGGCGTCTGTTGAGATCTTTGTAGGGCGAGTCGTGTCAAAGAAGGCCAGCACTGGTGCCGTGACCAGTTTGTGCTTGAGCTCCTCCCATTCCCGCTGATGCGACTGGTGCCAGTTGAATTCCGTCGATTTTTTTTACGAGATGGCGCATGTTTGTTGTATGAGAAGCCAGGTTGGGAATGAACTTCCCAAGGAAGTTGACCATGCCCAGGAATCTTAAGACAGCCTTCTTGTCAGCCGGTCGTGGCATGGCTGTGATGGCGCTAACCTTGTCTGCATCGGGACGGACCCCGGACCTTGAGATGTGGTCCCCGAGGAATTTCAGCTCCGTCTGGCCGAAAGCACACTTCGCACGGTTGAGACGCAGGCCATTTTGCCGTATGCGGGTGAAGACACGTCGAAGACGATGCATGTGTTCCTGCGGAGTGGTGGACCAAATGATGATATCGTCCACATATACACGTACCCCTTCGATGCCTTCCATCATCTGCTCCATAATGCGGTGGAATACTTCAGATGCCGAAATGATGCCGAATGGCATCCGGTTGTAGCAGAATCTGCCAAAAGGGGTGTTGAATGTGCATAGTCTTCGGCTGGCCGGGTCCAGTTTGATCTGCCAGAATCCTTTGGACGCATCCAATTTAGTGAATATGTTGGCTCGCGCCATCTCGCTGGTGAGGTCTTCTCGTTTCGGGATGGGATAGTGTTCCCGCATGATGTTGTTGTTCAGATCTTTTGGATCTATACATATACGGAGCTCGCCAGAGGGCTTCTTTACACAGACCATGGAGCTGACCCATGGCGTGGGCTCCGTGACCTTGGATAGGACCCCTTGGTCCTGAAGAATCTGCAGTTGTGCCTTGAGGCGGTCTTTGAGAGGCGCAGGAACCCTGCGAGGTGCGTGAACGACAGGGATGGCGTCCGGTCTGAGTCGAATCTTGTACGTGTGTGGCAATGTCCCCATGCCTTCAAAAACCTCCTGGTTGTGAGCGAGGAGGGAATGGAGATTCGCGTGGAACTCAGCATCCGGGAAGTCGGATATCTCATCTGGAGAGAGAGACATGATGCGCTGTACCAGGTGAAGGACCTTACACGCTTGTGCGCCCAGTAACGAGTCCTTTGATGAGCCCACAACTTCGAAGGGGAGTGTGGCCGTGTACCTCTTGTGAGTCACCTGTAGCTGGCAAGATCCTACGGACGGGATAACGTTCCCGTTATAGTCAACCATCTTAAGCCGGGATGGTGTGATGGGTGGTTTGACCTTCATGGCCTGGACTGCAGAGTAAGCAATCAGGTTGGCGGATGCGCCGGTGTCCAGACGGAAGGCGACGCGCGATCGGTTGACCGTCAGGGTGGCACACCACTCATCGTCTGGATTGATGGCATTGACCTTGTTGACATCAATGACGGCAACTCGGAAGTCATCCTGGTCATCTGCATCACTTAACTGGAAGTCGTGATGCGTGGGCTGGACGGTCCTGACTCGTGTGCGAGGTTGTCGAGGATGCGCCGGATCCATGGGTTGAGCCGCACGACAGCGGGCTGCGTAGTGGCCTATCATGGCACATCTGTTGCACTGTCGGTATTTTGCAGGACATTGCCCTTTTAAGTGTAGACCTCCACACTTGCTGCACGTCATGACGTCACGACGTTCGTTGCGCCACTGCGCATGCGCAGTGCGATCTTGCGGTGGGCGCGCCTGCGCAGTGCGTCCCTCGTTGTGGCCGTTATTCTTGGCGCGCACCTGCGCGGGAGACCGCGAAAAGCGCGGGAAGCGGCCGCTGTCGTCCGGGCCGTGGGGCGGGAAGAAATCGACGGCCTGGATGCGTTCGGCGTCGTGGGCGGCCTGGCTTGCCGATTCGACGGCTGGGGACCCCCTCCGTGCCAACTCGGACGCCTGAAATCGGGCAAAACGGCAGGCAGCATTTTCATGGAGGACACAGGCTTCCACAGCAGACGCTAAGGTGAGGCTCTTTATTTTAAGAAGCTGCTGGCGTAGGCCACTAGAGGCAACGCCAAAAACAATCTGGTCCCTGATCATGGACTCTGTGGTGGTGCCGTAACCGCAGGACTGCGCTAGAATCCGGAGGTGCGTCAAAAAGGGTTGAAAAAGCTCCTCCTTACCTTGCAGGCGTTGCTGAAAGATGTATCTTTCGAAAGTTTCGTTTACTTCAGTTTGAAAGTGCTGGTCCATTTTGAGGATGACCGTGTCATATTTGGCCTGGTTTTCGCCTTCCTCGAACACCAGCGAATTAAAGACATCGTTTGGGTGGGGGCCTGCGTAGAAGAGGAGCATTGCAATCTTCGAATCATCCGAGACATTCTGTTTTTCGGTGGCACGGATGTACAGGTCAAATCGCTGCCTGTAGAGCTTCCAGTTGGTGCCTAGGTTCCCCGTGACTTGCATCGGCTGCGGTTTGCCGGTGTGGTCCATGTCCAGAATGGCAGGTTGGTAGGCAGGTATCGATCCACTCCTGTACCATGTGGTGTTGGGTGTTCTGACACACAGAAGAGCCAACACAGTTGCATATGGTACAACGCTTCTTTATTTAAACTCACTATTTACAACTTGGTCTTTGCACTCTGCACGTGGGGGGCTCCCTGCTTGTGGTGTTTCAACAGCTCTTTCTTGTTTCCTTCTCCCCAGACCTACTGACCTCCAGGTGTCGTGCTCGTGCTTTTTATGTGGTTGGTGTTCTTGTCTGTGATTGGTTGTGGTGTTGTGTGCTCTGATTTGCCTGTTAGTGTGTCCATCATGATGTGTGTGTTTGAATATCATGACAGAACCCACCTCTTCATTCACCTGTTGAAGGAGCAATACTCTGAAAGCTAGTGATTCAAAACAAACCTATTGGACTTTAACTTGGTGTTGTAAGACTTCTTACTATACCATCTAGAAGGACAAGAGCAGCAGATACATGGGAACACCATCAACTGGACGTACCCCTCAAAGTCACTCACCATCCCGACCTGCAAATATATCATCTGTTCCTTCACTGTCACTGGGTCAAAATCCTGAAATTCCCTCTCTAAAAGCTCTGGTTGTAAGCCAACACCTCAGAGAGTGCAGCAGTTTAAGAAGACAGATCACCACCACCTTCTCAAGGGCAATTAGTGATGGCCAATAAATGCTGGTCTGGCCAGAGACAATTACCTCCCGTAAAATGAATCAATAAAAAAACCTGTAAGTTGGCACTGTGTTGCATTGTTGTGCCAGCCTAGATTTGGCCCTCAAGTTTTTGGAGGTAGACTTGAACCCACAACCTCTGACTCAAGGGAAAGACTGCCACAAACTGGATCATGGCTGCCATCAGTGAAATGTTTTAATTTTAGAATGACCAACCATTCAATCCCTGGTGATGACGATATGAGCCAGAACTTTCCGACAGTGCACGCTGGCATGATTTTCTGGTACGCCAACGGTGCATCCCGGCCACGGGTTTCCTGGCGACGAGGGGTGCATTCAGCAGGAAACCCCTTTGACAATGGTGGGACCAGAAGATCCCACTGTCTGCCAATGGTGGTCCGCCTCCCCGTCACGAAACATGTGGCAGGTTGCGCGGAAAATCCCTCCCATTGAACTTTCGTGGCTTCATGGTAATTAGGTTGAGTGCCCATGGTCTGTGCAAGAAGCAGATCTAACGGGCCGAATGGTCTTCTTTTCAATCCATTCTGACATAAACTGAAATTTTTTTTTGAGTCGATGAGTTGTAATGTTGTAGTGACTGGTTCTTTCTAAGGTAATAACACTGTGACGTTATCGGACTTCACTTTTATTTATTGACACATATAACAGATTAATCATAATCACCACTTTCTGTGATATCTCAAACGCTGCATCATTTGCACCACACCTTCTGATTTCCTGTCTTCCCAAACTTTATTGTTGAAGGATATACTTTACCTTGAACAAAATAATTATGTACGGTCTAGAATGTGGTCTGGTAACGACTGAGAACCTAGCCTGGACCCATCATTGTGTGTACTGTCAGTACATGAAGAATAACATTTTTCCTTAACATGGAGTTTTGGAGTTTATGTTACATATTTCTATTTGATTTATATGCGGGCACAGGGTGAGACACTAACTGAAAACAGTTATTTTAATGCTTACTATCTTGATGATGCGACAGTCAAAACAAGAATTTGCTCCTACAGGTGTAAATTATACAACCATTAACTCCATATACTTAACTCTCTCCGAGTTTCCCACAAGTGCACTGGGAGACTAAACAGTTAGACAGAATGCAAGGCTGGGCTAGACTCCTGCGACTGGATTTTCAGTCAGGTTTTGGGAATCGGACGTGAGGGTAAATCCTCCCAAATTTATCTGTGGGATCCACACATGTACAGATTGGCTGGGCTTGTATCTGCTGGAATTTAGAGGGGTAAGAGAAGAATAGATCTCCTTTACGAACCTGACAGGGTGGATGTGGAGAGGGTGTTTCCTCCTCTGGGAGAATCTATAACTGGGGGGGGGGGGTCACTGTTTAAAAGAAAGGGTCACCCATTTAAACCAGTGATGAGGAGAATTGTTTTCTATCAGAGGTTTGTGAGTCTCGGGAACTCTCTCCCTGGCAGTCGAAGCAGAGTCTTTGGATATTTTTAAGGTGGAGCTAAATAGATTCTTGATTAACAAGAGGGGGAAAGGTTATCAGGGGGTCAGCAGGAATGTGGGGTTGAGGTTACAATCAGATCAGCCGCAATTTTATTGAATGGCGGAACAGGCTCGAGGGGCCGAGTGGCCTGCTCCTGCTCCTAATTTGTATGGTCGGATGTATTCATGTTATTATACCGATATAAAGGCAGCAATTATTCATAAGGGATTGTGTTCATTTATTTCAGACTAGGCTCATGACAACACTTATGCAAAGGTAGAAAACGTGACGACATCAGCAGCTCAGTTGTGTGAGATGTGTTCTGCGCGCAGGCCAAAGTGAAACTAAAACGAGCATGCAGGTGCAGCAGGTAATAAAGAAAGTGAATGGAATGTTGGTATTTAGAGCTCAAGGAATAGAATATAAAGGTAAGGAAGTGTTGTTGCAACTGTACAAGGCATTGGTGAGACCGTACCTTGAGGATTGTGCACAGTTTTGATCCCCTTATTTGAGGAAAGATGTAGCAGCATTGGAGGCGGTTCACAGGAGGTTCACGAGATTGATTCCAGAGGTGAGGGATTGAGCAGTATAAGCATCTACTCTCTGAAGTTTAGGAGAATGAGAGGAGATCAAATTGAGGTACGTAAGACAATAAACGGTATGGATAAAGTAGACGTGGAGCGGATGCTTCCTCTTGTGCAATCTAAAATGTGAGGTCATAGTATCAGGATAAGAGGTAGCAAATTTCAAACCGAGACGAGGAGAAACTACTTCTCCCAAAGGGTTGTGAATCTGCGCAATTCGCTACCCCAGAGTGTGGTGGACGCTGGGACAAAGAGTAAATTTAAGGAGGAATTAGACAGAGTTTTAATTAGTTGAAGGGTTACGGAGAACAGGGAGGACGGTGGAGTTGAGGCCATGATGAGATCAGCCTTGATCGTATTCAACGATGGAGCAGGCTCGAGAGGCTAATTTGCCTACACCTGCTCCTAGTTCTTATGTTCTAAGAAAGAACTATCCTGTCTGATTCCACCTTCCAGCTCTTGGTCTGTAGCCCTGTGGGTAACAGCACCTCAAGCACAAATCTGGTGTTCTTGATTAATAAAGGGATTTCTTGATTAATAAAGGGATCAGGGGGTATGGGGAAAAGGCAGGAGAATGGGGATGAGGAACATATCAGTCATAATCGAATGGCGGAGCAGACACGATGGGTCACATGGCCTAATTCTGCTCCTATATCTTCTCGTCTTATGGTCTATACTGGATCACATGACAAACTTTCCCTCTATTTAAAAAAATATATTTTTATTAAAGTATTTGCAACATTTTTATAACAATAACAAGCAAAATAATAATAACATAAACAACATGGTAAAATAGACATTTCCCACCCAACCCCTTCTGTACATCCCTTAATCATATTGCACCCCCCCGCACCCCCCCCCCCCTTCAGAGTGCTGCTTTTGCTGACATTTTAATTTTCCCCGAGAAAGTCGACGAATGGCTGCCACGTACGAGAGAACCCCAGCATTGACCCTCTCAAGGCAAACTTTATTTTCTCCAGCTTGAGAAACCCAGCCATGTCACTGATCCAAGTCTCCACGCTCGAGGGTGTAGCCATCTGGGATGGCCACTTCCAACTAGGTACAGAGAAACTCGCAAAGCCTGGTGGGCAAAATGGACAAGCCAAGACTCAGGCAGGCTCAGAGCCTGAAATGCATATTTGTCAGCAAGAAGTCCAGATGGTATCGAAACTCCGTCCAATTAGCATTTTAATGGGGCCGATTAACATTTGATGGCCCATATTCACGGTTTTAACTGATCTGGAGGAAGGTATAGGCGGTCTGATTAGCAAGTTTGCAGATGACACTAAGATTGGTGGAGTAGCAGATAGTGAAGGGGACTGTCAGAGTATACAGCAGAATATAGATAGATTGGAGAGTTGGGCGGAGAAATGGCAGATGGCGTTCAAGCTGAGCAAACGTGAGGTGATGCATTTTGGAAGATCCAATTCAAGAGCGAACTATACGGTAAATGAAAAAGCCCTGGGGAAAATTGATGTACAGAGAGATCTGGGTGTTCAGGCCCATTGTACCTTGAAGGTGGCTGCGCAGGTCGATAGAGTGGTCAAGAAGGCATACGGCATGCTTTACTTCATCGGAAGGGGTATTGAGTACAAGAGTTGGCAGGTCATATTACAGTTGTATAAGACTTTGGTTCGGCCACATTTGGAATACTGCGTGCAGTTCTGGTCGCCACATTACCAAAAGGATGTGGATGCTTTGGAGAGGGTGCAGAGGAGGTTCACCAGGATGCTGCCTGGTATGGAGGGCGCTAGCTATGAAGAGAGGTTGAGTAGATTAGGATTATTTTCATTAGAAAGACGGAGGACGGTGGTTGAGGGGGGACCTCGTTGAGGTCTCCAAAATCATGAGAGGTATAGACAGGGTGGATAGCAAGAAGCTTTTTCCCAGAGTGGGGGACTCAATTACTAGGAGTCACGAGTTCAAGGTGAGAGGGGAAAAGTTTAAGGGAGATATGCGTGGTAAGTTCTTTACGCAGAGGGTGGTGGGTGCCTGGAACGCATTGCCGGCGGAGGTGGTAGAGGCGGGCACGATAGCGTCATTTAAGATGTATCTGGACTGATACATGAATGGGCAGGGAGCAGAGGAATACAGATCCTTAGAAAATAGGCGACAGTTTTAGATAGAGGATCTGGATCGCCGCAGGCTTGGAGGGCTGAAGGGCCTGTTCCTGTGCTGTAATTTTTCTTTGTTCACCAAAACAAAGGACTGGTACTCAAGCAACCGGGACAGTCCCAGACATTTCGGCACCACGCCCTGTTCAAGGGAAACGCAAACAACGGAGTCAGTGGGGCAGGACGGTGGCGCAGTGGTTAGCATTGCTGCCTCACGGCGCCGAGGTCCCAGGTTCAATCCCAGCTCTGGGTCACTGTCCGTGTGGAGTTTGCACATTCTCCCTGTGTTTGCGTGGGTTTCGCCCCCACAACCCAAAAAGATGTGCAGGGTAAGTAGATTGGCTACACCAAATTCCCCCTTAATTGGAAAAAATGAATTGGGCACTCTTAAATTTTTTTTTTTTAAACTACGGGGTCAGTGACCGCTTGGGACACGCTCAGCCATCTAGATCCCCGCCCACTTATTGGCTAAGGAATCGAACGGGGTGATCAGGGATCACCCAATTAGTGAGGCTCAAATCGAAGGACCGCCCAAAAGAGCGCGAAAACCCCCGAGTATAAGAAGGAGAGTTCGCCATATGTTCGCTCTCTCTTGGCGCCCTCTTGGTCTTGGTACCCCGGTCACAGCCATCGCCAATTGCAGCAACACCAGGAGCGAGTCCAAGTTCAACACTCGCTACCAGACTGATGAGCCCAGCTGAGCAGCAGTTACTCCTTTGAACCCGAGAGATCCAGAATTGAACAGCGGCCACTGTTTCCTGACCTAAGCCGGGTGCCCGAAGTTAAGTACAGGTTGTCTTAGCGTCTCCGGGCTACCAGGGAGGCAAAGGCCAGAACGCCGGCCTCTTTCACTCCCTGAACTCCCGGATCTTCTGACACTCCAAAGATCGCCATCTCTGGACCCGCGAAACTAGCACCTTGGACATTGCCCTGGCAAACGTCTGCCAGAACCCTCCAAGCTTCGGGCATGCCCAAAACATATGGACATGGTTTGCTGGGCTTCCCGCACACCTCACACATCTGTATTCTACCCCAAAAAACTTGCTCACCCTCACCGCCGTCATGTGTGCCCGGTGTACCACCTTAAACTGTATTAGACTGAGCCTGGCACGAGGAGGAGGAATTAACCCTGCTTAGGGCGTCCGCCCACAGACCCGCCTCTAACTCCCCACCTAACTCCTCCTCCCACTTGCCCTTCAGTTCCTCCACAGGGGTCTCCTCCGCCTCCAACAACTCCTGATAGATGTCCGACACTTTCCCCTCCCCCACCCAGGTACCAGACACTACTCTGTCCTGTATCCCCCGTGGCGGCAAGAGTGGGAAAGCCAACAACTGTTTCCTCAGAAAGTCCCGCACTTGTCCTCCAGCGCCTTCAGACTGGGAAAACTCCTGTCTATGAATAGATCCCCCATCCGTCTAATTCCTGCTCTCTGCCAGCTCCTGAACCTGCCATCTATCCTGCCCGGCGCGAACCTGTGGTTATTGCAAATCTGGGTCCAGACCGACGCATCCTCCACCCTCTTATACCTCCTCCATTGCCCCCAGATCCTCAGTACCGCCACTACCACCGGGCTAGTGGAGTAACGGGCCGGCAAGAACGGCAGAGGTGCTGTTACCAGTGCTCCCAAACTGGTGCCTTTGCATGACGCCGCCTCCATCCGCTCTGATGCCAGCCCCTCCCCCACCACCCACTTCCTAATCATCGCTCTATTCGCCGCCCAGTAGTAGTTGCAGAAGTTCGGCAGCACCAGCCCACCCTCCCTCCCCCGACTGCGGTGCAACAACATTTTCTTCACTCGCGGGGTTTTACCCGCCCACACAAAGCCCAAAATAATCTTATTCACCCGCTTGAAAAAGGCCTTAGGGATGAAGATGGGGAGACACTGGAAGACAAATAAAAATCTGGAGAGGACCATAATTTTCACGGTGTGTACCCTCCCCGCCAGTGAAAGCGGGAGCATATCCCATCTTTTAAAGTCCCCCTCCATTTGCTCTACCAGCCGGGTTAGGTTGAGCTTGTGTAATGCCTCCCATTTCCGAGCCACCTGTATTCCCAGGTAGCGAAAGCTCCTCTCAACCATCCTGCGTGGGCAGCTCCTTCAGTCTCCTCTCCTGCCCCCTTGCCTGGATCACGAACAATTCACTTTTTCCCATGTTCAATTTATACCCCGAAAACCTGCCAAATTCCCCCAAGATCTGCATAACCTCCCCCATCCCCTCCACCGGGTCTGAGATGTACAAGAGCAGATCGTCCGCGTACAGCGAAACCCGGTGCTCCAACCCCCACCCCGAACCAGCCCCTGCCACTTCCTTGATGCTCTCAGCGCCATGGCCAGCGGCTCTATAGCCAGAGCGACCAGCAACGGGGAGAGGGGGCACCCCTGCCTCGTCCCTCGGTGTAGCTTAACGTACCCCGACCTCAGCTGGTTCGTGCACGCGCTCGCTACCTGCGCCTGGTAGAGCAACCGCACCCAGTCAATAAAGCCCTCACCAAACCCAAACCTCCCCAGCATCTCCCAAACATACTCCCACTCCACCCGATCAAAAGCCTTCTCCACGTCCATCGCAACCACCACTTCCAACTCCTCTCCTTCTGAGGGCATCATAATTACATTTAAAAGCCTCCGGATGTTAGCATTGAGCTGTCTACCCTTAATAAATCCGGTTTGGTCCTCCCCTATCACTCCCGGGACACAGTCTTCTATCCTAGTGGCCAAACTCTTAGCCAGCAGCTTGGCAGCTACGTTCAATAGCGATATCAGCCTATATGACCCCCATTGCTCCAGGTCTTTCTCTCGTTTAAGGATGAGTGAAATCGAGGCCTGCGACATCGTTGGGGGGAAGATCCCCCTCTCTCTGGCCTCGTTAAAGGTCCTCATCAGCAGCAGGCACAACACCTCTGAGAACTTCTTATAGAATTCTACCGGGTAACCGTCCGGCCCCGGAGCCTTGCCCGACTGCATGCCCTCCAGTCCTTTAACAATTTCCTCTGCCCCAATCGGGGCCCCCAGCCCCTCGACCAGGTCCTCCTCTACCCCTGGAAACCTCAACTGATCTAGGAACTGCCTCATCCCTTCTACACCAGGCGGGGGTTGCGACTCATATAATTTGCTATAAAATTCTTTAAAGACGTTGTTCACCCCCCTGGGTCCAAGACCATGTTACCCTCCCTATTCATTACTCTCCCAATCTCCCTCGCCGCCCCTCTCTTCCTAAGCCAGTGCGCCAGCATCTGCTCGCCTTTTCCCCATATTCATAGACCACCCCCCTTGCCCTCCTCAACTCTTCCACCGCCCTCCCCGTGGTCAACAACTCAAACTCTGCCTGCAACCTCAGGCGCTCCCTCAGGAGCCCAGCATCCGGGGCCTCCGCACATCTCCTATCCACTCGAAGTATCTCCTCCACTAATCTCTCCCTCTCTACTCATCATAGATGTTATTATCATAAAATTTACAGTGCAGAAGGAGGCCATTCGGCCCATCGAGTCTGCACCGGCTCTTGGAAAGAGCACCCTACCCAAGGTCCACACCTCCACCCTCTCCCCATAACCCAGTAACCCCATCCAACACTAAGGGCAATTTTGGACACTAAGGGCAATTTATCATGGCCAATCCACCCCGTTCCACCTTTTCTCTGTGGGACCGAATCAAAATTAGTTCCCCTCTTACAACTGCCTTCAGCGCCTACCAAACCGTCACTGCTGATACCTCTCCCCTGTCATTTGTTTCCAGGTAATTCTGGATGGACTTATTCATCCGCCCGCAGACTGCTTCATCCGCTAACAACCCCACATCTAATCTCCAGAGCGGGCGCTGCCCTCTCTCCTCACTCAACCGCAAATCCACCCAATGCGGGTCATGATCAGAGACTGCAATCACCGAATATTCCGTCCCTACCACCTTAGGAATTAGCGCCCTGCTTTGAACAAATAAATCAATACGGGAGTAAACTTTATGGACATGAGAAAAAAACGAAAACTCCTCCGCCCTCGGCCGCTCGAATCTCCACGGGTCTACCCCTCCCCATCTGCTCCATAAAACCCCTCAACTCCTTCGCCGCGGCAGGCCTCCTCCCAGTCCTGGATTTTGACTGGTCCAGATCGGGATCAATGACCGTGTTAAAGTCCCCCCCCCATGATCAGGCCGTGAGACTCTAGGTCCGGGATCTTGCCTAACACCCACCTCATAAATCCCACATCGTCCCAGTTCAGAGCATATACGTTCATAAGCACCACCCGTACACCCTCCAACTTTCCACTCACCATTACATATCTACCCCCCTTATCAGCCACAATTCTTCCAGCCTCAAATGTCACCCGCTTACTGATCAATTTCACTACCCCCCTGGTCTTTGAGTCCAGCACTGAGTAGAACACCTGACCAACCCACCCCTTTCTCAATCTCGTCTGGTCAATAATCTTTAGATGTATCTCCTGAAGCATTGCTACGTCTGCCTTCAGCCCCTTTAAATGCGCGAAAACAAAAGCCCTTTTGACCGGCCCATTCAACCCTCTCACATTCCACGTAGTCAGCCTGGACGGGGGGCTGCCAACCACCCCCCCCGCAAGCCGACTAGTCATAACCTTTTATTGGCCAGCCCCGAGCCCCCTGCTTCCCCGAGCTCCCCCACAAGCAGCAGCCACCCCCGATTTGTTCCCCAATGATAGTTCCTCCCCTGTCAGCAAAACAGCCTCCCCCCCCCCCCCCGCACAGCAGCATCTGAAACCTGATCCCCCAGGTCAAGCACCGACTTAGCACATAGTCACCCCCCCACCTCGCTTCCGAGAGTCAGCTGAACCGTTGCTGACCCCGACAACCCCCCCCCCGGTGCCAAACAGTCTGACTCGTTATTGTTCGAACCCCTCTCCCGACATGAATAAACCATTGAACAACATCGCATTCCCTCGTAAGTAAACATAAGAACATAAGAACTAGGAGCAGGAGTAGGCCATCTGGCCCCTCGAGCCTGCTCCGCCATTCAATGAGATCGTAGCTGATCTTTTGTGGACTCAGCTCCACTTTCCGGCCCGAACACCATAACCCTTAATCCCTTTATTCTTCAAAAAACTATCTATCTTTATCTTAAAAACATTTAATGAAGGAGCCTCTACTGCTTCACTGGACAAGAAATTCCATAGATTCACAACCCTTTGGGTGAAGGTGTTCCTCCTAAACTCAGTCCTAATACTACTTCCCCTTATTTTGAGGCTATGCCCCCTAGTTCTGCTTTCAATCTCAAGTAAAAATAAATTAGCATAAACCAATGAAGAAACAATATTTTGAAACAGGACCCAACCTCTCACAAAATAGCACCACCTTCAGGGCCCCCTCCCCCCTCCGCATGAAATCCCTGCAAAAACAAGGCACCCACAAACCACCATCCCGGTCCAACACTTAACCCCAAACTACATACAATCATATTTGAACCGATATGAAATTACAAAGATTACAGTCACATAACTTCTTCGAGACTTAAGTGTCCTTTAAGACGCTTCTACCTTCTTTTCTTTGATAAATGTCCAAACATTGTCCGGTGTGTCAAAGGAAAGATGCCGGTCTTCGTGCGTAACCCACAACCGCGCTGGATAGAGCAACCCAAATTTCACCCCTTTTTTGAAGAGGATCGCCTTCACCGGATCGAACTCAGCACGTCTCTTGGCCAGCTCCGCTCCCAGGTCCTGATAGATGCGCACCTCGCTGTTCTCCCATCTGCTGCTCTGCTCTTTCTAGGCCCACCGCAAAACAAGTTCTTTGTTCGATAAACGGTGGAAACGCACCACCATGGCCCTCGGCGGGTCATTCGCCTTAGGCTTCCTTGCGAGGGCTCTGTGCGCTCCGTCCACTTCCAGGGGCCGAGAAACCGCCCCGGGCCCCATCAGCGTCTCCAGCATGCTCGCCACATGTGCTCCCGCATTCGACCCCTCAATTCCTTCAGGGAGGCCAACGATCCTTAAGTTCTGCCTCCTGGATCTATTCTCCAGGTCCTCCAACTTCTCCTGCATTCTCTTGTGACGCTCATCCAACACCTCCACCTTGTGCTCCAGCACGGTTAGATAGTCCTCCTGGCTGGACAACTTCAGCTCAATTTCTTGTATAGCTTTGCCTTGGGCCGCCTGATTTAATACCACTTGATCAACCGCAGCCTTGATCGGGTCCAACGTTTCCTTTTTCGGCTCAGCGAAACAGTCCTTAAAGAACATCATCTGCTGCTCCTTAGACCACTGAGCCACCGCTCCCTGGTCCTGGCCCTCCACCATGCTACGCCACGGTCCCAGCTCTGACTGCTTCACTCTATCCGGGCTGAGTCTTTTCACATGGCCACTTCTAGTCCAATTAGCCATACATCGGAGAGGGAATCCTTCCTAATATTGTCCACTGCACCGATCTATCCCCTAAAGTCCAAGAAAAGTCAGGAAAAATGGTCCGAAAGTCCGTTCCAGGCGGGAGCTATCGAATGTTCCAGGCAGGAGCTACTCCTCCATGGTCGCCACCGGAAGTCCAAACTTTCCTTCTAGTGATACCAGGATGCTTTCTCTTCCAGACACAGGCTGACTCATTACTAATTGCCATGTGCTGAGCCTGTTTTCCTCTCAAATGTTAATAATACATCCCAAATATTCACCCTGGTTTACAGACAAAATAATCACCACCTATTTTACCGGCAAATAAAATTATTGGAAATGTTTGTTCCACAACCGCTTGCCATCAGCAGCCAGTGAGAGCATTCTTATTTTGAATTAAACAATAAATAGAATGAACAATTTCTCCTTTTGCTGATAAACTGGCCCCTAATTTACCAACATGAAGCATGTCACCTAATCCTGCATGTTGCAGCTGTATAGAACCTTAGTTAGGCCACACTTGGAGTATAGTGTTCAATTCTGGTCGCCACACTACCAGAAGGACGTGGAGGCTTTAGAGAGGGTGCAGAAGAGATTTACCAGGATGTTGCCTCGTATGGAAGGCATTAGCTATGAGGAGAGGTTGAATAAACTTGGTTTGTTCTCACTGGAACAAAGGAGGTTGAGGGGCGACCTGATTGAGGTCTACAAAATTATGAGGGGCATAGACAGAGTGGATAGTCAGAGACTTTAAGGTGCGAGGGGCAAGGTTTAGAGGAGATGTACGAGATAAGTTTTTTACACAGAGGATAGTGGGTGCCTGGAACTCGCTGCCAGAGGAGGTGGTGGAAGCAGGGACGATAGTGAAGTTTAAGGGGCATCTTGACAAATACATGAATAGGATGGGAATAGAGGGATACGGACCCCGGAAGTGTAGAAGATTTTAGTTTAGGCTGGCAGCATGGTCGGTGCAGGCTTGGAGGGCCGAAGGGCCTGTTCCTGTGTTGTACTTTTCTTTATTCTTTGTTCTTTAAACCGAAATCTGGAGAGGAATTTGCTCACCGTTCACACAATAATACAGCCCTCAGTCATTCCTGTTTAATGAGAGGTTACAGAATGCGGTAAAAAGGACCCCAGTGACATCTTGATCTTCCACACTGCTCCATTCATCAAAAATACTGAAGAAACAGCAGCAGCAACTTGCTTTGATATCAGACCCTTACACGATAAAACATCCTGTAACACCTACCTCACAGGGGCATTGGGATCAGACCAGCGAAGGAGAGGTTAGGCGGAATGACTGAAAGCTTATTTGGACAAAGGGGTATGTTTTAGGAAGGGTCTTAAAGCAGGAAAGTGAGGGAAAGGTGGAGAGGTATCGGAAGGGAATTCCAAAGCTTTGGGCCTTTGGTGGTTGAAGGCGCAATCACCAAGCATGGAGCGTTTACAATTAGGAATGGACTAGAGGCCAGAGTTAGAGGAGCACAGATATGTCAGAGTTGACCGCTCCCACCTAAGAATGTAACTTGAAGGTAGCCCCCCCTTGGGGGGGAGACTGGCACTCGGCAGTGCAGTAGGAGTACTCGCGTATTGAGGCACCATTTTGAAAGGCAGACCCGATCTTCCACGGCTACCAGATCCCCCCCACTTCACCCGAATTACCTCTTCTGTGGTCCTCGAGCCCCCTCCTCACCCCACCTCTTATGGCCAAAGCATCCCCGGACCCGACCCCTGGCACGGGCAACCTGGTATGGGCATGAGACCCATGGGAATACGAGCTCCCCCGCTGAGGGATGGAGGCCCAACAGTGGGGCTCGTTAATTCGCCCAGATAAATGCCGGCCCAGAAGGAAGTTCCCGGCTGGGACTAGTTGCACTCTCCGTCGCTATAGAGCTTTACTTTGTGTTAGAAAATAAACTTCTTGAACATAGCTTTTCGGGACTCCTCGTGATGACCATGGTAATATTATTGGAGGTGCTGTGAATTGTGTTTGGAGGTGTTTTGGAGAGCTGTTGCATACATTCAGGGAACAACAGGGTTTACTGATCTAACTCTAATGAGTTGGGGGGCTGGGTTCCAGTGTTCCTCAGACTGCGGCATGACCAGAAAATGGAGGGAATACTGAAGAAAGTGGGAAGGGAGAATAATGCAGAGAGCTCTCTACAGAAGGCCGCATACACTCAGCACCGTTTTATTCTGGAAATCTTCTCCCATCTCCTCCTGACCTCGCAGAAATGTATGAGTTGACTCAGCTGCGCCACTGAATGATGCCAACCCTGAGAGCCCAACGTGGGGCCTGACACCAGGGAAAGGTCAACCCTGCCAATAGCCATGAATGTCAAAGTGACTTTGAACTTTTGGATCTTTCCAGGTGGGAGCAGGCAACATATCCACCAAATCCTTATGTGCACACATTGCACCTGTTTCAGCTGAACAAAAGAAGTGACAACCATTTACTGGTTCATTCCTCAGGGCAACACCTTGACCAATTAGAGTCAAGCTATCTGGTTTAAATGAAATGAAATGAAAATCGCTTATTGTCACAAGTAGGCTTCAAATGAAGTTACTGTGAAAAGCCCCTAGTCGCCACATTCCGGCGCCTGTTCGGGGAGGCTGTTACGGGAATTGAACCGTGCTGCTGGCCTGCTTTCAAAGCCAGCGATTTAGCCCTGTGCTGCACTCAGGTATCGTGAGGCTTCTGATTGGGCAATGTTTTCATCAAAGACGAGTGGATTGATGCGGCTAAGTTCTTGTGTCATATCGCCAACTCCTGACACCATGTAGACGTGTTGGGTTCCAAGTCACAGATATCACGGACAGGAGGGGGCTCAATTTAAACTGCCCTTATTCCACAATCATTACCTGTCCATAAGCAGGACGTTTTTTAATTCTGATTTTCCCCTTTATAAATGGCGGCATGTTGTCCCCAACCCTTATATTTGAAAATGTTCCAATCCTCTATTAATAACTTGCACCGTAAACTCGAGGTGAGATGAAAGTAAAAGGGTTGGTTAATTTTACACACACATGAACGAGGTTTCACAACATAATAATAATAAGGTAGACCGAGTTAGTCAGGAGGCGCGGGTTCCAAGGTCGCAGCAGCTGCAGGTTTGTTGAGGGTCCGAGTTCTTTTTGCTGCCACCGACTTGATGTCGACAGCACAGGCTGTTCCTGCAGCTCTCTTCACGTTGGAGGTCAAAACAGTAACTGCCGGAATTCGGTTCCAATAGATGAGGGCTGGAATTCTCCGGATGTTGGGATTCTCTGTTCCCATAGCAGCACACCCCCACCCACAGGATTCCCGGCGCCATGAGGTGGCTTCTATGGGAAATCCCCTTGACAAGCAGTGGGAGTATAGAATGTCACCGCCAGCGATCAGCGCGCCGCCAAGAAACACGCGGCAGGGGTACCGGAGAATCCCACCCGATGTCACGGTACAGCCTGGAGGTCATGTGACCTATCTCCTCAATGTTGGATGCGGGATGACTGGAATCCTGAGGGTTAATTGAGTAAGGATTCCTTTATTTTTGGAGACACTGGTATCAGCTTAACTAACTGACATTTTCGTTGTCAACACTGTTGTGTCAGAAGTGCTAGAGCTTCAGCCATTAGCACGATTTTGGGAGATTTAAGAATTGCAAAGGTTTTCCTTTGTTAGGAGTTGGTGACCAGACTCACCGTCCCCGTGGCCATTGTTACTTGAAACTGCTGCAAGGCATCAGGTGACCAACTGAACCATTTTGTCCGCTCAGCCGTCGGCCATTTTGAAAAAGCACAATAAGAAATGACTTTATGAAATAGTCCAGCTGATGAATACATAGATATGTTTTTTTTTAAATTTACAGTCCCCAATTCATTTTTTCCAATTAAGGGGCAATTTAGCGTGGCCAATCCACCTACCCTGCACATCCTTGGATTGTGGGGGCGAAACTCAGGTAAACACAGGGTGAATGTGCAAACTCCACACCGACAGTGACCCAGAGCCGGGATCGAACTGGCGCCAATGCGCGCATGTGCAGTGGCTCCCTTATCCGCGCCAGACCTGACCCAACATGGCGTAGGGCTACAGGGGCCGGCGTGGAACAAAACAGGCCCCCAGCCCAAGAGGATGACCCGCCGATTGGTAGGCCCCGATTGGTAGGCCAGGCTACAGCGGAGGCCCCCCCGGAGGTCGTACCCCGCCCCCCCCCCCCCCCCCCCCCACACCAGGCCTCCCCCCCCCCCACCCCGGATGCATGCACGCTGAGGTCCAGCCAGGTAAGACCAGATGAGAACGGTGCCGGCAGTATTCGGGTATTTTTGCGGGCCTCTCGGGCCATCCCGGGTCGAGACTCGCCGGGGGTGGCCGCATAGAGCGGCCCCCGACTGGCCCTGTGCCGACCGGGCAGGCGGCAATGGCGCCGATTCTCCGCTTTCCGGAGAATCGGCGGACCGACGTCGGGGTGGCATGGGGCGATTCGTGCCCGTCCCAGCGATTCTCCGGCCCGGCCTGGGCTGAGAGAATCCCGCCCACTGTGAGGCACAATCAATTGAACAAAGACTAGAATTGGATACAACTGAGGCTTTATTGCTCTAAGATGTGTGGCCTCCCACAGCAGCTGGCGAAATGGCTGCTGAATGGAGGACACGCATATTTATACTCCGCCTACTGGGCAGAGCCAGCAGGCAGGGACTACTGGCGAACCTATAGTACAGGTACTACCTTACATCACTTAATACAGGTGCAACAGTGGTTTACCACATTCACCCCCTGTTAAAATTGAGTCCGGCGGAGGTGGTGGAGAACTATATACAGCAATGAATTTATGTTTACTGTATTTGATCAGACAAAAAAATGTCTTTTGAAGTCCGCTGCCAGTTAGAGATTTAACCAGTCTGGTGCTTTGATGTTCCGCTGGGAGCGACGTAGCGGTGGCGGCGATGTCGGTGCTGGCCTGATGTTCGGTGACTCCGGGAGCGTGCCAAAATCCTCTTCATCCTCGGGCGTGGGCAGGGAAAGGACGGATGGTCCTGGTGGGGTTAATTCTGGGAGCTCTGGGGGAGGGGAGGGTGGCGCCGGGCCGGAGGGGTGTGTGTGTGGAACCTGCTGGTGCCAGGTCCCTGAGGGAGACAGTATCTTGGCGGCCGTCGGGGTATGCCACGTAGGCATACTGGGAGTTGGCATGGGGCAATTGCACACTTTCCACCAACAGGTCCGCCTTGTGGAGGCTGATGTGCCTATGGACCAGGACTGGTCCTGGAGCTGCGAGCCAAGTCGGGAGCGACACCCCGGATGTAGACTTCCTGGGGAAGGCAAAAAGACGTTCATGGGGTGTGTTGTTAGTAGCGGTGCACAGTAGTGACCGAATGGAGTGGTGTGCATCAGGGAGGACCTCCTGCCAGCGAGAGGCTGGGAGGTTCCTGGACCGTAGGGCCAGTTGGACGGCCCTCCATACCGTCCCGTTCTCCCTCTCTGCCTGCCCGTTTCCCCGGGGGTTATAGCTGGTCGTTCTGCTGGAGGCGATACCCCTGCTGAGCAGGAACTGACGCAGCTCATCGCTCATGAATGAGGATCCCCTGTCACTGTGGATATAGGCAGGGAAACCGAACAGAGCGAAGATAGTGATTAGGGCTTTGATGACGGTGGCAGACGAATCGACCTTTAGGATCGCGAGGCCGTACACAGTGAGGGATGGTAGGGACCCGCCGAATTTGAGGGTTAGGCTCTGGAGGTTACACTGGAAGTCCAGGCCGAGTAGTAGAGCAGCGCAGAGTTTAGGGAGGATGTAGAGGTGGAAGCCGCTGAATTCTACACCCTGGACCATGAGTGTGACCATGCAGAACCCCCGGATCGCGACGGAATAGGATCCGGAGGCCAGGGAAATTCTTTGGTTGGCGGGGTGTACCGCGAGGGAGCAGCGCCTTACCGTATCCGGGTGTATGAAGCTTTCGGTGCCCCCGGAGTCCAGCAGGCAAGAGGTCACGTGGCCGTTGATTTTCACACTGGTTGATGCGGTGGCCAGGTTGTGCGGACGAGACTGGTCGATTGTCACTGAGGTGAGTCATGGTCGGTCGTCGCTGTCGTCGGATGATGGGGAGCCTGGGGGACCCAGGTCCTGGAATGCTGTCGGTGTCCATGTCCCGTGGGGGAGACAAGATGGCGGCGCCTGAAGATCCTGCGGGGGACAAAATGACGGCGCCCATGGGCCGTACGTTGCGGGGGTTGGACAAGATGGCGGCGCCCATGGGCCGCACGTGGACTGAGGGGGAGAAAGATAGCGGCGGCGGCCACTGGCCGTGCGTGGCCCCGGGCGGTGAAGATGGTGGCGCCCACCGGCCGCGCGTGGTCCGGGGAGATGAAGATGGCGGCGCCCATTGTATGTAGGCTAGGGGGGTGGGGGCAATAGCGGCTACTGCAAGCCTTGCAAAGGGCAGCGCTGGCGAAGGTGTTTCTGCTGGCCGCAGAAGTAACATCGGGGACCCCCGGGGTGCGCGGGCTGGCGTGTGGTGCAGGCGTACTGGCTGGGTAAGGTCCCCGCTGGGGCGGCCGTCTGTGGTGTCCACGAGGGGTAGGAGGGGTGGGCCGCGCGGCTGGTGGGGTAGGCCTGAATGTTACGTGAGGCAACCGTCATGGAGAGCGCGAGCTTCTTTGTTTCAGCTAGGTCGAGCGTGGCCCCCTCTAACAGTCTTTGGTGTATGAGGTCCGACCCGATCCCCGTTACGAATGCGTCCCGCGTAAGAAAGTTGGAATATTCGGTGGCTGTAACGGCCTGACAGTCACAGTCCCGGACTAGTGGGATTAGGGCCCGCCAGAAGTCTTCTTTGGACTCACCAGGGAGTTGAGAGCGAGTGGCGAGTACGTGCCTGGCGAAGAGCGTGTTCGTCTTCTGTGCGTAGTTTTCTTTGAGAAGCACCATGGCGTCGGCGTAGTTCGGGGCGTCCTGGATCAGCGGAAACACGTTGGAGCTCAACCTTGAGTACAGGATCTGTAACTTCTGAGCCTCCGGAACAGGGGTGGTCGCTGAGTTGATGTACGCCTCGAAGCAAGCTAGCCAGTGATTAAATCCTTTTTGGCGTCGCTTGATTGCGGATCCAGCTGCAGGCGATCTGGTTTGATTCGGAGGTCCATCTTTTAGAAAATCTTAGAGCAATTAATTAAGGCACGATCAATTGAACAAAGACTAGAGTTGGATACAACTGAGGCTTTATTGCTCTAAGATGTGTGGCCTCCCACAGCAGCTGGTGAAATGGCTGCTGAATGGAGGACACGCATATTTATACTCCGCCTACTGGGCGGAGCCAGCAGGCAGGGACTACCGGCGAACCTGTAGTACAGGTCCTACCATACATCACCTAATATAGGTGCAACAGTGGTTTACCACACACTGTTCCTTCTTCACTGCAACTGTGCAGCCGTTACCTGACGATACTTGGAAGCAGGAAAGTCAGAGGGGAATAAATTGATCCTTATGTCAAATGTCATCAATTTGTTTCAGTATTCCCTCCACATAAACCTGACTGCTTCCTGAAACTTTTTCAGAGCGGCTTATTCTTTGGAAGCAATTTTTTTCCTGATTATTATCTGCCAGAAGATCTATTGCATGTTATATTATTCAAACCCTCAATATTAGTTTTCACCTGCACACACACCCACACACAACCTCGCTGCCCTGCTCCATCTACTCGTTATTTTCGGGGGCTCAGCCGACCCAGGAGAATATGAAAATGCAGTCCCGGTGCCATCAAACATTTGCACAATATTTCGGTCTGTGGGTGCACATGAAAGTCGGAGCCCGCTGCCCATTATTCAGCAAGTTAAGGCAATTGAAAGGGCAATCGATTGGCATGTCATGTTGCCCGTGTTTGTTTTGGGTTCGCTGAACGGGCGACGCGGGCTATCACCCATCCCGTTTTTTTCACTTTTCTGTTCCAAGGACGGGATAAAAGGAATACAATTGACAGTGTGAGTTGTTAGGAGTTCAGGTGAGAGTTTTCTGTTGCTTTATTGCTGAGATTTCAGACCTTTTCCTCTGTTTTGTTTCAAAGTATTTGCTTTGTTAACCTTGATCTGAAGACTCTTTTGTTTTGTAAACTGTGTTGGAGCATTTCTGCCCATTACAGCCAGTGGGCAGTGTCATCTGCATTTCAGCAAATTGGGATTGCGTGCTTTGCTGGGGATAGCTGCTCTGAGGAGGAAGAGAGTGGTCGGAGGGGGGAGGAGGCCAGGTGTCGACAGTCAGCATCGGAGGGAGAGACCGGTGGGAGAGGGGTTGCTGGCACAGGGGGTGCTGGGCCAGAGGTTGGAGCCAGGTGGTCAGCAGGGCAGATTACACCACAATTGTGCTGCCAGAGTGTACAGGCAGCGATCCAGCTACCTCAACATGTTCAGGGTCCAATGCTGCAGGAGGCTCTGCCTCTCTAAGGACAATATAACATCATTATGTCACATGATTGGGCTAGAGATCACCTCCAACTATATGGGTAAGCAGTAGTTCTGAAGGTCACACTAGCTCTCAATTATTATGCACTGGACCATTCCAGGAGTCTGTGGGGGACCTGTGTGGAGAGTCCCGTTCAGCTGTCTATTGCTGCATCAAGTTCGTAACTGACTCTCTGTCCAGACGGGTTCGCATATTCCTTCATTACCAGACAGACCAACCAAGCCAGTCTGAGCGAGTAGAGGCTTTGCAGCTATTGTTGGGCTCCCCCACATTCAGGGTGCCATCGACTGTACTCATGTGGCTATCAAGGCTCCAGTGGGTCAGCAGGGTACCTTTGTGAATAGAAAGGTTCAACACTCCATGAACGTCCAAATAGTGTGCGATCACAGGACCCAGATCCTTCAAATCCGTGCAAGGTACCTGTTGTGTTATGTACTCTGGGATAACACGGGCTGCAACTCGATGCAGCTTTGACCAATAGATACTCCAGACGTTGAAGTAAGTTCAATGTGATTTATTGAACCATTAGCACAGTTCTCTATGAGTTCGACTCTCCTGCTAATCTTGCTATAGTAACTCAGTCTAACTAACCAGTCTGCTGTGAGCCACGTGGAGGGTGTGATGCTTCTGATCTGCCCCTGTCCTACTCTCTAAGTGTTACCTGTGGAAAGAGACAGAGCATGTGTGCCCTGTCCTTATATATGGGTTGCCCCCTTGTGGTAGTGTCACCTCTGGGTGCCTTGACTACCCATTGGTCGAGTCCTATTCTATGTGTTCATTACCTGTATGTCTGCATGTCATGACGTCTCTGGTGCTCCCTCTAGTGTTTACTTAGTCGTAGTGTATTGACATTAACCCCTTGTGTATTGAGAGTGATGCATATCACCACATGCCATGGTATGTTTGCACTCTCGCCATTGTTCTGAGCTGAGCAGTAACATTGTCCTTCATGGGCAGAGTTGTACCATGTCGTACCAGTTGTTGTTCTATTGTTGATGTCATTGTTGTTATTGACGTGCTTGTTGTGTTTGTTGCGCTCAATGACCACACCGAGTGGAGAATTCGAGTCCTTCACAAAGTTACTTGTGTCAGTGCCCTTTGTGGCATCTGCTGTTCCACTGAGCGTGCCGTCTCTGATTCCTCGGCGCTCCCCGTCTGGTGTCATGTCCGGTTCACTGGAATCATATCTTTGGCTTGTCGATGCTCCCCGGCTGGAGCCCTTTCTGGTTCACCTGAATCACCTTTGGTCTCTTAATGCTCCCCATCTGGAGTCATTTCAGGTTTTTGTGGAGAGGCTCGAGTAGATGAAGTTTGAATTAACGTGGTGTCACTGGAGTCACTAGTAGCCTCACTTTGATTGTCGAGTGCCTCTGTACACACTAACTGAGATCTGTCAATCTCGCTGAGATGTCACACATCTTGTATGGGAATTGTGAAGCCTTTGTCACTTGTCGCACATACAGTGGGTAGACCCTCAGTGTCTGCTTGTCAGTTAGATGAGCTGGGTAGACTATCAGTCTTCGCCTGGTGGCTAAAATAATCTGGGTAGACTGTCATAGTCTTTTTGCTGTTCACGTGAGTGTGGTAAACTGTCATAGTCATCTTACTGTGTACTTGAGCGTGGCAGACTTGCATTGTCTGCTGCTGGTTGCTCAGATAAGGTTGCTAGACCTTCATGGTCTTGTTCATGCAAGGACTGCGCTCTGGAGTCTTAGAACATAGAACATAGAATGATACAGCGCAGTACAGGCCCTTCGGCCCACGATGTTGCACCAAAACAAAAGCCATCTAACCTACACTATGCCATTATCATCCATATGCTTATCCAATAAACTTTTAAATACCCTCAATGTTGGCGAGTTCACTACTGTTGCAGGTAGGGCATTCCACGGCCTCACCACTCTTTGCGTAAAGAACCTACCTCTGACCTCTGTCCTATATCTATTACCCCTCAGTTTAAAGCTATGTCCCCTCGTGCCAGCCATTTCCATCCACGGGAGAAGGCTCTCACTGTCCACCCTATCTAACCCCCTAATCATTTTGTATGCCTCTATTAAGTCTCCTCTTAACCTTCTTCTCTCTAACGAAAACAACCTCAAGTCCATCAGCCTTTCCTCATAAGATTTTCCCTCCATACCAAGGCACCCAGCAACTTGCGTTGCTTCCATCGTGGAGTCTGTCAATGAGCTAGCTGTGGAGTCTTGTATCGCTCTCTCTGTGGAGTCTGGCATTGTTCCCTGTGTGGAGCCATGCAGTGGTCTCGCTGTGGAGTCGATCTGTGTTCTCTGTGTGGAAACGTGCAGTGGTCTCGCTGTGGAGTCTGTCATCGCTTTCTGTGCGGAGTCGGGGACTCTTTGTGGTGCGTGGACCGCTCTCTGTCTCTTGGCGTCAGGCTGTAGCAGAATCCTGTACTCATGGGTCGGGATGTCGTCTGTGCTGGGCTGAGGATCCTCAAATCTGAAGAACTCGTCCATGACTGTGTCGGATGCTTCAATGTACAACACATCTCGTTGCGGTTCGGATTTGGTACTGAAGTCGCCACGTCCAATGATGAAATCATCGTCTGAGTCGTAGTCTTCAAGGATTAAATCATCTTTTAGGGCGGTGCTAACTGCTTGTTGCAGGGTTCTGCGGAAGTTACTTTCAGCTACTGGTCAAAGTTCAGGCATTGTGCTGTCATTCCAGGTGAAAGAATTGTGTTTTCTGGCGGTAAAAATTTTTTTCACTATTTTCGGACATTTCCCCTTTAAGTGGGCGTGGTCCGGGGCCTCTGATGTCATGGCGCTTGTGACGTAGAGCGTAGGAATGGATTGCGCATGCACAGATCGCTTTTCCTTCACTGTGCGCTCTTTTCGCAACTGTTTCGCCGGTTCGCATCTTCTGGGGCACTGCCATTGTGCGGCTCCTTTCGCAAGATGGCTGCCAAACAAAATTGCCGTTTGCCTCTGCTGCAAGCCTACCTTTGCCTTGTGGTGAGTATAGGTGCCAGTTTTACCGATTTCTGTTGTGTTCACCTTGCAGTAGTTTTCAAACTTGTCCAGGACTGTCTGGAAGTCTCTCTTGTCCTGCCCTTTGGAGTACTTGAAGGAGTTGAAGATTTCTGTTGCACTTTCACCCGCAATGGTGAGTAGAAGATCTATCTTCTCAGCATCGGCCACGCCATCTAGGTCGGATGCTACCATGTAATCTCAAATCTCTGCTTGAATGCACGCCAGTTGGCACTGAGATTGCCATGGTACCTGACCTGCTGAGGAACCGGAATCTGGATCATCTTGCCTGGGTGTTGTTACTGGTTGTCACGGATCTTGCTGAGTTGAACTATATAGATTCAACAGGCACTACTGGTACCATGTTGTGTTCTGTACTCTGGGATAACACAGGCTGCAACTCGATGCAGCTTTGACCAAAAGATACTCCAGACTTTTCAGTAAGTTCAATGTGACATATGAACCATTAGCACAGTTCTCTATGGGTTCGACTCTCCTGCTAATCTTGCTGTAGTAACTCAGTCTAACTAACCAGTCTGCTCTAAGCCATGTGTGAAACTTCTGATCTGCCCCTGTCCTTCTCTCTGAGTGTCGCCTGTGGAAAGAGAAGAGCATGTGTGCCCTGTCCTTATATATGGGTTGCCCCCTTGTGGTAGTGTCACCTCTGGGTGTCTTGACTGCCCATTGGTCGTGTCCTATTCTATGCGTTCATTATCTGCATGTCTGCATGTCATGATATCTCCGGTGCTGCCTCTAATGTTTACTTAGTTGTAGTGTATTTACATTAACCCCTTGTGTATGTACGGGGATGCATATCACCACAGGCTTGGCTTCCATCTCAGAGCAAGGGCACCGCCTCCTTCACACACATTCCTGACAAGGCAATGCCATGACCCCAGCGTCACCTCACAACCTCTGGAAAAGGTTTGCTGCCTCTGCCGTCTATCATAAAGCAGGGAGAGACCGGCACCGACAGAAAACACGCTGGGCACTCAGGGCATTGAAACAAAATCTTTATTCATAATTTTATCAGAGATGCAAGCACGGGACAAAACTCTTATTATCATGTTGGCCCTGATGGCCTTGGTGTTTGTCCTCTGGACAGCGCTGCCTGAACAGGCACAGGGTGGGAGGGTGCGCACTCCTCAGTCATCGCAGCCTGAAAAGATGCCACGGTCCTTGGTGACGGGGCAGTGGAGGTGCCGCTTTCACCCTGTGTGCCGTGAGAGGAGCCCAGAGATGTGAGGCAGCCCACTGCCAACGTGAGGAACGGGCGGCACTGACCTGGACTGCAGTCCCTGCCCCGGCATGTTACCCTTCCCCCTTCACCTCCAGCCCCAGCCATTTCCCCTGACACTCTGCTTTCTGCACCATGTCCCTAGCCCTGTCGGTGCCTGGCACCAGGGGCCTATAACCCCGCCACCCGTCCCTGCTGGTAGAGGTACCGGTGGATGGCGCTACCCATGCCAACAATATGCTCTGCAGCCCCTGTCCTGCGCCCTCCTGAGAGGTCCAATGAGGGTATACACCTCGGTGGGCAAGGGCTGTGCCCAGCAGGGAGGCAACTGGTTGTGGGGGGGGGCTGGGCTGGGGGGGGGGGGTTCTCCCCCCCCCGGTACCGTCCCCCAGCCAGCGGCACAACTGTCAGCCCACTTTTGCACCTTTGGAAACTTTCCTTTCCTCCTCGCTTTCCCTCAGCAGCCACAGCACCCGGTCCCTGTTTTTAAATACCACAAGTAAACTACACCGTCGTCACTTCCTCCTGCCGGCGGCTAAACTTCGCGGGAGGTCGGAGACTAGCGGGTCGGAACCGTTAATGCTATGGTAACCAATGTTACTGTGTGTTTTGCACGCCCACGCTGGCACAGGGTGTGGAACGCATTCACGCCATCATCAAGGCACCGACGCATGGCGCTGTGTTGGGTGCCCGGCGTCGACCCTGATTTTCCGCTGACGGCCGATTCTCTACCCGATCGCGATTCGTGATTCCGGCGTCGCTGGACAGAGAATCCACCCCATTCCTCTCTCACGTTGCCTGGGGTGAGGGTTTGTAGGTCCGAGCGCCACCCCAAGAACCCCGGAATCTGCTCCTGGAGCTGCCTCTCCTTGAGAGCCGCCACTCTCTCCACGGATAAGACTGTGCACTCGGAACTAAGGGTCAACTCACAGCAGCAGAAAAAGACTAAACCTACTTCTTCCCGCAGGGATGCAGCTGGATTTGCCCACTGCTCCAGCACAACAATGATGCCCGTCATGATTGAGAGATTGGATGATGGGTTGGGATTTGAAGAAAGCTGAAGCGAGACTCAAAGCAGACTTGAATTCCAGAATAGGCACACATACACAATATGATCAGAGTTTATTTTGGAAAACACATCCTTTTTAATCATAGGACTCAAGACTGAATGATTTGGGTTTCTGTAATCGTACTTTCATTCTTTATACCGTTAAGAATGAGCCTGTGATGATCATTTTCTCCCTGGAAGTTGGAGATGCAGTCTGCCTGTTAGCTCATTGTCACACACAACAGCCTCTCAACGAGGTGCTGGCTTCACTAACATTTCATTTCTCTTTCCATCACTGCATCGCAACCATGTGAGGCTTCACCGCTGACTAGGCCCGGTTTTTCCCATCCCAGGGGGACAGGCTGGAGGGTAAGAATGGGATTGGAAAATTGGAACCAATGATCGCAGGGGGGCAGCCCAATGCTCTCACATGGGAACCGGATATTGTGAAGGGCAAGGTGTAGGACAGTACAGCATGCTGGCAAGTGGCGGGAAAGCAAGTAACCTGATAAACATGTTAAACAACCCAGTTTTGTGCGGGCTGCTGTAAGAGGGTCAGGAACCTGAGTAAATGTGGCTGCCATGGGCCTCATTCACCCAAACTGTGGTTTCTCCAATGAGGAGAAGCATCAGAGAGGGAGGCAGCACTTCCAGGGAAAGCAGTGACAGCAGCTACAGCACCCACAGGGGCAGCAGCACCCACAGGGGCAGCAGCTACAGGGGCAGCAGCACCCACAGGGGCAGCAGCACCCACAGGGGCAGCAGCTACAGGGGCTACAGCACCCACAGTGGCAGCAGCACCCACAGGGGCAGCAGCACCCACAGGGGCAGCAGTTACAAGGGCAGCAGCACTCACAGGGACAGCAGTACCCACAGGGACAGCAGCACCCACAGGGGCAGCAGCACCCACAGGGGCAGCAGCTACAGGGGCAGCAGCACTCACAGGGGCAGCAGCACCCACAGGGGCAGCAGCTACAGGGGCAGCAGCACCCACAGGGGCAGCAGCACCCACAGGGGCAGCAGCTACAGGGGCAGCAGCACTCACAGGGACAGCAGTACCCACAGGGACAGCAGCACCCACAGGGGCAGCAGCACCCACAGGGGCAGCAGCTACAGGGGCAGCAGCACCCACAGGGGCAGCAGCACCCACAGGGGCAGCAGCTACAGGGGCAGCAGCACCCACAGTGGCAGCAGCACCCACAGGGGCAGCAGCTACAGGGGCAGCAGCATTCACAGGGACAGCAGTACCCACAGGGACAGCAGTACCCACAGGGACAGCAGCACCCACAGGGACAGCAGCACCCACAGGGGCAGCAGCTACAGGGGCTATAGCACCCACAGGTTTCATAATCTCCACGCATGTATATAATGAGATGCAGACAGGCAGTGATTGACACACAGGATGACCAGTAAGCACACAGCACAGTGCAGCCAATCACCAGACAGAACACCACCACTATAAAGCCAGAGGGCACTAGGTTTCCCGCTCTCTCGGGACCCAGCCACTGAGACAGTCAGAGTCCACGAGCTAGCACAGTGCAAACACCATGCGGTAGCCAGTAAGTCTGGTCAGGCTAGTACAAGGTCTCCAGTCAGTTCAGTATAGTGTCGACCCACAGCTGAATATGTATATCAGTTCTATCGTTGAATAAAACAGTGTTGGATCTTCTCCAGTGTTAGACGTCTGTTTCTAGCTTCCCTGCATCGCGTGCAGTCCACATCGAACCTACCTGCCAAACACATCATGGTACCAGAGTGATATTGATCTTGACGGACCTACCTCGAGTGAATCAGCATTGACCAGCAAGCAGCCATCCGGTGAAATGGAAAACATCCAGCCACCTCCGCAGCTCCGCATCTCCGGCAACCTCGGCGCAAATTGGAAAATCTTCAAGCAAAAGTTCCTCTTGTACATCGAGGCCTCTGACCTCGAAGCAGCATCGGATGCCAGGAAGATCGCGCTATTTCTCTCCACCGCGCGGGACCACGCCATCCACATCTACAACTCCCTTTCGTTCGCTGACGGCGAAGACAAAACAAAATTACAAACAGTCGTGCTGAGGTTTGACAGCCACTGCGACATTGAGGTGAATGAGAGCTTTGAACGGTACGTTTTCCAGCAGAGGCTTCAGGGTAAGGATGAACCTTTTCAGTCCTTCATCACCCATCTCCGCCTCCTAGCGCAGTCATGTAACTATGACTCGACGGCTGATTCCATGATCCGGGATCAGATCGTTTTCGGGGTCCACTCCGACTCCCTTCGGCAGCAGCTCCTGAAAGTCAAACAGTTGACCCTCTCTGTCGCTATCGAGACGTGCGTTGTCCATGAGCATGCTAGGAATCGTTACTCCCACATCAGGGCGGCAGAAACTGCAAAGCTGGCCTCCCACGAGACGGAACGGGTGCAGGCCATTGCACAGAGGCAGGACCTGAGCATCGAGCAGAGTGGCCGTTTCGCGCGCTTTTCCCGGGTCCCTGCACATGCGCGCCACGACCGAGTGGACGACGAGCCCGACAACCCGACTGTGCGGGTGCGTACGTTGACCGACCGCACTGCGCATGCGCGATGGCGCACGGAACGCGCTGACATCGGCATCATGACATGTCCGAATTGTGGCTCCGCCCATTTAAAGCGGCAATGTCCGGCAAAAGGACGCCGATGTCTACAGTGTGGCAAGCTTGGCCACTACGCAGCCCTTTGCAGATCTGCTCCACCACTCAGCAGTCAGCGATCCCAGCTGCGGCGCAGAAGTGTCCGTTCAACACAACAAGGCATGCCAGATTACGATCCCAACAGCCCAATGGACCCTGATGCTGAGTGCCTCAACTCCCCATACCGGGCGGGCATCATAACTACACATGCGCTGCCTTCCGCCACAGAGGCAAAACGCCTCTCGATCCTCAGTGTGGATCCTGACGACGAGTGGTGTGCTGTCCTCACAGTGAACAAGGCTCGCATCCGGTTCAAACTGGACACCAGCGCATCGGCGAACCTCATCTCGAAATCTGACCTCGACATCATCCGCGCCAGACCAAGCATTCTTCCACCGGCCTGCCAGCTCCTTGACTACAATGGCAATGCCATAGCTGCCAGTGGCTCCTGTCAACTAGGGGTATCCAACAAGGCGATCAAGGCGACGCTGCGGTTTGAAATCGTCGTGCCTGACAGAGCGTCCCTGCTCGGTGCTCGAGCCTGCAAGCTCCTGAACCTGGTTCAGCGAGTCCACACCATGTCATCATCACCGGCGACGGCCTCGCCTGATGGAAACTTACAAGTCGACATAGGTGACATTATCACGCAGTACCACAGCGTATTCGATGGAATGGGCACGCTCCCATACCGCTATAAAATCCTGCTCAAGCCGAACGCCCCCCCCGGTAATTCATGCACCACGCCGGGTGCCGGCACCCCTCAAGGATCATCTGAAGAAGCAATTACAGGACCTCCAAGACCAGGGCATCATATCGAAGGACACAGAGCCAACAGACTGGATCAGCTCCATGGTCTGCGTAAAGAAGCCGTCAGGGGAGCTTCGCATTTGCATTGACCCTAAGGATCTAAACCGCAACATCATGCGGGAGCATTATCCGATACCAAAACGTGAAGAGTTGACCAGTGAGATGGCTCATGCCAAAAGCTTTACTAAGCTGGACGCCTCCAAGGGTTTTTGGCAAATACAGCTGGACGCGTCTAGTCGCAAGCTGTGCACATTCAACACCCCGTTCGGTCGTTACTGCTACAACCAGATGCCTTTTGGATCATATCTGCCTCCGAAGTATTTCACCGCATCATGGAGCAGATGATGGAGGGCATCATGGGGGTGTGGGTATACGTTGACAACACAATTATCTGGTCCACAACGCCCCAGGAACACATCGCTCGCCTCAAGAAGGTATTCCAGAGAAATCATGAACATGGTCTTCATCTCAACAGGGCCAAGTGCTCATTTGGTCAATCGGATATTAAGTTCCTGGGTGGCCACATCTCGCAGCAGAGCGTGCGGCCAGATGCCGACAAGGTCTCGGTGAACAACGCCATGAAGACCCCGGAGGACAAGAAGGCAGTCCTCCGCTTCCTCGGGATGGTCAACTTCCTCGGGAAATTCATCCCCAATATAGCATCCCACACCACGGCCCTCCGCCATCTCGTCAAGAAGTTGACGGAATTCCAGTGGCTGCCCATGCATGAAGAGGAATGGCGTGAGCTGAAGGCAAAGCTCACCATAGCCCCAGTTCTAGCGTTCTTCGACGTAACCAAGGAAACCAAGATATCGACTGATGCAAGCCAGGATGGCATTGGTGCTCCTTCAGCGAGATGACTCCTCGTCCTGGGCTCCAGCGGCGTATGCCTCCAGGTCCATGACGCCCACTGAGCAACGGTACGCTCAGATTGAGAAGGAGTGTCTGGGCCTCCTGACAGGGATAGTCAAGTTTCACGACTACGTTTACGGCCTGCCAAAATTCACGGTAGAAACGGACCACAAGCCTCTATCCATATAATCCAGAAGGATTTAAATGACATGACACCTCGGTGACAGCGAATTCTTCTTAAGTTACCCCGCTACGACTTAAAACTTGTCTACGCGCCAGGCAAAGAGCTGATCATTGCAGATGCCCTATCCGGGTCCATCACATACCGTGTGAACAAAGTGGCTTCATCTGCCACATAGAAGCACAAGTGCAGTTGTGTGCCACCAACCTTCCGGCCTCTGACGAACGGGTGGTCCAAATTCGTGAGGAGACGGCCAAGGATCCTCTGCTGCAGCGTGTGATGCAGCACCTTACCCATGGCTGGCTGAAGGGACAATGACCCCAGTTCTCCAACGTAAAAGACGACCTGACGGTGGTGGAGGGAATCCTTCCGAAACTCGACAGGATTGTAATTCCTCAGGGCATGCGGGCTATGGTGCTGGGCCAACTCCATTAGGGTCACCTTGGGGTCGAGAAGTGCCGACGCAGAGCTCGGGAGGCGGTCTATTGGCCGGGCATCAGCCAGGACATTGCCGACACAGTCCTCAACTACCCTACCTGTCAGAAGTTTCAACCAGCTCAACCCAAGGAAACACTGCAACAGCACGAGATCGTGACCTATCCGTGGTCCAAAGTTGGTGTAGACCTTTTCCACGTCAAGGGGCGTGACTAGGCACTCCTGGTTGACTACTTCTCCAGTTACCCAGAAGTGGTGAAACTGTCCGACCTCACGTTGAAGGCGGTAATCAAAGCCTGCAAAGAAACGTTTGCCAGGCACGGGATACCGCTCTCGGTAATGAGCGACAACGGAACTTTCTTTTACAGCCAGGAATGGTCTGATTTTGCACAGTCCTGCAACTTCCGTCATGTAACCTCCAGTCCCCAATACCTGAAGTCAAACGGGAAGGCCGAGAAAGGGGTCCATATTGTAAAGCGGTTGCTGTGCAAAGCTGCAGACTCAGGCTCCGACTTCAACCTGGCGATGCTGGCATACAGGGCAACCCCACTGTCCACTGGGTTGTCTCCAGCGCAGATGCTCATGAATGGCTCTCTGAGGACCACAGTTCCAGCCATCCATGTTCCAGACCTTGACCACCTCACGGTCTTACAGAAAATGCAGCAGTCACGGGCCCAACAGAAGGCCACGTACGATACTCATTCCACGGATCTACCCGAGCTGGCCCCAACTGATCATGTTCGTGTCCAATGCCCGAGGGCGGCTGGTCAGCCACAGCTGTTGTGATCAAACAAGTGGCCCCAATGTTGTTCCTTGTCCGCATGGCTGATGGCTCCCTGCCACGGCGCAACAAACGGGCACTGCGAAGAGTTCCACGCCCGCTACCTGACTGAAGTGCCCCGCCGCCTACGATGCTTCCTCCGGACGTACCCTGCCACAAAGCCACCGATCTACCAGCAATCCTGCCGGCCCCCGCGTCCACCGCGATGGCAGCGATCCCGCCTATCCACGTGCAGGCGGCTCCTGATCCATCTCTGCGGCGATCAACAATAATTCGTCGCCCACCACAAAGTCTGAATCAGTAGACTGAACTTTTGTACATTTTGTGACTCCATCGATTTAACCTCTGTAAATATTGTTTTGTTTGCCATGTATCTGCACTATCGACACATTCCTCTGTATATCCGTTCATTTAGACAACTTTGTATATAGTCAGGTATATATATATATAAATATATATGTATATATAGACGCACACACACCTTAGTATTTATTTATCTAAAAAAAGGAAGATGTCATAATATCCACTCTTGTATATAATGAGATGCAGACAGGCAGTGATTGACACACAGGATGACCAGTAAACACACAGCACAGTGCAGCCAATCACCAGACAGGACACCACCACTATAAAGCCAGAGGGCACTAGGTTTCCCGCTCTCTCGGGACCCAGCCACTGAGACAGTCAGAGTCCACGAGCTAGCCAGTGCAAACACCATGCGGTAGCCAGTAAATCTGGTCAGGCTAGTACAAGGCCTCCAGTCAGTTCAGTATAGTGTCGACCCACAGCTGAATATGTATATTAGTTCTATCGTTGAATAAAACTGTGTTGGATCTTCTCCAGTGTTAGACGTCTGTTTCTAGCTTTCTTGCATCGCGTGCAGTCCACACCGAACCTACCTGCCAAACACATCACAGGGACAGCAACTACAGGGGCTACAGCACCCACAGGGGCAGCAGCTACAGGGGCTACAGCACCCACAGGGGCAGCAGCAACTGGGGCTACAGCACCCACAGGGGCTACAGCACCCACACGGGCAGCAGCTACAGGGGCTACAGCACCCACAGGGACAGCAGCTACAGGGGCTACAGCATCCACAGGGGCAGCAGCACCCACACGGGCAACAGCTACAGGGGCTACAGCACCCACAGGGGCTGCAGGTCCAGGGGCTACAGCACCCACAGGAACAGCAGCACCCACACAGGCAGCAGCTACAGGGGCTACACCACCCACAGGGACAGCAGCACCCACAGGGGCAACAGCTACAGGGGCTACAGCACCCACAGGGGCAGCAAGTCCAGGGGCTAGAGCACCCACAGGGGCAGCAGGACTCACAGGGGCAGCAGCTACAGGGGCTACAACACCCTCAGGGGCAGCAGCACCCACAGGGGCAGCAGCTACAGGGACTACAGCACCCACAGGGGCTACAGCACCCACAGGGGCTACAGCACCCACACGGGCAACAGCTACAGGGGCTACAGCACCCACAGGGACAGCAGCTACAGGGGCTACAGCACCCACAGGGGCAGCAGCACCCACACGGGCAGCAGCTACTGGGGCTACAGCACCCACAGGGGCTACAGCACCCACACGGGCAGCAGCTACAGGGGCTACACCACCCACAGGGACAGCAGCACCCACACGGGCAGCAGCTACAGGGGCTACAGCACCCACAGGGGCAGCAGCTACATGGGCTACAACACCCACATTGACAGCAGCACCCACAGGGGCAGCAGCTACAGGGGCTACAGCACCCACAGGGACAGCAGCACCCACACGGGCAACAGCTACAGGGGCTACAGCACCCACACGGGCAGCAGCTACAGGGGCTACAGCACCCACAGGGACAGCAGCACCCACAGGGGCAGCAGCTACAGGGGCTACAGCACCCACAGGGGCAGCAGCTACATGGGCTACAACACCCACAGGGGCAGCAGCACCCACACGGGCAGCAGCTACTGGGGCTACAGCACCCACAGGTGCTACAGCACCCACACGGGCAGCAGCTACAGGGGCTACAGCACCCACAGGGACAGCAGCACCCACAGGGGCAGCAGCTACAGGGGCTACAGCACCCACAGGGGCAGCAGCTACAGGGGCTACAACACCCACAGGGGCAGCTGCACCCACAGGGGCAGCAACTACAGGGGCTACAGCACCCACAGGGGCAGCAGCTACAGGGGCTCCAACACCCACAGGGGCAGCAGCACCCACAGGGGCAGCAGCTACAGGGGCTACAGCACCCACAGGGACAGCAGCACCCACAGGGGCAGCAGCTACAGGGGCTCCAACACCCACAAGGGCAGGAGCACCCACAGGGTCAACAGCACCCACAGTATCAACAGCACCCACAGGGGCAGCAGCACCCACAGGGACAGCAGCTAAAGGGGCTACAGCACCCACAGGGGCTGCAGGTCCAGGGGCTACAACACCCACAAGGACAGCAGCACCCACAGGGTCAACAGCACCCACAGTATCAACAGCACCCACAGGGGCAGCAGCACCCTCAGGGACAGCAGCTACAGGGGCTACAACACCCACAAGGGCAGCAGCACCCACAGGGGCTGCAGGTCCAGGGGCTACAGCACCCACAGGGACAGCAGCACCCACACGGGCAGCAGCACCCACAGGGGCAGCAGCTACAGGGGCTACAACACCCACAAGGGCAGCAGCACCCACAGGGGCTGCAGGTCCAGGGGCTACAGCACACACAGGGACAGCAGCTACAGGGGCTCCAACACCCACAAGGGCAGCAGCACCCACAGGGGCAGCAGCTACAGGGGCTCCAACACCCACAGGGGCAGCAGCACCCACAGGGGCAGCAGCTACAGGGGCTACAGCACCCACAGGGACAGCAGCACCCACAGGGGCAGCAGCTACAGGGGCTCCAACACCCACAAGGGCAGGAGCACCCACAGGGTCAACAGCACCCACAGTATCAACAGCACCCACAGGGGCAGCAGCACCCACAGGGACAGCAGCTAAAGGGGCTACAGCACCCACAGGGGCTGCAGGTCCAGGGGCTACAACACCCACAGGGACAGCAGCACCCACAGGGTCAACAGCACCCACAGTATCAACAGCACCCACAGGGGCAGCAGCACCCACAGGGACAGCAGCTACAGGGGCTACAACACCCACAAGGGCAGCAGCACCCACAGGGGCTGCAGGTCCAGGGGCTACAGCACCCACAGGGACAGCAGCTACAGGGGCTACAGCACCCACAGGGACAGCAGCACCCACAGGGGCAGCAGCACCCACAGGGGCAGCAGCTACAGGGGCTACAGCACCCACAGGGGCAGCAGCTACAGGGGCTACAACACCCACAGGGGCAGCAGCACCCACAGGGGCAGCAGCTACAGGGGCTACAGCACCCACAGGGGCAGCAGCTACAGGGGCTACAGCACCCACAGGGGCAGCAGCACCCACAGGGACAGCAGCACCCACAGGGGCAGCAGCTACAGGGGCTACAGCACCCACAGGGGCAGCAGCTACAGGGGCTTCAGCACCCACAGGGGCAGCAGCACCCACAGGGACAGCAGCACCCACAGGGGCAGCAGCTACAGGGGCTACAACACCCACAGGGGCTGCAGGTCCAGGGGCTACAACACCCACAGGGTCAACAGCACCCACAGTATCAACAGCACCCACAGGGGCAGCAGCACCCTCAGGGACAGCAGCTACAGGGGCTACAACACCCACATTGACAGCAGCACCCACAGGGTCAACAGCACCCACCGTATCATCAGCACCCACAGGGGTAGCAGCTACAGGGGCTACAGCACACAGGGGCAGCAGCTACAGGGGCTACAACACCCACAGGGACAGCAGCAACCACAGGGGCAGCAGCTACAGGGGCTACAGCACCCACAGGGGCAGCAGCACCCACACGGGCAGCAGCTACAGGGGCTACAGAACCCACAGGGACAGCAGCACCCACAGGGGCAGCAGCTACAGGGGCTACTACACCCACAGGGGCAGCAGCACCCACAGGGGCAGCAACTACAGGGACTACAGCACCCACAGGGGCAGCAGCTACAGGGGCTCCAACACCCACAGGGGCAGCAGCACCCACAGGGGCAGCAGCTACAGGGGCTACAGCACCCACAGGGACAGCAGCTACAGGGGCTCCAACACCCATAAGGGCAGCAGCACCCACAGGGTCAACAGCACCCACAGAATCAACAGCACCCACAGGGGCAGCAGCACCCACAGGGACAGCAGCTACAGGGGCTACAGCACCCACAAGGGCAGCAGCACCCACACGGGCAACAGCTACAGGGGCTACAGCACCCACAGGGGCTGCAGGTCCAGGGGCTACAACACCCACAGGGACAGCAGCACCCACAGGGTCAACAGCACCCACAGTATCAACAGCACCCACAGGGGCAGCAGCACCCTCAGGGACAGCACCTACAGGGGCTACAACACCCACAAGGGCAGCAGCACCCACAGGGGCTGCAGGTCCAGGGGCTACAGCACCCACAAGGGCAGCAGCACCCACAGGGGCTGCAGGTCCAGCGGCTACAGCACCCACAGGGACAGCAGCTACAGGGGCTACAGCACCCACAGGGACAGCATCACCCACTGGGGCAGCAGCTACAGGGGCTACAGCACCCACAGGGGCAGCAGCTACAGGGGCTACAGCACCCACAGGGGCAGCAGCACCCACGGGGACAGCAGCACCCACAGGGGCAGCAGCTACAGGGGCTACAGCACCCACAGGGGCAGCAGCTACAGGGGCTACAGCACCCACAGGGGCAGCAGCACCCACAGGGACAGCAGCACCCACAGGGGCAGCAGCTCCAGGGGCTACAACACCCACAGGGGCTGCAGGTCCAGGGGCTACAACACCCACAGGGACAGCAGCACCCACAGGGCCAACAGCACCCACAGTATCAACAGCACCCACAGGGGCAGCAGCACCCTCAGGGACAGCAGCTACAGGGGCTACAACATCCACATTGACAGCAGCACCCACAGGGTCAACAGCACCCACCATATCATCAGCACCCACAGGGGTAGCAGCTACAGGGGCTACAGCACACAGGGGCAGCAGCTACAGGGGCTACAACACCCACAGGAACAGCAGCATCCACAGGGGCAGCAGCTACAGGGGCTACAACACCCACAGGGACAGCAGCACCCACAGGGGCAGCAGCTACAGGGGCTACAACACCCACAGGGACAGCAGCACCCACAGGGGCTGCAGGTTCAGGGGCTCCAGCACCCACAGGGGCTACAACACCCACAGGGACAGCAGCACCCACAGGGTCAACAGCATCCACAGGGACAGCAGCACCAACAGGGTCAACAGCACCCACAGTATTAAAAGCACCCACAGGGACAGCAGCACCCACAGGGACAGCAGCACCCTCAGGGACAGCAGCACCCACAGGGTCAACAGCACCCACAGTATCAACAGCACCCACAGTGTCAACAGCACCCACAGGGTCAACAGCACCCACAGTGTCAACAGCACCCACAGTGTCAACAGCACCCTCAGGGGCAGCAGCACCCACAGGAGCAGCAGCACCCACAGGGACAGAGCACCCACAGTGTCAACAGCATCCACAAGGGCATAAGCACCCACAGTGGAAACAGCACCAGTGTTGAGTGCTGGGCCAGGGAGATGGCATCTGCTGTGAACCTGTTGCAGCGGTAGGTGAACTGTAGTGGATCGAGGCAATCCAGGAGGCTGGAGTTGATTCGTGCCATGACTAATCTTTTGAAGAACTTCATGATGATGGATGTCAGAGCCACTGGACCATAGTCGTTAAGGCACGCTGCTTGGTTTTTCTTCAGTACAGAGATGATTGTCGTCTTCTTGCAGCAGCTGGGACCTCAGATTGTTGTAAAGAGAGGTTGAAGATGTCTGCGAATACCCCCGCCAGCTGATCCGCGCAAGACCTGAGTGCTCGTCCGGGTACCCCATCCGGGCCAGTGGCTTTCCGTGGGTTGACCTTCGAGAAGGCTGCTCTGACATCTGCAATGGTGACCTTGGATACAAGTTCATCCGAGGCTTCTGGGGTGGAGGGCGTGCTCTCGCTGACCTCTTGCTCAAATCAGGCATAGAGTACGTTGAGCTCATCAGGGAGGGGTGCATTGGAGCTGGCGATATTACATGCCTTCATCTTGTAGCCCGTTATGTCTTGCAGACCTTGCCATAGTCAGCGGGGGTCCATGTGACTAGCCTGTGGCTAACATTGAATGACAAAGCACGTGGGATCGTGAGGACCAAGCAGGCTCATCTGTCACATTAAAGGTAAGCAAAAATGGTGGGTCATGCAGCTTTGCAGAGCAGCTGTTTGACGATGTGGACGCCCTTTTCAGCTTTGCCATAGGCTTGTGGGTTCAGGGGACTGGATGTCACATGCACAAAGTTGTACCTGCTGGCAAAGTTGGACCATTCCTGGCTCGCGAAGCAGGGCCCATTGTCCGACATCACAGCGAGTGGGATGCCGTGACGAGCAAAGGTCTCCTTGCAGGCACGGATGACCGCCGATGATGTGATGTCGTGCAGGCGTACGACCTCCGGGTAGTTCGAAAAATAGTCAACAATCAGAACAGTCCCTGCCGAGCGCATGGAACAGGTCAACGCCTACCTTAGACCAAGGGGACGTGACCAACTCATGGGGCTGTAGGGTCTCACGTGGATGAGCCGGCTGGAACCGCTGACAGGTGGGGCAGTTAAGCACTGTGTTGGCGATGTCCTCATTGATGCCGGGCCAGTACACAACCTCTCGGGCCCTCCGTCGGCACTTCTCCACGCCAAGATGGCCCTCGTGTAGCTGTTCCAAAACGAGCTGGCGCATGCTGTGCGGGATCACGATGCGGTCCAGCTTCAGGAGGACACCATCGACTACTGCCAGATCGTCTTTGATATTGTAGAACTGCGGGCATTGGCCCTTGAGCCACCCATCCATCATGTGGTGCATGACACGCTGTAATAAGGGGTCAGCCGCAGTCTCGCGGCGAATGTGGATAAGGCGTTCATCCATGGCCGGCAGATTGGAGGCCGTGAAGGCCACATGGGCGTCAACCTGGCAGACAAACCCCTCTGGGTCACACGGGGTGTTGACTGCCCTGGACAGAGCGTCGGCTATGATCAGGTCCTTGCCCGGAGTGTATAGGAGCTGGAAATCGTACCGCCGGAGTTTAAGCAGAATGCGCTGGAGGCGAGGGGTCATATCATTCAGGTCTTTTTGTATAATGTTGACCAGCAGGCGATGGTCGGTCTCGACAGTGAATTGGGGGAGGCCGTACACGTAATCATGAAATTTGTTGACCCCAGTCAACAGGCCCAGGCACTCCTTTTCGATCTGCGCGTAGCGCTGTTCGGTGGGGGTCATGGCACGTGACGCGTATGCAACGGGGGCCCATGATGAGGCCTCATCGCGTTGCAGGAGCACCGCCCCAATGCCGGATTGGCTGGCATCCGTTGAAATTTTTGTTTCCTTCGTGGGATCAAAAAAAGCCAATACTGGTGGTAAGCTTGGTCTTAAGCTCCTCCCATTCGCGCTCGTGGGCGGGAAGCCATTGGAAGTCTGTCGTCTTCCTGACCAGGTTCCGGAGAGCTGTGGTATGGGAGGCAAGGTTGGGGATGAACTTCCCCAGGAAGTTGACCATGCCCAAAAATCGGAGGACCGCCTTCTTATCCGCTGGCTTCTGCATGGCCGTGATGGCTGCCACGTGAAAATGAAATGAAAATCGCTTATTGTCACAAGTAGGCTTCAATGAAGTTACTGTGAAAAGCCCCTAGTCGCCACATTCCGGTGCCTGTTCGGGGAGGCTGTTACGGGAACAGCCTTGTCCGCATCTGGCCGCACAACCAACCGGGAGATGTGGTCCCCTAGGAACTTGAGTTCCGTCTGGCCGAAGGAACATTTGGCTCTGTTGAGGCGAAGGCCTTGGTCCCGTATTCGTTTTTGAAAACGTGCTGGAGGCGACTGATATGCTCCTGCGGGGTGGTGGACCAAATGATGATGTCGTCAACATAGATGCGCACACCCTCAATGCCCTCCATCATTTGCTCCATGATCCGGTGGAATACTTCTGATGCCGATATAATCCCAAACGGCATCCTGTTGTAGCAGTATCTGCCAAACGGGGTATTAAAGGTACACAGCTTTCTGCTGGACCTGTCTAGTTGAATTTGCCAGAATCCTTTCGAGGCGTCAAGTTTGGTGAAGATGTTGGCCCGAGCCATCTCGCACGTGACCTCCTCGCGCTTGGGGATAGGGTAATGCTCCCTCATTATGCTGCGATTCAGATCCTTTGGGTCAATGCAGATCCGGAGCTCGCCGGAAGGTTTCTTTATGCACACCATGGAGCTGACCCAGTCGGTTGGTTCCGTCACTCTGGAGAGCAGTCCTTGGTCCTGGAGGTCCTGCAGCTGTTGCTTGAGGCAGTCCTTGAGGGATGCTGGAACTCTGCGAGGTGCATGACCCACAGGCGTGTAAGTGTATGGAAGCGTGCCCATGCCTTCGAAAACGTTGCGGTGCTGGTCGATGATGACATTGAGTTGTGCCCTGAAGTCCGCATCCTGGAAGGCAGACGTGTCCTCTGGAGAGAGAGAGTGTACTCGTTGAACGAGGTTTAGGAGTATGCATGCCTGTGCGCCTAGCAGAGAGTCCTTCGAGGAGCCCACGATCTCGAAGGAAAGGATGGCTTTTCGCGAGTTGTGCGTCACTTTCGAGTTGGCATGAACCGGTAGCAGGAATGACGTTGCCATTGTAGTCCACTAGTTGGCAGGTCGACGGAAGAATGGTTGGTTAACCCCAAGGGTCTGAAAGTCTGACCACGCTAGGAGATTAGCGGAAGCACCAGTGTCCAGGCGGAATCGTATCTGGGATCGGTTGACCGTCAGGGTGGCACACCACTCGTCGTCTGGATCAATGCTGTGCACCGACAGCGGCTGGTGGTTTTGATTTGGGGACAGCCTGTTCTTTGTTATAATAGCGACTCGAAAAGGTTCCCACGGGTCCTCGGTGTCACTGATCTGCGGGAAGTCGGAATCGGACTCGGTGAACGTGGGTTGAATTGCCCGAACGTTCCTGCGAGGCTGGCTGAAGCGATGCGATTTGGCAGGCTGAGCTGCTCGACAGCAAGCAGCATAGTGGCCAAGTCTGCCACATCGTAGGCATTGTCGCGATTTTGCAGGACTTTGCCGCTTTAAATGGGCGGAGCCACAGTTGCCGCACGTCGTGACATCAGTACGCATGTTGCGCCACCACGCATGTGCGGTGCAGTCCTGCGTGGTGTGCGCCTGCGCACCACGTTCCTCCACGTCACCGTCCCCTCGTTTGGCACGTACAAGCGCGGGAGGCCGCGAAAAGCACGCGAAATGGCCGCCCTCATCCAGGCTGCAGCCTTGGAGGTGTTCAATTGTTGGTGGCATTTTCATGCAGGACACAGGTCTCGATGGCAGTCGCTAGGGTGAGTTGCTTAATTTTGAGGAGCTGCTGACGCAGGGGGTCCGACAGAACACCAAATACGATCTGGTCGCGTTTCATGGAGTCGGAGGTGGGCCCGTAGCCGCAGGACTGCGCAAGGATGCGGAGGTGTGTTAAAAAGGATTGGAAAGGCTCGTCCTTACCCTGCAAGCGTTGCTGGAACAGGTATCTTTCGAAGCTTTCATTGACGTCTATGCTGAAGTGGGTATCGAATTTGAGGAGAACCGTCTTGTACTTTGTCTTGTCCTCGTCGTCTGCGAATGTGAGGGAGTTGAAGATGTGGATGGTGTGTTGCCCGGCCGTGGAGAGGAGCAGAGCAATCTTCCTGGTGTCCGAGGCGTTCTCCCTGTCCGTGGCTTCGAGGAAGAGCTGGAAGCGCTGTTTAAAAATCTTCCAATTGACCCCGAGATTGCCGGCGATGCGGAGCGGCGGCGGCGGGTTGCTGTTCTCCATACCTCAGGATGCCGGAATGCTGATTAGTTGCAGGTGGGTCTCAGAAGTGCTAGTATGCAACCACTCCTTGTACCATGATGTGTTGGGTGTTCTGGATCACAAAAAGGTCACCAACACTGGAAGTGGTGCAACTCTATTTTATTATAAGGCTAACTATATTAACATACTTGAACTGTGGGTAAATGCAATACCAGTTTAACTGTTGACCCTTGCCTAGTCCTAACCAGGAGATGCACTCAGCACATGGTGAATGTCTGTGTTGCAGGCTGTGAGCTCTGTGCTCCGAGCTGGCTGCTACTAGAATGAGCGGGAACTCTCCTGTCCCCTGTCTTTATAATGCGTATGCTCTCACTGGTGATTGGCTGTGGTGTTGTGTATGCTGATTGGTCCCACTGCATGTCCATCAGTGTGTGTGTGTGTGTCTGCACCATGATATACTGGTGTATATTATAACAGTATTGTTATACTCGATAGAAGAGAGAAACTATTACTTTAGAGAAGAAAGGGGTATGTGCCTACATGCCATTGTAATAAAAAGGTCTCAGCACAGCAAATGTTAACATGGGAATGGATGATAGCACCACCCACAGTACGATGTGTAGAGTCACATGGTGAGTGATTCCGAGAAAACAGTTTGGGAACAGGACTCTGTTAGCAAGCAGCATGTCTGCATGGTGAATAGCACCATGCATGATAGTAACCTGGGAACTGCAAGTGGTTAAAGACAACCAATAAAGGGTTAATGTTTGAACATACATGTCTCAAGATCTCATCATCGAGACATTGCCATGCACCATATTAGAACAGGAATTATTGGAAACTTTCAGTAGGTCAGGCAGCACCTGTGGAAAGAGAACCAGACGTACCGTTTCAGTTGGATCACCTTTGATCAGAACTGAAGTTTCTGGAATGGAAATTGAACACACAATTGGCTATATGTAAGAGGTTTAGGTTAAACCTGGACAGAATAATAATAATAATACTCTTTATTTACACTGCAATGAAGTTATGTGAAAAGTCCCTAGTCGCCACACTCCGGCGCCTGTTCGGGTACACTGAGGGAGAATGCAGAATGTCCAAATTACCCAACAGCACGTCTTTCGGGACTGTTGGAGGAAACCGGAGCACCCGGAGGAAACCCGCGCAGACACGGGGAGAACGTGCAGACTCCACACAGACAGTGACCCAAGCTGGGAATCGAACCTGGGACCCTGGCGTTGTGAAGCAACAGTGCTAACCACTGTGCTACCGTGCCGTCCTTTGAATGGACTCCTTTTTGTGATGTAGGCTTCAGTTCAATGCCGGTTGATTACCCGATCAGGATTCACGTGATAAAGAGTAAGTTCAAGGTAATTGGCAAAAAGGACCAGAAGAGACAGGACAGAACTTGCTGAACAACTCTGAATGCGCTAATACACTACACTAACAGCCAATTTAAGATATTTGTTTGAGCTCATAATGCTTGCCAGAAGTGACATACATTCATACACAGGGCCCCATTCTCTACAAACAAAAGGAATATGTTCAAGCTTTGCACCTTTTTTGAGTTGCCCAAGAGCTTGGGGAGCCTGTAGTTTCCCATCGCTTTCTCCATGGCAATGTCTTGGCCAGTCAGTGTCGACTTGACAACCAATCAGCACCCTTTTCTCTTGTTTATAAATTATTGTGATTGCTGGAAATTTGGGATTCGTGCATTTGTTCTGATGAGTGACAGGCGAAAAACTTCAGCAACATGTCCCTCTTTTCAACAATGTTCAAGAACCGGAGAAATTATTGTGAGTTTAACGAAGAGTCTTTATTTTCCTTTGGTCTGCAATGACTCTGCCTGAATGCAGATGGAAGCAGATTCAATAGCAACTTTCAAAAATGGAAAAGAAAATATAGGGAAAGAGATGGGCAGCGGGACTGACTGAATAGCTCTTTCAAAGAGCTAGCACCAGCACGAAGGCCCGAAAAGCCTTCTGTGCTGTACTATTCGACCAAGCTAATCAGGAAACTGAGCCTTGAGGAAGTAGCAAAGCAGTGACTCGAGGAGACTGTTGCCACCATTGGGTCCGTGGTGTGGAGGAAAGGGTCAGAGGGATGGTTCGGGCCTCCAATCGGCAGAGTTGTCCCTGGGAGAGACCCAGTCACGCAAGAGTTGGTTAGAGATTAACTCGGAGACTCTTTTCACTGATCAAGTCTGGCAGGTTCAGGCGAGCTTGAGTGAAAAAATACCAGCTTTAATTATAAGGCTCAAATTATTACTGTATAATTCATGTTTATTTTATTAAATGTCTTGTCTTTAAACTATTTGCAGCACTCGGATGATGATTATTATTCTTCCAACAGCCAGTTTTAAGACAAGAATGCTAAAAATGGAGACCTGGATGTCTCGCCTTACGTCAGCTTCCACACAACACAGACACTCTCCCAGCCGATAATGGCTGTTTATTGCTCAAGATGCTAATTTTTGGCTTTCAGTCACCATCTCTCCACAACTTGAGGAAAGGGAATCAGGTCAGGAACAGCAACCATGATTCAAACCCCGACTGTTTGTGACCTGGAATTGAATTTGGAATTAATCTGTAATGAGTTAAAGAGACTTTGTCACGAATAGAGTCACCAAAAATGGCTCAACTTTTCATCTGCATTTTATTGAGCACAGGTCTCCTTTAAATCCTCCCTTGAGCAGCTCCGTTGTTGGACTCTAACTCCACAAGGTGCAATGCGACTGCAGTCTTCCTGATCTACAGGAGGCAACGCAGTATTATCTTTTCATTGTGAGGTTTTCTGTTGTCTCGTGACAAAGTCTAGAGGCTTGTATTCTTCAACAATTCCTGTTTATTAGTAACACATACATACAAGATACAATCCTGACTATCTCCATCCCAACCCTGACCAGATTCATAACTACACCCTACTACACCCAAGGGCCTCTGTACACAATAATGTGGGCAGTAATGTTGCCCCAGTCCCCCATTAACCCTTACAGTCCTGAACACTACACTGCTTAGCCCAGTATCTGAATGAACTCCACCACCTCGCCAGGTAGACCCTGAAATCTCACGTTTCAACAAAGAAATTAATTAAAAGCACAAAAAATAACCCCAAACCTCACCAGGACAGAAAGAAAGACATGGGTCGCAATTTAACGGCCGCGTTACGTCTGGCATCGATTTGGGTGTGCCGGTTAAACTGCGGGTGATCCCAAAATTGGGATCCGCGCTTGGGGATGAATGGGTTCGCAATCTAACCGGCCCCCTCCTGGTGGCGGGTTCCGAATCCCGCCCAAACGTGGCAAGAAGATCACTGACACCAATTAAGACCAATCTCCATCTCATTAGCGAGATGGAAATCCAATCTAACGGCCTCCCGGGAATTAACCAGCTCCCCAGTGAGAGAACACATGGACATGGTTTAGCACTCCTTTTTAAAAACAGGCTTCTGAAGGGGACAGAGGTGGTGAGTAGCCATTCAGGAGTAGCCACTGGAGACGCTGCAGCTCCTGTGCTGGGGGGAAGGGTGGGGATCCCCTCGGGCTGGATGGGCCAGGTCGGGGGGGGGGGGGGGGGCTGGGGGTCTTAGGTTGGGCGTCGTCCATGGGCTGGGGGGGGGGGGGGTGGTGAGGGGCTTAGTTTCTATGGGGCATACAGGCCATCCTCCAATATTGTGTATATCTATAACAGGGGCAACTACAGCTGCTGCCTGCCTGTCCAACCAAACAGTTCCAGGACAGAGGCCCATTTGTGATTAAATGCTGACAGTCACTAACCTTTGACTGTGAGCAGCCCCTAGCTGCACAGCTGAAGGCTATTGCTCATAAAGAATTGGCCTTCTTAGTTATGTGAGCACTTCACAGCTCTCAAGTGCATTCTTGTGGGTACACATGCCATGTCTCAGACGAGTGTTATTGCTGAGCAGTCCAATCAAACTGTGAGGCGTGGACACGTTCCCTGAACACTGGAGGCACCAACACCACAGAGGCAGCATCCAACAGTCAAACACTGAGAAGCTGGGCTTCACCACTGGGAATATCCTCGAGACCAAAGGGTGAGTGTGTGGGTCAGGGTAAGGCACCTAAGCACGGTCTCCCTAATGTTCCTAGCAGGGGTCTGGGGTCTAAGGGCTCCTGCTGTGGCTGGGGGTGAGTGTGCAGAGCAAGGGTCTCCAGCACAACTGGCTCAGTAGATAGCAATCTAAGAGAAGGCAGGACAGGTAAGGGTCGGGGCAGCTTGGGGGATTTGAGGGTCCGGGGTGGAATACCCTAAATGGTTGTCAATCTCTCTCTCTTTCTCCTGTTCCTGAAAATGGATGGTGTTGTGGACCCCACAGTGGCAGCCCAGGCAGCCAGACACTATGGAAGGCAGCAGCTTCGACGCAGGCTGCAGACCTGGCTACCCATCAGGCTGAAGAGTGACCCAGAGGGGGACACCGGCAACGACCCAATGTGTATTCATGTTGGTCGTATGGGGAAAAATAATAATCATAATAATAATCTTTATTAGTGTCACAAGTAGGCTTACATTAACACTGCAATGAAGTTACTGTGAAAATACTGTGTAGAGTCGCCACACAACGGCGCCTGTTTGGGTACACTGAGGGAGAATTCAGAATGTCCAATTCACCTAACAAGCACGTCTTTCGGGACTTGTGGGTGGAAACCGGAGCACCCGGAGGAAACCCACGCAGACATGAATCCAAGGTCCCGGTTGAGGCCGTACTCATGCACGCACATGACCTTGGGTTCATGTCGCATTACATTCACCCCCCACCATCTGGCCTGGGCTTGCAAAATCCTACCAACTGTCCTGGCTTGAGACAATTCACACCTCTTTAACCTGTGATTGTTCCTCTGTCCAGTTGCTCCATCTGGACCTGTAAAGACGTAATTACCCTGCAAAGACTTGCATTCAAAGTATTGTCTTGTGTCATTGACTTTGTCTATATATATGTTTCTGGAACCCGCCTCTTCATTCACCTGAGGAAGGAGCTGGGCTCCAAAAGCGAGTGATTCGAAACAAACCTATTGGATTTTAACCTGGTGTTGTAAGACTTCCTACTGTGCCATTACATTCTGCAGTCTCTCCTTCCTTCCCTATGTACGGTATGCGTTGTCTGTATAGCATGAAAGAAACAATACTTTTCACTGTATACTAATACGTGTGACAATAATAAATCAAATCAAATCAAAATTTATCAGTTTGCAGTATGCAGAGTTCTTCCAGACAGAAGCTTAGTATTCAGCTACTGAGTAGCAGAGAGACAAAGAGGAGGTTCTAAAGTTCTGCTGTTGGCTCCTGAAGAGGTTCCTGCTAGGTTACTGGCGAGATTGTTGCGAGTCTTTAGTTTAGCTGAGACATTCTGGACGTGTGGTTTGAAGGTCAGTGTGTGGTCCAGACGACACTAAGATAGGTAGATGCAGGGTGTTTTTTTCTGCGACTGCCGTTTAGGTAGAGATCAAGGTCGTGGTGACTTCCTGCATTGTCAAGGAGGTAAACACATGATATAGGTTTGGCAGCACTTGGTTTGAGACAGAAGTTTTGACAGGAGTCAGAGAGTTGACTAACGTCATCATTAAGAGCACTTGAAAACTCTCGTGAGATAAGCACAGCAGATGCACATAGATTAACTTGCAGCTGCAGGTGGCTGACTGGCCATTGCTGAAAGGTTCATAGTGCAATACAGTGCGAGCACAGTGCTGAGAGTATTACAGTGCAGAACACAGTGCTGAGTGTATTACAGTGCAGAGCACAGTGCTGAGTGTATTACAGTGCAGAGCACAGTGCTGAGAGTATTACATTGCAGAGCACAGTGCTGAGAGTATAACAGTGCAGAGCACAGTGCTGAGTGTATTACAGTGCAGAGCACAGAGCTGAGAGTATTACAGTGCAGAGCACAGTGCTGAGAGTATAACAGTGCAGAGCACAGTGCTGAGTGTATTACAGTGCAGAGCACAGTGCTGAGTGTATTACAGTGCGAGCACAGTGCTGAGTGTATTACAGTGCGAGCACAGTGCTGAGTGTATTACAGTGCGAGCACAGTGCTGAGTGTATTACAGTGCGAGCACAGTGCTGAGTGTATTACAGTGCGAACACAGTGCTGAGAGTATTACAGTGCAGAGCACAGTGCTGAGTGTATTACAGTGCGAGCACAGTGCTGAGTGTATTACAGTGCGAGCACAGTGCTGAGTGTATTACAGTGCGAGCACAGTGCTGAAGGTATTATAGTGCAAGTACAGTGCTGAGAGTATTGCAGTGCAGAGCATACTGCTGAGAGTATTACAGTGCAGAGCACAGTGCTGAGAGTATTACATTGCAGAGCACAGTGCTGAGAGTATGACAGTGCAGAGCACAGTGCTGAGAGTATTACATTGCAGAGCACAGTGCTGAGAGTATGACAGTGCAGAGCACAGTGCTGAGAGTATGACAGTGCAGAGCACAGTGCTGAGAGTATTACAGTACAGAGCATACTGCTGAGAGTATTACAGTGCAGAGCACAGTGCTGAGAGTATTACAGTGCAGAGCACAGTGCTGAGAGTATTAAAGTGCAGAGCACACTGCTGACAGTATTACAGTGCAGAGCACAGTGCTGAGAGTATTACAGTGCAGAGCACAGTGCTGAGAGTATTACAGTGCACAGCACAGTGCTGAGAGTATTACAGTGCAGAGCACAGTGCTGAGAGTATTACAGTGCAGAGCACAGTGCTGAGAGTATTACAGTTCAGAGCATACTGCTGAGAGTATTACAGTGCAGCGCACAGTGCTGAGAGTATTACAGTGCAGAGCACAGTGCTGAGAGTATTACAGTGCAGAGCACAGTGCTGAGAGTATTACAGTGTAGAGCACAGTGCTGAGAGTATTACAGTGCAGAGCACAGTGCTGAGAGTATTACAGTACAGAGCATACTGCTGAGAGTATTACAGTGCAGAGCACAGTGCTGAGAGTATTACAGTGCAGAGCACAGTGCTGAGAGTATTACAGTGCAGAGCACAGTGCTGAGAGTATTACAGTACAGAGCATACTGCTGAGAGTATTACAGTGCAGAGCACAGTGCTGAGAGTATTACAGTGCAGAGCACAGTGCTGAGAGTATTGCAGTGCAGAGCACACTGCTGAGAGTATTACAGTGCAGAGCACAGTGCTGAGAGTATTACAGTGCAGAGCACAGTGCTGAGAGTATTACAGTGCAGAGCACAATGCTGAGAGTATTACATTGCAGAGCACAGTGCTGAGAGTAATACAGTGCAGAGCACAGTGCTGAGAGTGTTACAGTGCAGAACACACTGCTGAGAGAATTACAGTGCAGAGCACACTGCTGAGAGTATTAGAGTGCAGAACACACTGCTGGGAGTATTATAGTGCAGAGCAAAGTGCTGAGAGTATTACAGTGCAGAGCACAGTGCTGAGAGTATTACATTGGAGAGCACAGTGCTGAGAGTATTACATTGCAGAGCACAGTGCTGAGAGTATTACAGTGCAGAGCACAGTGCTGAGAGTATTACAGTGCAGAGCACAGTGCTGAGAGTATTCCAGTGCAGAGCACAGTGCTGAGAGTATTACATTGCAGAGCACAGTGCTGAGAGTATTACAGTGCAGAGCACAGTGCTGAGAGTATTACAGTGCAGAACACACAGCTGAGAGTTTAACAGTGCAGAGCACACTGCTGAGAGTATTACAGTGCAGAGCACAGTGCTGAAAGTATTACAGTGCAGAGCACACTGCTGAGAGTATTACAGTGCAGAGCACAGTGCTGAGAGTATTACAGTGCAGAGCACAGTGCTGAGAGTATTACAGTGCAGAGCACAGAGCTCATAGTATTACAGTGCAGAGCACAGTGCTCAGAGAATTACAGTGCAGATCACAGTGCTGAGTGTATTACAGTGCAGAGCACACTGCTGAGAGTATTATAGTGCAGAGCACAGTGCTGAGAGTATTACAGTGCAGAGCACAGTGCTGAGAGTATTACAGTGCAGAGCACAGTGCTGAGAGTATTACATTGCAGAGCACAGTGCTGAGAGTATTACACTGCAGAGCACAGTGCTGAGAGTATTACAGTGCAGAGCACAGTGCTGAGAGTATTACAGTGCAGAGCACAGTGCTGAGAGTATTACAGTGTAGAGCACAGTGCTGAGAGTATTACAGTGCAGAGCACAGTGCTGAGAGTATTACAGTACAGAGCATACTGCTGAGAGTATTACAGTGCAGAGCACAGTGCTGAGAGTATTACAGTGCAGAGCACAGTGCTGAGAGTATTACAGTGCAGAGCACAGTGCTGAGAGTATTACAGTACAGAGCATACTGTTGAGAGTATTACAGTGCAGAGCACAGTGCTGAGAGTATTACAGTGCAGAGCACAGTGGTGAGAGTATTGCAGTGCAGAGCACACTGCTGAGAGTATTACAGTGCAGAGCACAGTGCTGAGAATATTACAGTGCAGAGCACAGTGCTGAGAGTATTACAGTGCAGAGCACAGTGCTGAGAGTATTACAGTGCAGAGCACAATGCTGAGAGTATTACATTGCAGAGCACAGTGCTGAGAGTAATACAGTGCAGAGCACAGTGCCGAGAGTGTTACAGTGCAGAACACACTGCTGAGAGAATTACAGTGCAGAGCACACTGCTGAGAGTATTAGAGTGCAGAACACACTGCTGAGAGTATTATAGTGCAGAGCAAAGTGCTGAGAGTATTACAGTGCAGAGCACAGTGCTGAGAGTATTACATTGGAGAGCACAGTGCTGAGAGTATTACATTGCAGAGCACAGTGCTGAGAGTATTACAGTGCAGAGCACAGTGCTGAGAGTATTACAGTGCAGATCACAGTGCTGAGAGTATTCCAGTGCAGAGCACAGTGCTGAGAGTATTACATTGCAGAGCACAGTGCTGAGAGTATTACAGTGCAGAGCACAGTGCTGAGAGTATTACAGTGCAGAACACACAGCTGAGAGTATAACAGTGCAGAGCACACTGCTGAGAGTATTACAGTGCAGAGCACAGTGCTGAAAGTATTACAGTGCAGAGCACACTGCTGAGAGTATTACAGTGCAGAGCACAGTGCTGAGAGTATTACAGTGCAGAGCACAGTGCTGAGAGTATTACAGTGCAGAGCACAGAGCTCATAGTATTACAGTGCAGAGCACAGTGCTCAGAGAATTACAGTGCAGAGCACACTGCTGAGTGTATTACAGTGCAGAGCACACTGCTGAGAGTATTATAGTGCAGAGCACAGTGCTGAGAGTATTACAGTGCAGAGCACAGTGCTGAGAGTACTACAGTGCAGAGCACAGTGCTGAGAGTATTACATTGCAGAGCACAGTGCTGAGAGTATTACACTGCAGAGCACAGTGCTGAGAGTATTACAGTGCAGAGCACAGTGCAGAGAGTATTACAGTGCACAGCACAGTGCTGAGAGTATTATAGTGCAGAGCACAGTGCTGAGAGTATTACAGTGCAGAGCACACTGCTGAGAGTATTACAGTGCAGAGCACACTGCTGAGAGTATTACAGTGCAGAGCACAGTGCTGAGAGTATTACATTGCAGAGCACAGTGCTGAGAGTATTACAGTGCAGAGCACAGTGCTGAGAGTATTACAGTGCACATCACAGTGCTGAGAGTATTACAGTGCAGAGCACAGTGCTGATAATGTTACAGTGCTGAGAGTATTACAGTGCAGAGCACAGTGCTGAGAATATTACAGTGCAGAGCACACTGCTGAGAGTATTACAGTGCAGAGCACAGTGCTGAGAGTATTACAGTGCATAGCACAGTGCTGAGAGTATTACAGTGCAGAGCACAGAGCTCATAGTATTACAGTGCAGAGCACAGTGCTCAGAGAATTACAGTGCAGAGCACACTGCTGAGTGTATTACAGTGCAGAGCACACTGCTGAGAGTATTATAGTGCAGAGCACAGTGCTGAGAGTATTACAGTGCAGAGCACACTGCTGAGAGTATTACAGTGCAGAGCACAGTGCTGAGAGTATTACATTGCAGAGCACAGTGCTGAGAGTATTACATTGCAGAGCACAGTGCTGAGAGTATTACAGTGCAGAGCACAGTGCTGGGAGTATTACAGTGCAGAGCACAGTGCTGAGAGTATTAAAGTGCAGAGCACAGTGCTGAGAGTATTACAGTGCAGAGCACACTGCTGAGAGTATTACAGTGCAGAGCATACTGCTGAGAGTATTACAGTGCAGAGCACAGTGCTGAGAGTATTACATTGCAGAGCACAGTGCTGAGAGTATTACAGTGCAGAGCACAGTGCTGAGAGTATTACAGTGCACATCACAGTGCTGAGAGTATTACAGTGCAGAGCACAGTGCTGAGAGTATTGCAGTGCAGAGCACAGTGCTGAGAGTATTACAGTGCAGAGCACAGTGCTGAGAGTATTACAGTGCAGAGCACAGTGCTGAGAGTATTACAGTGCAGAGCACAGTGCTGAGAGTATTACATTGCAGAGCACAGTGCTGAAAGTATTACAGTGCAGAGCACAGTGCTGAGAGTATTACAGTGCAGAGCACAGTGCTGAGAGTATTACAGTGCAGAGCACAGTGCTGAGAGTATTACAGTGCAGAGCACAGTGCTGAGAGTATTACAGTGCAGAGCACAGTGCTGAGAGTATTACAGTGCAGAGCACACTGCTGAGAGTATTACAGTGCAGAGCACAGTGCTGAGAGTATTACAGTGCAGAGCACAGTGCTGAGAGTATTACAGTGCAGAGCACAGTGCTGAGAGTATTACAGAGCAGAGCACCGTGCTGAGAGTATTACAGTGCAGAGCACAGTGCTGAGAGTATTACAGTGCAGAGCACAGTGCTGAGAGTATTACAGTGCACATCACAGTGCTGAGAGTATTATAGTGCAGAGCACAGTGCTGAGTGTATTACAGTGCAGAGCACACTGCTGAGAGTATTACAGTGCAGAGCACACTGCTGAGAGTATTACAGTGCAGAGTACAGTGCTGAGAGTATTACATTGCAGAGCACAGTGCTGAGAAAATTACAGTGCACATCACAGTGCTGAGAGTATTACAGTGCAGAGCACAGTGCTGAGAGTATTGCAGTGCAGAGCACAGTGCTGAGAGTATTACAGTGCAGAGCACAGTGCTGAGAAAATTACAGTGCACATCACAGTGCTGAGAGTATTACAGTGCAGAGCACAGTGCTGAGAGTATTGCAGTGCAGAGCACAGTGCTGAGAGTATTACAGTGCAGAGCACAGTGCTGAGAGTTTTACAGTGCAGAGCACAGTGCTGAGAGTATTACAGTGCAGAGCACAGTGCTGAGAGTATTACATTGCAGAGCACAGTGCTGAAAGTATTACAGTGCAGAGCACAGTGCTGAGAGTATTACAGTGCAGAGCACAGTGCTGAGAGTATTACAGTGCAGAGCACAGTGCTGAGAGTATTACAGTGCAGAGCACAGTGCTGAGAGTATTACAGTGCAGAGCACACTGCTGAGAGTATTACAGTGCAGAGCACAGTGCTGAGAGTATTACAGTGCAGAGCACAGTGCTGAGAGTATTACAGTGCAGAGCACAGTGCTGAGAGTATTACAGTGCAGAGCACCGTGCTGAGAGTATTACAGTGCAGAGCACAGTGCTGAGAGTATTACAGTGCAGAGCACACTGCTGAGAGTATTACAGTGCAGAGCATACTGCTGAGAGTATTACAGTGCAGAGCACACTGCTGAGAGTATTACAGTGCAGAGCACAATGCTGAGAGTATTAAAGTGCAGAGCACAGTGCTGAGAGTATTACAGTGCAGAGCACAGTGCTGAGAGTATTACAGTACAGAGCATACTGCTGAGAGTATTACAGTGCAGAGCACAGTGCTGAGAGTATTACAGTGCAGAGCACAGTGCTGAGAGTATGACAGTGCAGAGCACAGTGCTGAGAGTATTACAGTGCAGAGCACAGTGCTGAGAATATTACAGTGCAGAGCACAGTGCTGAGAGTATTACAGTGCAGAGCACAGTGCTGACAGTATTACAGTGCAGAGCACAGTGCTGAGAGTATTACAGTGCAGAGCACACTGCTGAGAGTATTACACTGCAGAGCACAGTGCTGAGAGTATTACAGTGCAGAGCACAGTGCTGAGAGTATTACAGTGCACAGCACAGTGCTGAGAGTATTACATTGCAGAGCACAGTGCGCAGAGTATTACAGTGCAGAGCACAGTGCAGAGAGTATTATAGTGCAGAGCACAGTGCTGAGAGTATTACAGTGCAGAGCACAGTGCTGAGAGTATTACAGTGCAGAGCACAGTGTTGAGAGTATTACATTGCAGAGCACAGTGCTGAGAGTATTACAGTGCACAGCACAGTGCTGAGAGAATTACAGTGCAGAGCACAGTGCTGAGAGTATTACAGTGCAGAGCACCGTGCTGAGAGTATTACAGTGCAGAGCACAGTGCTGAGAGTATTACAGTGCAGAGCACACTGCTGAGAGTATTAAAGTGCAGAGCACACTGCTGAGAGTATTACAGTGCAGAGCATACTGCTGAGAGTATTACAGTGCAGAGCACACTGCTGAGAGTATTACAATGCAGAGCATACTGCTGAGAGTATTACAGTGCAGAGCACAGTGCTGAGAGTATTACAGTGCAGAGCACAATGCTGAGAGTATTACTGTGCAGAGCACAGTGCTGAGAGTATTACAGTGCAGAGCACAGTGCTGAGAGTATTACAGTGCAGAGCATACTGATGAGAGTATTACAGTGCAGAGCACAGTGCTGAGAGTATTACAGTGCAGAGCACAGTGTTGAGAGTATTAAAGCACAGAGCACAGTGCTGAGAATGTTACAGTGCTGAGTGTATTACAGTGCAGAGCACAGTGCTGAGAGTATTACAGTGCAGAGCACACTGCTGACAGTATTACAGTGCAGAGCACAGTGCTGAGAGTATTACAGTGCAGAGCACAGTGCTGAGAGTATTACAGTGCAGAGCACAGAGCTCATAGTATTACAGTGCAGAGCACAGTGCTCAGAGAATTACAGTGCAGAGCACAGTGCTGAGAGTATTACAGTGCAGAGCACAGTGCTGAGAGTATTACAGTGCAGAGCACAATGCTGAGAGTATTACATTGCAGAGCACAGTGCTGAGAGTAATACAGTGCAGAGCACAGTGCCGAGAGTGTTACAGTGCAGAACACACTGCTGAGAGAATTACAGTGCAGAGCACACTGCTGAGAGTATTAGAGTGCAGAACACACTGCTGAGAGTATTATAGTGCAGAGCAAAGTGCTGAGAGTATTACAGTGCAGAGCACAGTGCTGAGAGTATTACATTGGAGAGCACAGTGCTGAGAGTATTACATTGCAGAGCACAGTGCTGAGAGTATGACAGTGCAGAGCACAGTGCTGAGAGTATTACATTGCAGAGCACAGTGCTGAGAGTATGACAGTGCAGAGCACAGTGCTGAGAGTATTACAGTGCAGAGCACAGTGCTGAGAGTATTACAGTGCACATCACAGTGCTGAGAGTATTACAGTGCAGAGCACACTGCTGAGAGTATTACAGTGCAGAGCACAGTGCTGAGAGTATTACATTGCAGAGCACAGTGCTGAGAGTATTACAGTGCAGAGCACAGTGCTGAGAGTATTACAGTGCACATCACAGTGCTGAGAGTATTACAGTGCAGAGCACAGTGCTGAGAGTATTGCAGTGCAGAGCACAGTGCTGAGAGTATTACAGTGCAGAGCACAGTGCTGAGAGTATCACAGTGCAGAGCACAGTGCTGAGAGTATTACAGTGCAGAGCACAGTGCTGAGAGTATTACATTGCAGAGCACAGTGCTGAAAGTATTACAGTGCAGAGCACAGTGCTGAGAGTATTACAGTGCAGAGCACAGTGCTGAGAGTATTACAGTGCAGAGCACAGTGCTGAGAGTATTACAGTGCAGAGCACAGTGCTGAGAGTATTACAGTACAGAGCACACTGCTGAGAGTATTACAGTGCAGAGCACAGTGCTGAGAGTATTACAGTGCAGAGCACAGTGCTGAGAGCATTACAGTGCAGAGCACAGTGCTGAGAGTATTACAGTGCAGAGCACCGTGCTGAGAGTATTACAGTGCAGAGCACAGTGCTGAGAGTATTACAGTGCAGAGCACACTGCTGAGAGTATTACAGTGCAGAGCACACTGCTGAGAGTATTACAGTGCAGAGCATACTGCTGAGAGTATTACAGTGCAGAGCACACTGCTGAGAGTATTACAATGCAGAGCATACTGCTGAGAGTATTACAGTGCAGAGCACAGTGCTGAGAGTATTACAGTGCAGAGCACAATGCTGAGAGTATTACTGTGCAGAGCACAGTGCTGAGAGTATTACAGTGCAGAGCACAGTGCTGAGAGTATTACAGTGCAGAGCATACTGATGAGAGTATTACAGTGCAGAGCACAGTGCTGAGAGTATTACAGTGCAGAGCACAGTGTTGAGAGTATTAAAGCACAGAGCACAGTGCTGAGAATGTTACAGTGCTGAGAGTATTACAGTGCAGAGCACAGTGCTGAGAGTATTACAGTGCAGAGCACACTGCTGACAGTATTACAGTGCAGAGCACAGTGCTGAGAGTATTACAGTGCAGAGCACAGTGCTGAGAGTATTACAGTGCAGAGCACAGAGCTCATAGTATTACAGTGCAGAGCACAGTGCTCAGAGAATTACAGTGCACAGCACACTGCTGAGTGTATTACAGTGCAGAGCACAGTGCTGAGAGTATTACAGTGCAGAGCACAGTACTGAGAGTATTACATTGCAGAGCACAGTGCTGAGAGTATTACACTGCAGAGCACAGTGCTGAGAGTATTACAGTGCAGAGCACAGTGCTGAGAGTATTACAGTGCACAGCACAGTGCTGAGAGTATTATAGTGCAGAGCACAGTGCTGAGAGTATTACAGTGCAGAGCACACTGCTGAGAGTATTACAGTGCAGAGCACACTGCTGAGAGTATTACAGTGCAGAGCACAGTGCTGAGAGTATTACATTGCAGAGCACAGTGCTGAGAGTATTACAGTGCAGAGCACCATGCTGAGAGTATTACAGTGCAGGGCACAGTGCTGAGAGTATTACAGTGCAGAGCACAGTGCTGAGAGTATTACAGTGCACAGCACAGTGCTGAGAGTATTATAGTGCAGAGCACAGTGCTGAGAGTATTACAGTGCAGAGCACACTGCTGAGAGTATTACAGTGCAGAGCACACTGCTGAGAGTATTACAGTGCAGAGCACAGTGCTGAGAGTATTACATTGCAGAGCACAGTGCTGAGAGTGTTACAGTGCAGAGCACAGTGCTGAGAGTATTACAGTGTACATCACAGTGCTGAGAGTATTACAGTGCAGAGCACACTGCTGAGAGTATTGCAGTGCAGAGCACAGTGCTGAGAGTATTACAGTGCAGAGCAGAGTGCTGAGAGTATTACAGTGCAGAGCACAGTGCTGAGAGTATTACAGTGCAGAGCACAGTGCTGAGAGTATTACATTGCAGAGCACAGTGCTGAGAGTATTACATTGCAGAGCACAGTGCTGAAAGTATTACAGTGCAGAGCACAGTGCTGAGAGTATTACAGTGCAGAGCACAGTGTTGAGAGTATTAAAGCACAGAGCACAGTGCTGAGAATGTTACAGTGCTGAGAGTATTACAGTGCAGAGCACAGTGCTGAGAGTATTACAGTGCAGAGCACACTGCTGACAGTATTACAGTGCAGAGCACAGTGCTGAGAGTATTACAGTGCAGAGCACAGTGCTGAGAGTATTACAGTGCAGAGCACAGAGCTCATAGTATTACAGTGCAGAGCACAGTGCTCAGAGAATTACAGTGCACAGCACACTGCTGAGTGTATTACAGTGCAGAGCACAGTGCTGAGAGTATTACAGTGCAGAGCACAGTACTGAGAGTATTACATTGCAGAGCACAGTGCTGAGAGTATTACACTGCAGAGCACAGTGCTGAGAGTATTACAGTGCAGAGCCCAGTGCTGAGAGTATTACAGTGCACAGCACAGTGCTGAGAGTATTATAGTGTAGAGCACAGTGCTGAGAGTATTACAGTGCAGAGCACACTGCTGAGAGTATTACAGTGCAGAGCACACTGCTGAGAGTATTACAGTGCAGAGCACAGTGCTGAGAGTATTACATTGCAGAGCACAGTGCTGAGAGTATTACAGTGCAGAGCACCATGCTGAGAGTATTACAGTGCAGGGCACAGTGCTGAGAGTATTACAGTGCAGAGCACAGTGCTGAGAGTATTACAGTGCACAGCACAGTGCTGAGAGTATTATAGTGCAGAGCACAGTGCTGAGAGTATTACAGTGCAGAGCACACTGCTGAGAGTATTACAGTGCAGAGCACACTGCTGAGAGTATTACAGTGCAGAGCACAGTGCTGAGAGTATTACATTGCAGAGCACAGTGCTGAGAGTATTACATTGCAGAGCACAGTGCTGAAAGTATTACAGTGCAGAGCACACTGCTGAGAGTATTACAGTGCAGAGCACAGTGCTGAGAGTATTACAGTGCAGAGCACAGTGCTGAGAGTATTACAGTGCAGAGCACAGTGCTGAGAGTATTACAGTGCAGAGCACCGTGCTGAGAGTATTACAGTGCAGAGCACAGTGCTGAGAGTATTACAGTGCAGAGCACACTGCTGAGAGTATTACAGTGCAGAGCATACTGCTGAGAGTATTACAGTGCAGAGCACAATGCTGAGTGTATTAAAGTGCAGGGCACAGTGCTGAGAGTATTACAGTGCAGAGCACAGTGCTGAGAGTATTACAGTGCAGAGCACACTGCTGAGAGTATTACAGTGCAGAGCATACTGCTGAGAGTATTACAGTGCAGAGCACAATGCTGAGTGTATTAAAGTGCAGGGCACAGTGCTGAGAGTATTACAGTGCAGAGCACAGTGCTGAGAGTATTACAGTACAGAGCATACTGCTGAGAGTATTGCAGTGCAGAGCACAGTGCTGAGAGTATTACAGTGCAGAGCACAGTGCTGAGAGTATGACAGTGCAGAGCACAGTGCTGAGAGTATTACAGTGCAGAGCACACTGCTGAGAGTATTACACTGCAGAGCACAGTACTGAGAGTATTACAGTGCAGAGCACAGTGCTGAGAGTATTACAGTGCAGAGCACAGTGCTGAGAGTATTACATTGCAGAGCACAGTGCGCAGAGTATTACAGTGCAGAGCATACTGCTGAGAGTATTACAGTGCAGAGCACAGTGCTGAGAGTATTACAGTGCAGAGCACAGTGCTGAGAGTATGACAGTGCAGAGCACAGTGCTGAGAGTATTACAGTGCAGAGCACAGTGCTGAGAATATTACAATGCAGAGCACAGTGCTGAGAGTATTACAGTGCAGAGCACAGTGCTGACAGTATTACAGTGCAGAGCACAGTGCTGAGAGTATTACAGTGCAGAGCACACTGCTGAGAGTATTACACTGCAGAGCACAGTGCTGAGAGTATTACAGTGCAGAGCACAGTGCTGAGAGTATTACAGTGCAGAGCACAGTGCTGAGAGTATTACATTGCAGAGCACAGTGCGCAGAGTATTACAGTGCAGAGCACAGTGCAGAGAGTATTATAGTGCAGAGCACAGTGCTGAGAGTATTACAGTGCAGAGCACAGTGCTGAGAGTATTACAGTGCAGAGCACAGTGTTGAGAGTATTACATTGCAGAGCACAGTGCTGAGAGTATCACAGTGCACAGCACAGTGCTGAGAGCATTACAGTGCAGAGCACAGTGCTGAGAGTATTACAGTGCAGAGCACCGTGCTGAGAGTATTACAGTGCAGAGCACAGTGCTGAGAGTATTACAGTGCAGAGCACACTGCTGAGAGTATTAAAGTGCAGAGCACACTGCTGAGAGTATTACAGTGCAGAGCATACTGCTGAGAGTATTACAGTGCAGAGCACACTGCTGAGAGTATTACAATGCAGAGCATACTGCTGAGAGTATTACAGTGCAGAGCACAGTGCTGAGAGTATTACAGTGCAGAGCACAATGCTGAGAGTATTACTGTGCAGAGCACAGTGCTGAGAGTATTACAGTGCAGAGCACAGTGCTGAGAGTATTACAGTGCAGAGCATACTGATGAGAGTATTACAGTGCAGAGCACAGTGCTGAGAGTATTACAGTGCAGAGCACAGTGTTGAGAGTATTAAAGCACAGAGCACAGTGCTGAGAATGTTACAGTGCTGAGAGTATTACAGTGCAGAGCACAGTGCTGAGAGTATTACAGTGCAGAGCACACTGCTGACAGTATTATAGTGCAGAGCACAGTGCTGAGAGTATTACAGTGCAGAGCACAGTGCTGAGAGTATTACAGTGCAGAGCACAGTGCCGAGAGTGTTACAGTGCAGAACACACTGCTGAGAGAATTACATTGCAGAGCACACTGCTGAGAGTATTAGAGTGCAGAACACACTGCTGAGAGTATTATAGTGCAGAGCAAAGTGCTGAGAGTATTACAGTGCAGAGCACAGTGCTGAGAGTATTACATTGGAGAGCACAGTGCTGAGAGTATTACATTGCAGAGCACAGTGCTGAGAGTATGACAGTGCAGAGCACAGTGCTGAGAGTATTACATTGCAGAGCACAGTGCTGAGAGTATGACAGTGCAGAGCACAGTGCTGAGAGTATTACAGTGCAGAGCACAGTGCTGAGAGTATTACAGTGCACATCACAGTGCTGAGAGTATTACAGTGCAGAGCACACTGCTGAGAGTATTGCAGTGCAGAGCACAGTGCTGAGAGTATTACATTGCAGAGCACAGTGCTGAGAGTATTACAGTGCAGAGCACAGTGCTGAGAGTATTACAGTGCACATCACAGTGCTGAGAGTATTACAGTGCAGAGCACAGTGCTGAGAGTATTGCAGTGCAGAGCACAGTGCTGAGAGTATTACAGTGCAGAGCACAGTGCTGAGAGTATCACAGTGCAGAGCACAGTGCTGAGAGTATTACAGTGCAGAGCACAGTGCTGAGAGTATTACATTGCAGAGCACAGTGCTGAAAGTATTACAGTGCAGAGCACAGTGCTGAGAGTATTACAGTGCAGAGCACAGTGCTGAGAGTATTACAGTGCAGAGCACAGTGCTGAGAGTATTACAGTGCAGAGCACAGTGCTGAGAGTATTACAGTGCAGAGCACACTGCTGAGAGTATTACAGTGCAGAGCACAGTGCTGAGAGTATTACAGTGCAGAGCACAGTGCTGAGAGCATTACAGTGCAGAGCACAGTGCTGAGAGTATTACAGTGCAGAGCACCGTGCTGAGAGTATTACAGTGCAGAGCACAGTGCTGAGAGTATTACAGTGCAGAGCACACTGCTGAGAGTATTACAGTGCAGAGCACACTGCTGAGAGTATTACAGTGCAGAGCATACTGCTGAGAGTATTACAGTGCAGAGCACACTGCTGAGAGTATTACAATGCAGAGCATACTGCTGAGAGTATTACAGTGCAGAGCACAGTGCTGAGAGTATTACAGTGCAGAGCACAATGCTGAGAGTATTACTGTGCAGAGCACAGTGCTGAGAGTATTACAGTGCAGAGCACAGTGCTGAGAGTATTACAGTGCAGAGCATACTGATGAGAGTATTACAGTGCAGAGCACAGTGCTGAGAGTATTACAGTGCAGAGCACAGTGTTGAGAGTATTAAAGCACAGAGCACAGTGCTGAGAATGTTACAGTGCTGAGAGTATTACAGTGCAGAGCACAGTGCTGAGAGTATTACAGTGCAGAGCACACTGCTGACAGTATTACAGTGCAGAGCACAGTGCTGAGAGTATTACAGTGCAGAGCACAGTGCTGAGAGTATTACAGTGCAGAGCACAGAGCTCATAGTATTACAGTGCAGAGCACAGTGCTCAGAGAATTACAGTGCACAGCACACTGCTGAGTGTATTACAGTGCAGAGCACAGTGCTGAGAGTATTACAGTGCAGAGCACAGTACTGAGAGTATTACATTGCAGAGCACAGTGCTGAGAGTATTACACTGCAGAGCACAGTGCTGAGAGTATTACAGTGCAGAGCACAGTGCTGAGAGTATTACAGTGCACAGCACAGTGCTGAGAGTATTATAGTGCAGAGCACAGTGCTGAGAGTATTACAGTGCAGAGCACACTGCTGAGAGTATTACAGTGCAGAGCACACTGCTGAGAGTATTACAGTGCAGAGCACAGTGCTGAGAGTATTACATTGCAGAGCACAGTGCTGAGAGTATTACAGTGCAGAGCACCATGCTGAGAGTATTACAGTGCAGGGCACAGTGCTGAGAGTATTACAGTGCAGAGCACAGTGCTGAGAGTATTACAGTGCACAGCACAGTGCTGAGAGTATTATAGTGCAGAGCACAGTGCTGAGAGTATTACAGTGCAGAGCACACTGCTGAGAGTATTACAGTGCAGAGCACACTGCTGAGAGTATTACAGTGCAGAGCACAGTGCTGAGAGTATTACATTGCAGAGCACAGTGCTGAGAGTATTACAGTGCAGAGCACAGTGCTGAGAGTATTACAGTGTACATCACAGTGCTGAGAGTATTACAGTGCAGAGCACACTGCTGAGAGTATTGCAGTGCAGAGCACAGTGCTGAGAGTATTACAGTGCAGAGCACAGTGCTGAGAGTATTACAGTGCAGAGCACAGTGCTGAGAGTATTACAGTGCAGAGCACAGTGCTGAGAGTATTACATTGCAGAGCACAGTGCTGAGAGTATTACATTGCAGAGCACAGTGCTGAAAGTATTACAGTGCAGAGCACAGTGCTGAGAGTATTACAGTGCAGAGCACAGTGTTGAGAGTATTAAAGCACAGAGCACAGTGCTGAGAATGTTACAGTGCTGAGAGTATTACAGTGCAGAGCACAGTGCTGAGAGTATTACAGTGCAGAGCACACTGCTGACAGTATTACAGTGCAGAGCACAGTGCTGAGAGTATTACAGTGCAGAGCACAGTGCTGAGAGTATTACAGTGCAGAGCACAGAGCTCATAGTATTACAGTGCAGAGCACAGTGCTCAGAGAATTACAGTGCACAGCACACTGCTGAGTGTATTACAGTGCAGAGCACAGTGCTGAGAGTATTACAGTGCAGAGCACAGTACTGAGAGTATTACATTGCAGAGCACAGTGCTGAGAGTATTACACTGCAGAGCACAGTGCTGAGAGTATTACAGTGCAGAGCACAGTGCTGAGAGTATTACAGTGCACAGCACAGTGCTGAGAGTATTATAGTGTAGAGCACAGTGCTGAGAGTATTACAGTGCAGAGCACACTGCTGAGAGTATTACAGTGCAGAGCACACTGCTGAGAGTATTACAGTGCAGAGCACAGTGCTGAGAGTATTACATTGCAGAGCACAGTGCTGAGAGTATTACAGTGCAGAGCACCATGCTGAGAGTATTACAGTGCAGGGCACAGTGCTGAGAGTATTACAGTGCAGAGCACAGTGCTGAGAGTATTACAGTGCACAGCACAGTGCTGAGAGTATTATAGTGCAGAGCACAGTGCTGAGAGTATTACAGTGCAGAGCACACTGCTGAGAGTATTACAGTGCAGAGCACACTGCTGAGAGTATTACAGTGCAGAGCACAGTGCTGAGAGTATTACATTGCAGAGCACAGTGCTGAGAGTATTACAGTGCAGAGCACAGTGCTGAGAGTATTACAGTGTACATCACAGTGCTGAGAGTATTACAGTGCAGAGCACGCTGCTGAGAGTATTGCAGTGCAGAGCACAGTGCTGAGAGTATTACAGTGCAGAGCACAGTGCTGAGAGTATTACAGTGCAGAGCACAGTGCTGAGAGTATTACAGTGCAGAGCACAGTGCTGAGAGTATTACATTGCAGAGCACAGTGCTGAGAGTATTACATTGCAGAGCACAGTGCTGAAAGTATTACAGTGCAGAGCACACTGCTGAGAGTATTACAGTGCAGAGCACAGTGCTGAGAGTATTACAGTGCAGAGCACAGTGCTGAGAGTATTACAGTGCAGAGCACAGTGCTGAGAGTATTACAGTGCAGAGCACCGTGCTGAGAGTATTACAGTGCAGAGCACAGTGCTGAGAGTATTACAGTGCAGAGCACACTGCTGAGAGTATTACAGTGCAGAGCATACTGCTGAGAGTATTACAGTGCAGAGCACACTGCTGAGAGTATTACAGTGCAGAGCACAATGCTGAGTGTATTAAAGTGCAGGGCACAGTGCTGAGAGTATTACAGTGCAGAGCACAGTGCTGAGAGTATTACAGTACAGAGCATACTGCTGAGAGTATTGCAGTGCAGAGCACAGTGCTGAGAGTATTACAGTGCAGAGCACAGTGCTGAGAGTATGACAGTGCAGAGCACAGTGCTGAGAGTATTACAGTGCAGAGCACACTGCTGAGAGTATTACACTGCAGAGCACAGTACTGAGAGTATTACAGTGCAGAGCACAGTGCTGAGAGTATTACAGTGCAGAGCACAGTGCTGAGAGTATTACATTGCAGAGCACAGTGCGCAGAGTATTACAGTGCAGAGCACAGTGCAGAGGGTATTATAGTGCAGAGCACAGTGCTGAGAGTATAACAGTGCAGAGCACAGTGCTGAGAGTATTACAGTGCAGAGCACAGTGTTGAGAGTATTACATTGCAGAGCACAGTGCTGAGAGTATTACATTGCAGAGCACAGTGCTGAGAGTATTACAGTGCAGAGCACAGTGCTGAGAGTATTACAGTGCAGAGCACAGTGCTGAGAGTATTACAGTGCAGAGCAGAGTGCTGAGAGTATTACAGTGCAGAGCACAGTGCTGAGAGTATTACAGTGCAGAGCACACTGCTGAGAGTATTACAGTGCAGAGCACAGTGCTGAGAGTATTACAGTGCAGAGCACACTGCTGAGAGTATTACAGTGCAGAGCACAGTGCTGAGAGTATTACAGTGCAGAGCACAGTGCTGAGAATATTACAGTGCAGAGCACAGTGTTGAGAGTATTAAAGCACAGAGCACAGTGCTGAGAATGTTACAGTGCTGAGAGTATTACAGTGCAGAGCAAAGTGCTGAGAGTATTACAGTGCAGAGCACAGTGCTCAGAGAATTACAGTGCAGAGCACACTGTTGAGTATATTACAGTGCAGAGCACACTGCTGAGAGTATTATAGTGCAGAGCACAGTGCTGAGAGTATTACAGTGCAGAGCACAGTGCTGAGAGTATTACAGTGCAGAGCACAGTGCTGAGAGTATTACATTGCAGAGCACAGTGCTGAGAGTATTACATTGCAGAGCACAGTGCTGAGAGTATTACAGTGCAGAGCACAGTGCTGAGAGTATTACAGTGCAGAGCACAGTGCAGAGAGTATTACAGTGCAGAGCACAGTTCTGAGAGTATTACAGTGCAGAGCACACTGCTGAGAGTATTACAGTGCAGAGCACACTGCTGAGAGTATTACATTGCAGAGCACAGTGCTGAGAGTATTACAGTGCAGAGCACACTGCTGAGAGTATTACAGTGCAGAGCACAGTGCTGAGAGTATTACAGTGCAGAGCATACTGCTGAGAGTATTACAGTGCAGAGCACAGTGCTGAGAGTATTACAGTGCAGAGCACAGTGCTGAGAGTATTACAGTGCAGAGCACAGTGCTGAGAGTATTACAGTGCAGAGCACACTGCTGAGAGTATTATAGTGCAGAGCACAGTGCTGAGAGTATTACAGTGCAGATTACAGTGCTGAGAGTATTACAGTGCAGAGCACAGTGCTAAGAGTATTACAGTGCAGAGCACAGTGCTGAGAGTATTACAGTGCAGAGCATGCTGCTGAGAGTATTACAGTGCAGAGCACAGTGCTCAGAGTATTACAGTGCAGAGCACAGTGCTGCGAGTATTACAGTGCAGAGCATACTGCTGAGAGTATTACAGTGCAGAGCACAGTGCTCAGAGTATTACAGTGCAGAGCACAGTGCTGAGAGTATTACAGTGCAGAGCACAGTGCTCAGAGTATTACAGTGCAGAGCATACTGCTGAGAGTATTACAGTGCAGAGCACAGTGCTGAGAGTATTACAGTTCAGAGCATACTGCTGAGAGTATTGCAGTGCAGAGCACAGTGCTCAGAGTATTACAGTGCAGAGCATACTGCTGAGAGTATTACAGTGCAGAGCACAGTTCTGAGAGTATTACAGTGCAGAGCACAGTGCTGAGAGTATTACAGTGCAGAGCATACTGCTGAGAGTATTACAGTGCAGAGCATACTGCTGAGAGTATTACAGTGTAGAGCACAGTGCTGATAGTATTACAGTGCAGAGCACACTGCTGAGAGTATTACACTGCAGAGCACAGTGCTGAGAGTATTAAAGTGCAGAGCACAGTGCTGAGAGTATTGCAGTGCAGAGCACAGTGCTCAGAGTATTACAGTGCAGGGCACAGTGCTGAGAGTATTACAGTGCAGAGCACAGTGCTGAGAGTATTAAAGTGCAGAGCACAGTGCTGAGAGTATTACAGTGCAGAGCACAGTGCTGAGAGTATTACAGTGCAGAGCACAGTGCTGAGAGTATTACAGTGCAGAGCACAGTGCTGAGAGTATTACAGTGCAGAGCACAGTGCTGAGAGTATTACAGTGCAGAGCACAGTGCTGAGAGTATTACAGCGCAGAGCACGCTGCTGAGAGTATTACAGTGCAGAGCACAGTGCTGAGAGTATTACAGTGCAGAGCACAGTGCTGAGAGTATGACAGTGCAGAGCACAGTGCTGAGAGTATTACAGTGCAGAGCACAGTGCTGAGAGTATTACAGTGCAGATCACAGTGCTGAGAGTATTACAGTGCAGAGCACAGTGCTGAGAGTATTACTGTGCAGAGCACAGTGCTGATAGTATTGCAGTGCAGAGCACAGTGCTGAGTTTATTACTGTGCAGAGCACAGTGCTGAGAGTATTACAGTGCAGGGCACAGTGCTGGGAGTATTACAGTGCAGAGCACACTGCTGAGAGTATTACAGTGCAGAGCACAGTGCTGAGAGTATTACAGTGCAGAGCACAGTGCTGAGAGTATTACAATGCAGAGCACAGTGCTGAGAGTATGACAGTGCAGAGCACAGTGCTGAGAGTATTACAGTGCAGAGCACAGTGCTGAGAGTATAACAGTGCAGAGCACAGTGCTGAGAGTATTACAGTGCAGAGCATAGTGCTGAGAGTATTACAGTGCAGAGCACAGTGTTGAGAGTATTACAGTGCAGAACACAGTGCTGAGAGTATTACAGTGCAGAGCACAGTGCTGAGAGTATTACAGTGCAGAGCACAGTGCTGATAGTATTACAGTGCAGGGCAAAGTGCTGAGAGTATTACAGTGCAGAGCACAGTGCTGTGAGTATTACAGTGCAGGGCACAGTGCTGAGAGTATTACAGTGCAGAGCACACTGCTGAGAGTATTACAGTGCAGAGCACAGTGCTGAGAGTATTACAGTGCAGAGCACAGTGCTGAGAGTATTACAGTGCAGAGCACAGTTCTGAGAGTATTACAGTGCAGAGCACAGTGCTGAGAGTATTACAGTGCAGAGCACAGTGCTGAGAGTATTACAATGCAGAGCACAGTGCTGAGAGTATTACAGTGCAGAGCACAGTGCTGAGAGTATTACAGTGCAGAGCACAGTGCTGATAGTATTACAGTGCAGGGCACAGTGCTGAGAGTATTACAGTGCAGAGCACACTGCTGAGAGTATTACAGTGCAGAGCACAGTGCTGAGAGTATTACAGTGCAGAGCATACTGCTGAGAGTATTACAGTGCAGGGCACAGTGCTGAGAGTATTACAGTGCAGAGCACAGTGCTGAGAGTATTACAGTGCACAGCACAGTGCTGAGAGTATTACAGTGCAGAGCACAGTGCTGAGAGTATTACAGTGCAGAGCACAGTGCTGATAGCATTACATTGCAGGGCACAGTGCTGAGAGTATTGCAGTGCAGAGCACAGTGCTGGGAGTATTACAGTGCAGAGCACAGTGCTGAGAGTATTACAGTGCAGGGCACAGTGCTGAGAGTATTACAGTGCAGAGCACAGTGCTGATAGTATTACAGTGCAGGGCACAGTGCTGAGAGTATTAAAGTGCAGAGCACACTGCTGAGAGTATTACAGTGCAGAGCACAGTGCTGAGAGTATTACATTGCAGGACACAGTGCTGAGAGTATTGCAGTGCAGAGCACAGTGCTGAGAGTATTGCAGTGCAGAGCACAGTGCTGAGAGTATTGCAGTGCAGAGCACAGTGCTGAGATTATTACAGTGCAGAGCACAGTGCTGAGAGTATTACAGTGCAGAGCACAGTGCTGAGAGTATTACAGTGCAGAGCACAGTGCTGAGAGTATTACAGTGCAGAGCACAGTGCTGAGAGTATTACAGTGCAGAGCACAGTGCTGAGAGTATTGCAGTGCAGAGCACAGTGCTGAGAGTATTACAGTGCAGAGCACAGTGCTGAGAGTATTACAGTGCAGAGCACAGTGCTGGGAGTATTACAGTGCAGAGCACAGTGCTGAGAGTATTACAGTGCAGAGCACAGTGCTGAGAGTATTACAGTGCAGAGCACAGTGCTGGGAGTATTACAGTGCAGAGCACAGTGCTGAGAGTATTACAGTGCAGAGCACAGTGCTGAGAGTATTACAGTGTGATACTCACCCCTCACCCTCATCCTGAAAGATACCGCAAAATGTACCGCAAGATGCTGTGGACGCAATAGTCCAGATTTCTACACATTCACCCCCTTCCCTCCCCACTACCCTCACTTCAATCTGTCAGATAGCCAATAGCTGCTGACTGCCCAGCCCCTGCAGCCTCAGGTGGAAGGGTAATAGGTGTAAGGGGGTGCTGAGCAACAAGCACAATCACCTAACCTAGCAGCCACCAGCTCAGATACTGGCACGGGAGCATCAGAGGCTAGTTTGGAATAAAGATCCGCACGTGCTGAGTCACTGGCACAAGTGGGCTCTATGCAGCCAATCCAGGGGGTAAGGTCAGTTTAGTAACTTGAGGAAGCAGGTGAAAATTCAACATTAATTTATTTTACCTGTGCACCGATTTCTGTGTAAAGCATCATATCCTTCCCAGTACAATCCTTGCTTGGAGGACCAGTCTATCTGGGCTCTGCTTCGGGCCAGCTTTTGTTTCAGTACATAACGAGCCCCAGCCAGGCGGGGAAGCTCGGACTCCAAGTATCCCATGGGAAGATCGATGATGGTTGCCCCGTGGTCGCCGGTGGTGGTTATGACAGTCAGCTGTGTGCAAAGCTCCTAGAGGGTGTGGTGGCAGACTATGTGGGACTCGGGTGAGGACTGGGATGGGGTGAACCACAGCAAAATGCGGATGATGATGAATACCAGAACGCTTGGTGCATTGGCAGACTTGCAAGGTCACCAACAGTCACGGGCAGGAACCACGCGGGACTCTGGTTTCACCATGGCACAGAGCATCCTGTGTGACGAATGTCGGAAATTTTTACATGTGGTTCACGCCACTCCATCCCGCCGGGACCCCCCACCCCGCCGGGTAGGGGAGAATCCTGCCCAAGATGTCTGCCTCCAGAGGCATCCTCATGACACAGTCACATGACTTCAGAAAGCCTGAAGTGCCAATCAGACTGGTTACATTTCAAAATCCAAACACCGACCTTCTTTGGGAATTGTGGCCTCCCTCAGGCATGGCTCATGATGAATGGTGGTCCATGTACGGCCTTTCTATGTTCGGTCTTCCATGGAGAACCTTTCTTCTCTTCCATCCTCACAGAGCTTCACCTCTTTGCCTCCTCCTCTCCATGTTGTAGGTAAACCAATTATTAATAAAACTAAAATAATCACTTCAATTTAAAATATAATTAATTGAACTAATCAATAAATAAGCTTTGGTGGGTGTGGCAGGAAAGGGAAACTTCAGTGCAATGTTTCTGAGCTGGAGTCTGAGTTGAAGACATCGTGGGGCACTAGGCTAGCGGGCAGAGTGACCTGGACACTTGGTTCCAAGAGGCAGTCACACCCCTTTAGGTTAGGCGGAGAGTTGGTCAATGGTCAGGAACAGGAGGACGGGCCTGTTGGTCAGATATGTATAGGGATCCGGCATTTGGTCATCCAGGAGCCTTCGCCCTTGACTTGGATCCAAGGGAATGAGGTACTTGGTGAGAATGTGGACGGCAGGGTGGATGCCAAACTGATCGCAGCACCATTTTGTAGGATACCATTCAAGTGAGTGAAAAAGAATGTGGTCATGATCGGGGACTGCTGGTCAGGAAAATTCTGCAGCCGTGACTGGGAGTTACGGAGGCTGTGCTGCCTGCCCGGGGCTACAGTCAAGGCCATCTACTAAAGGCTGGAGTAAAACACGAAGCAGGGAGGGCAGAATTGAGTTGTCGGATTACATTTCAGAATCAAAATATGGATAGAACTAGAACCAGAGAACTCATACAGTGCAGAAGGAGGCCATTCAGCCCATCGAGTCTGCACTGGCCCTCTGAAAGAGCACATTACCTAGGTCTACTTCCTCACTCTATCCCCGTAACCAAATAACCCCACCTCACCTCCATACCTTTGGACATTAAGGGGCAATTTATCATAGTTAATACATTTAACCTGCACGCCTTTGGACTATGGGAGGAAACTGGAGCATCTAGAGGAAACGCACGCAAATACGAGGAGAACGTGCAAACTCCACACAGATAGTCATCCAAGACCGTAATTGAACCCGGGTCCCTGGCGTTGTGAGGCAGCAGCGCTAACCACTGTGCCACTGTGCTGCCCTCTAGGAATGATATCCTGCTGAGTTCGAGGAGTTAGGGTCTGAATCAAGAACCAGAACTTCAACGGTAACCATCACTGGATTGCTACCTGAGCCATGCTCCAATTGGCAGAGGGTCAAGCAAATTAGAAGATTAAGTGCCTGGCTGAAGGATTGTCCATTTTCGGGGCCCAGACAAGATAAATCTGTTAAACTGGGCTGGGATAAATGTAGTGGAGAATCAAATAACTGGGGCAATATCCTTAGTTTAGAGTAATAAAGTCATACAGTACATAAGAGGCCCTCATCCAACAAACAGTGCTTCTCGCCCTCATATCGCACTCGACTGTCTGCCATGATTTCTGTGCTCAAGTCCTGGAGTGGAAGTTGAACAGACAATTGTCAGCCTCAGAGGAAGAGGACTCACGAGCGGAGCTACAGCTGACACTAATTTATTAAAGTATTAACATTTTTGAAGCAAGACCAATGAATCTCCATTTCCTTGTCAATTTTATTGACTTTTTAGAAAATCTGTATCCTATTAATCTGTTTCTAATATTTTAGTTCCTTTCCAGCAGCTCGTGACTGCTTTGCTTCGATTGCCAATACCTCACTTGTCTCTCTTAATACTCTTGAGACAAATATCAACGATCCCTGGGAATCTATTAATTCTTCATGTTCCGCTGGATTGATTTTATCCAGATAATCCTGTTACCACTTTGGCCCACAAAAACAACGGATTTATGCAATTGCAAAGGGCCCAAGGCTGGCTTCAGGCCTGGTCCTTACCCAAGATGGTGGGTGGTGCAGCGCTGTTCACTTCGGAGACTTAGTAGGCCACCTGCTGCCTGAGCTAAGGCTTCAATTTCTGGACCATGTTCTAGGGAGAGACTATTTTATTAACCCACAGCAGGAGCTGAACGTTGCTTGTGCATTTAATTGGCAAAGAGTATAGAAACAAGTATATTTTCTGGTTGATTTTAGCATTTAACAGACTTTTCTGCAACTTTCCATCTTGGTTTAGAACATAGAACATAGAACGATACAGCGCAGTACAGGCCCTTCAGCCCACGATGTTGCACCGAAACAAAAGCCATCTAACCTACACTATGCCATTATCATCCATATGCTTATCCAATAAACTTTTAAATGCCCTCAATGTTGGCGAGTTCACTACTGTTGCAGGTAGGGCATTCCACGGCCTCACCACTCTTTGCGTAAGGAACCTACCTCTGACCTCTGTCCTATATCTATTACCCCTCAGTTTAAAGCTATGTCCCCTCGTGCCAGCCATTTCCATCCGCGGGAGAAGGCTCTCACTGTCCACCCTATCTTACCCCCTGATCATTTTGAATGCCTCTATTTAGTCTCCTCTTAACCTTCTTCTCTCCAACGAAAACAACCTCAAGTCCATCAGCCTTTCCTCATAAGATTTTCCCTCAATACCAGGCAACATCCTGGTAAATATCCTCTGCACCCGCTCCAAAGCCTCCACGTCCTTCCTATAATGCGGTGACCAGAACTGTACGCAATACTCCAAATGCGGCCGTACCAGAGTTTTGTACAGCTGCAACATGACCTCCTGACTCCGGAGCGGAATCCCTCTACCAATAAAGGCCAACACTCCATAGGCCTTCTTCACAACCCTATCAACCTGGGTGGCAACTTTCAGGGATCTATGTACATGGACGCCTAGATCCCTCTGCTCATCCACACTTCCAAGAACTTTACCATTAGCCAAATATTCCGCATTCCTGTTATTCCTTCCAAAGTGAATCACCTCACACTTCTCTACATTAAACTCCATTTGCCACCTCTCAGCCCAGCTCTGTAGCTTATCTATGTCCCTCTGTAACCTGCTACATCCTTCCACACTGTCGATAACACCACCGACTTTAGTGTCGTCTGCAAATTTACTCACCCACCCTTCTGCGCCTTCCTCTAGGTCATTGATAAAAATGACAAACAGCAACGGCCCCAGAACAGATCCTTGTGGTACGTCACTTGTAACTGAACTCCATTCTGAACATTTCCCATCAACCACCACCCTCTGTCTTCTTTCAGCTAGCCAATTTCTGATCCACATCTCTAAATCACCCTCAATCCCCAGCCTCCGTATTTTCTGCAATAGCCTACCGTGGGGAACCTTATCAAATGCTTTACTGAAATCCATATACACCACATCAACTGCTCTACCCTCGTCTACCTGTTCAGTCACCTTCTCAAAGAACTCGATAAGGTTTGTGAGGCATGACCTACCCTTCACAAAGCCATGCTGACTATCCCTGATCATATTATTCCTATCAAGATGATTATAAATCTTGTCTCTTATAATCCCCTCCAAGACTTTACCCACTACAGACGTGAGGCTCACCGGTCTATAGTTGCCGGGGTTGTCTCTGCTCCCCTTTTTGAACAAAGGGACCACATTTGCTATCCTCCAGTCCTCTGGCACTATTCCTGTAGCCAATGATGACATAAAAATCAAAGCCAAAGGTCCAGCAATCTCTTCCCTGGCCTCCCAGAGAATCCTAGGATAAATCCAATCAGGCCCCAGGGACTTATCTATTTTCAGCCTGTCCAGAATTGCCAACACCTCTTCCCTACGTACCTCAATGCCATCTATTCTAATAGCCTGGGTCTCAGCATTCTCCTCCACAACATTATCTTTTTCCTGAGTGAATACTGACAAAAAATATTCATTTAATATCTCGCCTATCTCTTCAGACTCCACACACAACTTCCCATCCCTGTCCTTGACTGGTCCTACTCTTTCCCCAGTCATTCGCTTATTCCTGACATACCTATAGAAAGCTTTTGGGTTTTCCTTGATCCTACCTGCCAAATACTTCTCATGTCCCCTCCTTGCTCGTCTTAGCTCTCTCTTTAGATCCTTCCTCGCTACCTTGTAACTATCCATCGCCCCAACTGAAACTTCACACCTCATCTTCACATAGGCCTCCTTCTTCCTCTTCACAAGAGATTCCACTTCTTTGGTAAACCACGGTTCCCTCGCTCGACGCCTTCCTCCCTGCCTGACCGGTACATACTTATCAAGAACACGCAGTAGCTGATCCTTGAACAAGCTCCACTTATCCAGTGTGCCCAACACTTGCAGCCTACTTCTCCAACCTATCCCCCCCAAGTCACGTCTAATGGCATCATAATTGCCCTTCCCCCAGCTATAACTCTTGCCCTGCGGTGTATACTTATCCCTTTCCATCATTAACGTAAACGTCACCGAATTGTGGTCACTGTCCCCAAAGTGCTCTCCTACCTCCAAATCCAACACCTGGCCTGGTTCATTACCCAAAACCAAATCCAACGTGGCCTCGCCTCTTGTTGGCCTGTCAACATATTGTGTCAGGAAACCCTCCTGCACACACTGTACAAAAAACGACCCATCTAATGTACTCGAACTATATCTTTTCCAGTCAATATTTGGAAAGTTAAAGTCTCCCATAATAACTACCCTGTTACTTTCGCTCTTATCCAGGATCATCCTCGCCATCCTTTCCTCTACATCCCTAGAACTATTTGGAGGCCTATAGCAAACTCCCAACAGGGTGACCTCTCCTTTCCTGTTTCTAACCTCAGCCCATACTACCTCGGAAGATGAGTCCCCATCTAGCATCCTCTCCGCCACCGTAATACTGCTCTTGACTAGCAGCGCCACACCTCCCCTCTTTTGCCTCCTTCTCTGAGCTTACTAAAACACCTAAACCCCAGAACCTGCAACATCCATTCCTGTCCCTGCTCTATCCATGTCTCCGAAATGGCCACAACACCAAAGTCCCAGGTACCAACCCATGCTGCCAGTTCCCCTACCTTATTTCGTATACTCCTGGCATTGAAGTAGACACACTTCAAACCACCTATCTGAACACTGGCCCCCTCCTGCGACGTCAAATCTGTGCTCCTGACCTCTATACTCTCAATCTCCCGTACCCTAAAACTACAATCCAGGTTCCCATGCTCCTGCTGCATTAGTTTAAACCCCCCCAAAGAGCACTAACAAATCTCCCCCCCAGGAAATTTGTGCCCCTCAGGTTCAGATGTAGACCATCCTGTCTGTAGAGGTCCCACCTTCCCCAGAAAGAGCCCCAGTTATCCAGAAATCTGAATCCCTCCCGCCTGCACCATCCCTGTAGCCACGTGTTTAATTGCTCTCTCTCCCTATTCCTCATCTCACTATCACGTGGCATGGGCAACAACCCAGAGATAACAACTCTGTTTGTTCTAGTTCTGAGCTTCCATCCTAGCTCCCTGAAAGCCAGCCTGACATCCTTGTCCCCTTTCCTACCTATGTCGTTAGTGCCAATGTGGACCACGACTTGGGGCTGCTCCCCTCCCCCTAAGGACCCGGAAAACACGATCCGAGACATCACGTACCCTTGCACCTGGGAGGCAACATACCAAACGTGAGTCTCTCACGCTCCCACAAAATCTCCTATCTGTGCCCCTGACTATCGAGTCCCCAATTACTAATGCTCTGCTCCTCTCCCCCCTTCCCTTCTGAGCAACAGGGACAGACTCCGTGCCAGAGGCCCGTACCCCATGGCTTACCCCTGGTAAGTCAGCCTCCCACAAGTATCCAAAGCGGTATACTTGTTTCTCAGGGGAACGACCGCAGGGGATCCCTGCACTGACTGCTTCTTCCCAGTCCCTCTTACAGTTACCCATCTATCTCCAATCTTTGGTGTAACTAATTCCCTAAAGCTGCTATCTATGACCCCCTCTGCCTCCCGAATGATCCAAAGTTCTTCCAACTCCAGCTCCAGTTCCCTAACTCGGTCTTGGAGGAGCTGGAGATGGCAGCACTTCCTGCAGGTAAAGTCAGCAGGGACACTAACGGCATCCCTCACCTCAAACATCCTGCAGGAGGAACATTGCACTTCCTTCCCTGCCATCCCTCTAACTTTCTACCAAGATCTGGCTAACAACTAAATTTAAAAATAATAATAATAATAATAAAATATGGTACTTACCTCACACCAATGGGTTTTATTATTAGGTTAGAGGAGGAGGGCGGGTGGGAGACACTACACATGTAGTGTCTCGGGTTTCCTCTCCACCAGAATTTATTGGTGAGGGACCTCCCAGAAGTCCGCGGGTCGAACTTCCTGTTCCCGCCTTAAAAAAAATAACATTAAAAAAAAACAACAGCAAAGAGGGACAGAAACGGGACCAGGTAAGTGTTTACTTAAATAATCACCCAGCAGCAGCCCCCGCACTCCGCTCCCGCTGAAACTCCAAAAGATGCTCCTGTAAGGTAAGTTAATTTAAACTGCAATACTCACCCACCAGCTGCCTCTGCGCCCCGCTCCCGCTGAAACTCCAAGAGCTGCCCCTGCAAGGTAAGTTAGTTTCAACTACAGTACTCACCCACCAGCAGCCTCTGCACTCCGCTCCCGCTGAAACTCCAACTTTAGTTCATGGCCTCTGCTCAACTTTGTGAGGTTCGTACTCTTTGATCTTGAAACTGCTTTAAATGCTATTCATTGAATTACTTTATCAAATGTAATGAACCATCATCTGTGTTCCTGTCAGGTTCCAGATCCATTAGCTATCCCGGGACACTCAGGAAAGAACGATTTGGTGGATTTTACTTTTAATCATATAGCTTGGGAAGCCGTTATAGTTTGATATCGAGGTTAACAATCCATTCAACGGCTTCAGCTGATGCAATGTGAGTGGTTGTGATGCCATGAGGAATCGATCTGTCAGGACAGAAGTTCAGTATGTGGATGATGGTCTAACTTGGATGTAGGAATTTCATATATATTGGGCGTCATTCTCCGACCCCCCGCCGGGTCGGAGAATGGCCGTTGGCCGCCGTGAATCCCGCCCCCGCCGAAGTCTCCGGTACCGGAGATTGGGCGGGGGCGGGAATCGGGCCGCGCCGGTTGGCGGGACCCCACGCTCAATTCTCCGGCCCGGACGGGCCGAAGTCCCGCCCAGAAATTGCCTGTCCCGCCGGCGTAAATCAAAGCTGGTATTTACCGGCGGGGCCAGGCGGCATGGGCGGGCTCCGGGGTCCTGGATGGGGCGCGGGGCGATCTGACCCCGGGGGGCACTCTTTCCCTTCCGCCTCCGCCACGGCCTCCACCATGGCGGAGGCGGAAGAGACTCTCCCCACTGCGCATGCGCGGGAAACTGTCGGCAGCCGCTTATGCTCCCGCGCATGCGCCGCATTTCCGTGCCAGCTGGCGGGGCAACAAACGCCATTTCCGCCAGCTGGCAGGGCGGAAATCCCTCCGGCTCCGGCCTAGCCCCTCAATGTTGGGGCTCGGCCCCCAAAGATGCGGAGCTATTGGCGCCAGTCGGCGGACATCGCGCCGTTGGGGGAGAATTTTTCCCATTGTATTCTATGTATTTGGTGCAGTAAGGGTTAAAAGCCTGGGTTAGTGTATGACTGCTGCAGTAATGTCTTTTTTTAAAATCCTGGTTTACAAGACCAGCAGACACTTTGGCTACAGAGGTGCAATTAAAGCATCGTAAAAACAAAATTTGCATTCACTCCAGCCAAAGAATATTGTTTACCTGAAATAGGACTAACGGAATTTTATTGGTACAAAGAAAGTTCCTGAGGAGTAGATAATTAAAGACATTGGGCTGGATTCTCCATTTCTGAGGCTAAGTGCCGGTGCCAATGGAGAATCCGTGGTGTTCCACAACAGGAAACTCAGCGCGAATCCCTCGCCAAATCTGGTACCAGTGAGGGGCTAGCACCAGCACCGCATGGAACACCCACGGAGAACAGCCGGAGAATCGCCGGATCTTGGACTGCATATGCGCAGGGCTGACATGCTGCAGCCCGCGCACGCCTACACTATCCCCCGTCGTGCCGGGAAATATGGCGGCGGCTATGCTGGACAGCGTACCCACCCACCCTGACCCCACAGCCCACTCCCTGGCCAACCCCCACCACTCCTCCCAGCTCTAGCAGAAGCCCCCCCGGCAGCGGCACTTATCCCGGCCAAGTGTGGTGGCGCTGGACACTGTCCAGCCGGCACGCTAGGTCACGACTGTTGGGACCACACATGGCCCGCACCGTTGGGAGCTCGGCCAATCGGAGGCAGAGCATCACGATTAGGCCAGCTGATGATGCGCCAACGGCGTTGTGGCTGCGTGCGGCCCAATGACACCGATTTGGAGGGGGCTAAAATGTGAAAAAGGAGAATACAAATATTTTTTAAAAATGGAACGAGAGGCTGAATCTCTGAATCGAGGAGATGTGAGGGGTACCAATAGCTCCTCTCTAGAATGCCGGGAGGAGAGCATGCTATCTGGGTATCCTGAATTGCCACTCCAAGAACAAACTGTATTAGCACGTTAGCACAGTGGTTAGCACAGTTGCTTCACAGCTCCATGTTCCCAGGTTCGATTCCTGTCTTGGGTCACTGTCTGCGTGGAGTCTGCACGTTCTCCCTGTGTCTGAGTAGGTTTCCTCCGGGTGCAAAGATGTTCAGGTTAGGTGGATTGGCCATGCTAAATTGCCCTTAGTGTCCAAAAAGGTTAGGTGGGGTTACTGGGATAGGGTGGAAGCGTGGGGCTTAAGTAGGGTGCTCTTTCCAAAGGGCCAGTGCAGACTCGATGGGCCGAATGGCCTCCTTCTGCACTGTAAATTCTATGTGATGCGCATTCTATGTGCACTCAACAGAATGATACCTCTTCTCATCACTTCCAGTGAAAGACTGAATTTCACTCTCATGCCCACAGTTTCAAAGGATTATGATTAACTTTTACATTACTGTTATAACCTGCCTGCTTACCACTGGCTGGTGACTAATGGCAATCCCACAATCCTTTTGAAGTATGAGCTTCCCCAATGAGGGGGGCGGAGAAATCATTAGCAGAGCCCCTGCATAAATAAAGCTGGCCAGTTTGGAACCGGCTAGAGGAGAGTGAGCAGCAAGGGAGTTGCTGCTGCTGTTGTATATATATATGTTATTGTAAATAAATGTTATTACTTTGTATCCTTAAAACTCGTGCTGGATTCTTCGTGGCCCTCACAAAACTGGCGACGAGGGTTAAAGTGAATAGCTGTCTACACTGCTGAAGCCACCTCCCTGGATTTTTGTTGGATACAGGTTGGAAGTTGTTTTCTGTTACACCATGCCTCTGTACGGACGTTTGGATGTTTTTAATGCTGCGCTGGAAAGCTGGAACCAGTGCGCACAATGGATGCGTTACTATTTCCGGGCAAACAATATCACCGAAAACGAGCGCCAGGTGGTCATATTGCTCACCGCCTGCGGCCCGCATACGTTTGGGGTGATTAGGAACCTTACGTACCCAGCTGCGCCGGACACCAAAACGTTTGATGAACTTGTGAACTTAGTGGGGCAACATTTTAACCCAACCCCGTCCACGATAGTCCAGCGTTACCGGTTTAATACCGCTGAGAGGACACCTGGAGAATCCCTTGCCGATTTTCTATCCAGGCTACGCAGGATTGCAGGGTACTGTGACTATGGTGAGACCTTGTCAGAAATGTTACGCGGCCGTTTGGTTTGCGGTATTAACAATGCGGCCACCCAGAGAAAGTTGTTAGCTGAACCAACATTGACTTTTCAACAGGCCATTCAAGTAGTATTGTCCCGAGAGAGCGCAGAGCGAGGAGTGCAGGAGCTACTTGGAATGGAGGTGCATGCCTTAGGGCGCAACTCCTTCCGTCCGAAAGCGTCCCCCCGCACCCCTGCGGTGCCTTGGGCGAGGCGACGTCCGGATCGACGCCAGTGGCTGTCGGACATTCCACCCCGAAGGGAGCCTTCTCCAGAACCAATGGATGAGGAGCCATGTCCGTGTCAGACTTGTAGGCGCCGACCCCGCCGCGGACGTCGGTCCTGGAGACGCCAGAGGCGCCGTCGTTCCAACAGAAACTGGGGCCAGCCCAGGGGCCGTAACTGGGACCAGCCCAGGGGCCGTACCTTCCATGTGGATGAACCTGCGGCGACTACTCCTGAGGACGTGGAAACGGAGGACGACTGTCTGCAGCTGCATTGTGTGGCAGCTCCCCGTGTGGCCCCCATTAAGGTGACGGTACGGATCAATGGTCACCCGCTTGAGATGGAGTTGGACACTGGCGCAGCGGTCTCCGTGATCACCCAGAGGACATTCGACCGCATCAAGCAGGGCATACAGACCCTTACATTAACCGATACACAGGCCAGGTTGGCCACCTACACGGGGGAACCATTGGACATTGCAGGAACTACAATGGCCCCTGTTGTTTATGGACGCCAGGAGGGGCCTTTCCCACTTAATGTGGTGCGCGGCCATGGGCCCAGCCTGTTGGGTCGGGACTGGTTGCGCCATTTGCGGCTGCAGTGGCAGCACATCCTCCAAACAGTTTCTGAAGGGTTGACTGAGGTGCTAGGACGATACCCAGATGTATTCCAGCCTGGTTTGGGGAAAATAAAAGGGGCCGTAGCCCATATCCAAGTCGAACCAGGAGCCACGCCGCGCTATTTCCGGGCGCGCCTGGTGACTTACGCCTTGCTCAAGAAGGTAGAAGGGGAGCTCACTCGTTTCGACACTTTGGGTATTATCAGGCCCGTCCGTTTCGCTGGCTGGGCAGCACCAATTGTATCTGTAATGAAGCCAGATGCCACAGTTCGCTTGTGCGGCGACTATAAACTTACAGTGAATACAGCTTCCCAGCTCGACCGATATCCAATGCCTCGCATAGAGGATCTCTACGCGAAGCTTGCAGGAAGACTCTCATTCACGAAATTAGATATGAGTCATGCCTACCTACAGTTGGAGCTGGACCCTGCCTCCTGGCCAAATGTAACGATTAATACACACCGGGGCCTGTATGAATATACACGGTATCCTCTGCTTGCGCTATTTTTCAACGTGTCATGGAGGGCATTTTGAGAGGTTTACCGCGTGTCGCTGTCTACTTGGACAACATTTTGATTACAGGGACGTCAGAGCAGGAACATTTGGAAAATTTGGAGGCTGTTCTTAGACGCTTTTCGGAGGCTGGAATCCATTTACGTCGCACAAAGTGGGTCTTTCAGGCGAAGGAAGAAGTTTACCTGGGTTATCGGGTAGACCGCGAAGGTTTGCACCCCGTCGCAGAGAAGGTGCGCGCAATTCAACAGGCTCTCGTCCCGACTGACACTTCGCATCTTCGTTCTTTTCTCGGCCTCATAAACTATTACGGGAAGTTCTCCCCAATCTGGCAACAATGCTGGCCCCGTTGCATCTTCTGCTAAAGAAGAATCATACCTGGGTTTGGGGTCAGCCGCAAGAAACCGCTTTCCGGCGGGTAAAACAACAATTGTCATCGTCTGGGTTACTAACCAACTATGATCCTGGAAAGCCTTTGCTCATCACGTGTGATGCATCTTCGTATGGTATTGGGGCCGTCCTGTCCCACAAGATGGAGAACGGGGCCGAGCGACCGATAGCTTTCGCCTCCCGCACATTGACTGCAGCGGAAAAGAAGTATACACAGATCGAGAAGGAGGGCCTGGCGGTGGTCTTTGCGGTGAAACGCTTCCACCAGTACGTGTATGGCCGCCACTTTACTATCGTGACTGATCATAAGCCTCTGCTGGGACTTTTCCAAGAGGATAAGCCAATACCGCCCATTGCTTCCGCACGGATCCAGTGCTGGGCTTTGTTGCTCGCTGCCTATGAATATTCTCTGGAGCACAAACCAGGAACGCAGATAGCGAATGCCGACGCACTGAGCCGATTGCCTTTAGCGACCGGCCCCATGTCGGCCCCCACGACTGGTGAGGTGGTTGCCACCCTAAATTTTATGGACACCTTGCCTGTCACGGCATCACAGATCCGTGAGTGGACCCAGACGGAGCCAGTCCTGTCAAAGGTTCGGCACATAGTCCTGTATGGTGGGCAGCATAGACAGCTCCCAGGCGAGTTGCGGTCATTTTCCTCCAAGCTGTCAGAATTTAGCGTGAAAGACGGTATCCTCTTGTGGGGGAAGCGTGTGATTGTCCCGGAAAAAGGACAGGAGCTGATACTAAGAGACTTGCACAATGGGCATCCGGGTGTGACCAAAATGAAAATGTTGGCCCGGAGTTATGTCTGGTGGCCAGGCCTCGATACCGACATTGACAAGGTGGCCCAAAACTGCTCCATTTGCCAGGAGCATCAGACGCTTCCGCCGGCCGCGCCCCTACATCACTGGGAATGGCCAGGGCGGCATTGGGCGCGCTTGCATGCGGATTTCGCCGGCCCTTTTCAAGGATCCATGTTCCTTCTATTAATCGATGACCAGTCTAAATGGTTAGAGGTGCATAAGATGGTAGGCACAACGTCCTGCGTAACAATCGAGAAGATGGAAAGTTACTTCCTGTTGCGGCTATGCCTAGGTAGGTCGCACGTTCGGCAGCTCCCGCCGGGAACGGACTTTTGGGCTCTCTAGAGGGGCCCCAACGGCAATTGTTCAATGACTTCCAGTGTGGGAAGGTGACAGCAAGGTCCCCCTGACATTATATGGATTGGACCAGGAGTGGAGCGGTGAAAAAAGTGATCTTGGAGCAGCGAAAAGTGAGAGGGAGAAAAAACAAGATGGCGGCGGGTGGAGACCAAGCAGCATGGGCGCAGTGGTCGCAGGAGCAGCAGGGGTATCTCAGACGCTGCTTTGAGGAGCTGAAAACCGAAATGCTGGCACCAATGAAGGCGTTGATTGAGAAGCTTGTGGAGACCCAGAAGGCCCAAGGGGCGGCGATCCGGGAGGTGCGGCAAAAAGTCTTGGAGAACGAGGACGAGATCTTGGGCCTGGCGGTGAAGGTGGAGGCGCACGAGGCGCTGCACAAGAGGTGGGTGGAAAGATTCGAGGACCTGGAGAATAGGTCGAGGAGGAAGAATCTTCGGATTCTGGGTCTCCCCGAAGGAGCGGAGGGGCCCGATGCTGGGGCATATGTGAGCACGATGCTCAATTCGCTGATGGGCGCGGGAGTCTTCCCGAGGCCTCTGGAGCTAGATGGGGCTCATCGGGTCCTGGCGAGGAGACCCAAGGCCAACAAGCCGCCAAGGGCTGTAGTGGTGAGGTTTCACCGCTTTATGGACAGAGAGTGTGTCCTGAGATGGGCCAAGAAAGAGCGGAGCAGCAGGTGGGAGAGCACGGAGATCCAAATCTACCAGGACTGGGGTGCAGAGGTGGCTAAGAAGAGAGCTAGTTTCAATCAGGCTAAGGCGGTGCTCCATCGGAAGGGGGTGAAGTTCGGGATGCTGCAGCCAGCGCGATTGTGGGTCACGTTCCAGGATCGGCACCACTATTTCGAAACGTCTGATGAGACATGGAGCTTTATACGGACTGAAAAGTTGGACTCAAATTGAGGGTTTGTTGTGGGGGGATGTTTACTGTGTATATGGTGTTTATTAAGTTTAGGGAAAGTTCCTCTGGTTTGGGTGCTGGATGGGGATGGGTGAAGGGATTTGATGGGGAGACTGTGGGAGAGTGTGGGTGTCGGTGTTGGAGGGGCAGACCCCCATGAAGGAAGAGGCCCGGGGATGGGGAATTGGGGTAAGGCCGCAAAAGGAGCTGCGCCAGAGGGGGCGGGGCCGGCTCAGGAAAGTGCGGGCTTTTTCCCGCGCTAGGGAAGGACGGGGGTGGGGGCCGAGGGGGGATGGGCGGTGCTGGAGAGGAGCGCACACTGACTGCCAGGGAGGGGGAGGGGGGATTATCACACTGGAGGGGGTCGATGGAATGGCGGGAGAGGCCAGGGTCAGCAGGGGTCAGCTGACTTACGGGAGTGTTATGGGGGGAGCAAAATGGCTAGATGTGGATCTAGCGGGGGGAGGGGGGGAATAAGGTTGCTGCTGCATTGGCCAAAGGGGAGCTGGAAGTAGGAGAGGTGGTCGGGGCGGGGGTCCGCCGTCTGGGGGACTGGAGGGTGCGGGAAGCGCGGGCCCGTGGCTGGCCTAGAAAAGGAGATGGTTAGTCGGCAGGGGGGGAGGGAGGGGGGAGGGAGGGGGGGGCAGCCCCCCAATCCGGCTGATAACTTGGAATGTGAGGGGCCTGAACGGGCCGGTCAAAAGGGCCCGGGTGTTCGCGCACTTAAAGGGACTGAAGGCAGACGTGCTCCAGGAGACACATTTGAAGGTGGCAGATTAGGTTAGGCTGAGAAAGGGTTGGGTAGGGCAGGTCTTTCATTCAGGGCTGGATGCAAAGAACAGAGGGGTTGCAATACTGGTGGGGAAGCGGGTGTCGTTTGAGGCAATGAATATTGTAGTGGATAATGGAGGTCGATATATGTGATGGTGAGCGGTAGGTTGCAGGGGGTGGGGGTGGTACTGGTAAACGTATATGCCCCGAACTGGGATGATGCCGGATTTATGAAACGCATGCTGGATCGGATTCCGGACCTGGAGGTAGGAAGCTTGATAATGGGGGGGGGGGATTTCAACACGGTGCTGGACCCAGCACTGGATCGCTCTGGGTCCAGGACGGGTAAGAGGCCGGCTGCGGCCAAGGTGCTCGGTGGGGGGGGGGTTTATGGACCAGATGAGGGGAGTGGATCCATGGAGGTTTGTCAGGTCCCAGGCCAGGGAATTTTCATTCTTTTCCCACGTCCATAGAGCCTACTCCCGGATAGATTTTTTTATTTTGAGTAGGGCGCTAATCCCGAAAGTGGAGGGAACGGAGTATTCGGCCATAGCCGTGTGCGGGCGGGTGCAGGGGTGCATTGAAAGATATTTGGAGGCCAACGACAACGGGGAGGTGCAGGTGGGGGTAGTCTGGGAGGCTTTGAAGGCGGTGGTCAGGGGAGAGCTAATCTCCATCAGGGCCCACAGGGAGAAGAGAGAGGGCAGGGAGAGGGAGAGGTTGGTGGGGGAGATCTTAAGGGTGGACAGGAGATATGTAGAGGCCCCCGAGGAGGGACTACTCAGAGAGCGGCGGAACCTCCAGATGGAGTTCGACCTGTTGACCACAGGGAAAGCAGAGGCACAGTGGAGGAAAGCACAGAGGGCGACGTATGAGTTTGGGGAGAAGGCGAGTCGGATGCTGGCACAACAGCTTCGTAAGAGGGAGGCAGCGAGCGAGATTGGTGGAGTTAAGGATAGTGGGGGGAATACGGTGCGGAGTGCGGTGAGAATAAACGTGGTATTTAGGGACTTCTATGGGGATCTGTACAGATCTGAACCCCCAGCGGGGGAAGAGGGGATGCAACGATTTTTGGATCAGCTGAGGTTCCCGAGGGTGGAGGAGCAGGAGGTGGCTGGTTTAGGGGTGCCAATTGGGCTGGAGGAGCTGGTTAAAGGATTGGGGAGCATGCAGGCGGGGAAGGCCCCGGGGCCAGATGGGTTCCCGGTCGAGTTTTACAGGAAATACATGGACCTGCTAGGCCCGTTGCTAGTGAGGACTTTCAATAAGGCAAAGGAGGGGGGACCTTGCCCTCGACAATGTCCGGGGCGCTAATCTCTCTGGGTCGTATAGACCGATCTCACTCCTCAATGTGGATGCTAAGTTGCTGGCAAAAGTGCTGGCTACGAGAATTGAGGACTGTGTCCCGGGAGTGATTCATGAGGACCAGACGGGATTTGTAAAGGGCAGGCAGCTAAACACTAATGTGCGGAGGCTCCTCAATGTGATTATGATGCCCTCGGTGGAGGGAGAAGCGGAGGTAGTGGCAGCTATGGACGCGGAGAAGGCCTTCGACCGGGTGGAGTGGGAGTATCTTTGGGAAGTGCTGCGGAGGTTTGGGTTCGGGGAGGGGTTCATCAGCTGGGTCAGATTGCTATATAGAGCCACGGTGGCGAGTGTGGCTACGAATCGGCGGAGGTCGGAGTACTTTTGGCTGTACCGAGGGACGAGGCAGGGGTGCCCCCTGTACCCCTTGCTGTTTGCATTGGCAATTGAGCCTCTGGCCATGGCACTAAGGGAGCCCAGGAAATGGAGGGGATTGGTCCGAGGGGGAGAGGAACATCGGGTGTCGCTCTATGCGGACGACCTGTTGCTGTATGTGGCAGATCCAGTGGAGGGGATGGCGGAGGTCATGCGGATCCTAAGGGAGTTTGGGGAATTCTCGGGGTATAAGCTCAATGTAGGGAAAAGTGAGCTCTTTGTGGTGCATCCAGGGGACCAGGGAAAGGGGATAGACGACCTGCCGTTGAAGAGGGCGGAAAGGGGACTTCCGGTTGCGGCGATGCGGAGCTAAGCCGTGCATTTCGGCAGCTCCCGCGAAAACGGACTTTCGGGCTCTCCAGAAGAGCCCCAACGGAGCTTTTTTTTGATTGATCCCGTGTGGGAAGGAGCAGGGAGGTACCCCCCCACAATATTTGGCAGGGAGCAGCGGTGGAGCACGAGGAAAGAGGCCATGGAGCAGAGACCAAAACGAGGGGAAGAAAGCAAGATGGTGGACGGCGGCGTGCAAGCAGCGTGGGGGCCAGGCCAGCAGGAGTTCTTCATGAGATGTGTGGAGGTGCTGAAAAAGGAGGTGCTGGCGCCGATGCTGTTGCCGATCGAGGGGCTGAAGGAGACCCAGACGACCCAGGCGGTGGAGCTTCGTGAGGTGAACGATAAGGTGAACACCAACGAGGACGATATCCAGGGCCTGGCAGAAAAAAGGAGGCGCAGGAGGCGGTGCACAGGAGGTGGGCCGAGAGAATTGAGGTTCTGGAGAACAGGTCGAGGAGGAAGAACCTCCGGATTCTGGGTCTTCCCGAAGGAGTGGAGGGAGCTGATGCTGGGGCGTATGTGAGTACGATGCTCCATTCGCTGATGGGTGTGGAGGCCTCTCCGACCCCCCCTGGAGCTGGAAGGGGCTCACCGGGTCCTGGCAAGGAGACCCAAGGCAGATGAGCCGCCAAGGGCGATAGTGGCAAGGTTCCATGGCTTCGCGGATAAAGAAAGTGTGCTGTGATGGGCCAAGAAGGTGCGGAGCAGTAGATGGGAGAACGCGGTGATCCGAGTATATCAGGATTGGAGCGCGGAGGTGGCAAAGAGGAGAGCTGGCTTAAACCGGGCCAAGGCGGTGCTGCACAAAAAAAGAGTCAGGTTCGGCATGCTGCAGCCTGCGCGACTGTGGGTTACTTATCAGGACCGACACCATTATTTTGAAACGCCAGAAGAGGCTTGGACCTTTATACAGACGGAAAACTGGACTCGAACTGAGGAGATGTGGTTGCACAGGGGGTTGTAAATATGGGTAAAGAATATTGCATGGGTGGGATGATGGATGGGGATGTGGGTAGATTTCTGGTTAAAATTCCTAAAATGTCATTTTTTCCTTTCTGCAGACATGATGATGATGATGGGGAAGTGGGCGTCGGTGCTGGAGGGAGGTGAGACTTGGGGATGAGGGAACTGGGATAATGGCCGCAACAGGAGCTGCGCCATAGGGGGCGGGGCTGGTTCAGGAAAGCGCGGGCTTTTTTCCCGCGCCAAAAGTGGGGGGGGGGGGATGGAGGAAGGTAAGGAGGAGGAGAGACTCCCACACGGGGGAGATCAACGGGAAGGCGGGGGAAGCCGGGGTCAGCAGACTCACGGAAGTAATATGGGGGGAGCAAAAGTGCTAGATGTGGATCTAGTGGGGAGGGGGGGAGGGGGGGGGACAATAGGGTTGCTGCTGCACTGTCCGAGGGGGAGCTGAAAATGGAAGAGGTGGTCGGGGCGGGGGTTCCCCACCTGGGGGACTGGAGGGTGCGGGAAGCGCGAGCATGGGACTGGCCTAAGATAGGAGATGGCTAGCCGGCGGGGGGGAGGGGGGGGGGGGGTGTAACCCCCCAATCCGGCTGATCACGTGGAATGTGAGAGGCCTAAATGGGCCGGTTAAGAGGGCCCGAGTGTTCGCGCACCTAAAGGGACTGAAGGCAGTCCCTTCAGGAGACACATCTGAAGGTGGCAGATCAGGTCAGGTTAAGGAAGGGATGGGTGGGACAGGTGTTCCATTCAGGGCTGGATGCAAAGAATAGAGGGGTGGCAATACTGGTGGGAAAGCGGGTGTCGTTTGAGGCCAAGAACATAGTAGCGGACAAGGGAGGCCGATACGTGATGGTGAGTGGTAGGTTGCAGGGGACGGAGGTGGTACTGGTGAATGTATATGCCCCAAACTGGGACGATGCTGGATTCATGAAACGGATGTTGGGGCGTATTCCGGACCTGGAGGTAGGGAGTTTGATAATGGGTGGGGATTTTAACACGGTGCTGGACCCAGCATTAGATCGTTCCAGATCTAGGATGGGGAGGAGGCCGGCTGCGGCCAAGGTGCTTAGGGGGTTTATGGATCAGATGGGGGGAGTAGATCCGTGGAGATTTGCCAGACCCTTGGCCAGAGAATTTTCTTTTTCTCCCACGGACATAAGGCCGGATAGATTTTTTTATTTTGGGCAGGGCACTGATCCCGAAAGTGGAGGGAACGGAGTATTCGGCCACAGCCATTTCAGACCATGCCCCGCACTGGGTGGAGCTGGAGCTGGGGGAGGAGAGGGACCAACGCTCGTTGTGGAGGTTGGATGTGGGACTGCTGGCAGACGAGGAAGTGTGCGGGAGTGTATTGAAAGATATCTGGAGGCTAACGACAACGGGGAGGTGCAAGTGGGAGTAGTATGGGAGGCGCTGAAGGCGGTGGTCAGGTGAGAGTTAATCTCCATCAGGGCTCACAGGGTGGAGAGCGAGGGCAGGGAAAGGGAGAGGTTAGTGGGGGAGATTTTAAGCGTGGACAGGAGTTATGCAGGGGCTCCGGATGAGGGACTGCTCAGGGAGAGACGAAGTCTCCAGATGGAGTTCGACCTGTTGACCACAGGGAAGGCAGAGGCACAGTGGAGGAAGGCACAGGGGGCGATATATGAATATGGGGAGAAGGCGAGCCGGATGCTGGCACACCAGCTCCGGAAGAGGATGGCAGCGAGGGAAATAGGTGGAGTCAAAGATGGCAGGGGAACTAGGGTGCAGAGTGCAGGGAAAGTGAATGAGGCTTTTAAGGCCTTCTACGAGGAACTGTATAGGTCCCAGACCCCAGGGGGAAAAGAGGGGATGCGGCGATTCTTGGATCAGTTGAGGTTCCCAAGGGTGGAGGTGCAGGAGGTGGCGGGTCTGGGGGTGCCAATTGGGGTGGAGGAGCTGGTTAAAGGACTGGGGAGCATGCAGGCAGGGAAGGCCCCGGGGCCGGATGGGTTCCCGGTGGAGTTGTACAGGAAGTATGTAGACCTGTTAGCCCCGTTGCTGGTAAGGACCTTCAATGAATCAAGGGATGGGGGGGGACCCTGCCCCCGACAATGTCGGAGGCGACGATCTCTTTGATCTTAAAGCGGGATAAGGACCCACTGCAATGTGGGTCATATAGACCGATCTCGCTCCTTAATGTAGATGCTAAACTGCTGGCAAAAATGTTGGCCATGAGGATTGAGGACTGTGTTCCGGGGGTGATTCACGAGGACCAGACGGGATTCGTAAAGGGTAGGCAGTTAAACACCAATGTGCAAAGGCTCTTAAACGTGATAATGATGCCATCGGTGGAGGGAGAAGCGGAGATAGTGACAGCCATGGACGCGGAGAAAGCCTTTGATCGGGTAGAGTGGGAGTATCTCTGGGAAGTGTTGAGGAGGTTTGGGTTCGGGGGAGGGTTTATTAGTTGGGTTAAGCTCCTGTATAAAGCCCCAGTGGTGAGTGTGGTAACGAACCGGCGGAGGTCGGGGTATTTCGGGCTGTGTCGAGGGACGAGGCAGGGGTGCCCCCTGTCCCCTCTGCTGTTCGCATTAGCAATTGAACCTTTGGCCATGGCGCTAAGGGAGTCGGGGAAATGGAAGGGGGTGGTTCGAGGGGGAGAGGAACATCGAGTGTCGCTGTATGCAGACGACCTGTTGCTGTATGTGACGGATCCAGTGGAGGGGATGGTTGAGGTAATGCAGATCCTACGGGAGTTTGGAGACTTTTCGGGCTATAAGTTCAATGTGGGAAAGAGTGAGCTCTTTGTGATCCATTCGGGGGACCAGGGAAGAGGGATAGACGACCTACCGTTGAGGAGGGCGGAAAGAAGTTTTAGATATTTGGGGATTCAGGTAGCTAGGAGTTGGGGGGCACTGCATAAACTCAATTTGACGCGATTGGTGAAACAGATGGAGGAGGATTTTAAAAGGTGGGTCATGTTGCCACTCTCGCTGGCGGGTAGGGTACAGTCGGTTAAAATGGTGGTCCTCCCGAGATTTCTTTTTGTATTCCAATGCCTCCCAATTGTAATCACTAAGGCCTTTTTTAAGAGGGTAAGCAGGAGCATTACGGGATTTGTGTGGGCGAGCAGGACCCCGCGGGTAAGGAGGGGGTTTTGGAGCGTAGCAGAGACAGAGGAGGGTTGGCATTGCCGAATCTGGGTGGTTATTATTGGGCAGCCAACATGGCAATGATCCGTAAGTGGGTGATGGAGGGAGAGGGGGCGGCGTGGAAGAGGTTGGAGATGGCGTCCTGCAAAGGAACGAGCCTGGGGGCGCTGGTGACGGCACCGCTGCCGCTCTCGCCGACAAGGTATACCACGAGCCCGGTGGTGGCGGCAACGCTAAGGATCTGGGGGCAGTGGACAGGGCACAGGGGTGCGACGGGAGCCTCGGTGTGGTCGCCGATCAGAGACAACCATCGGTTTGTCCCAGGAAGGATGGACGGGGGATTTCAGAGCTGGCATCGGGTAGGGATTAGAAGAATGGGGGACCTGTTCATTGACGGGACGTTTGCGAGCTTAGGGGCGCTGGAGAGGTTTGGGCTACCCCCGGGAAACACTTTCAGGTACATGCAAGTGAGGGCGTTTGTGAGGCGGCAGGTGAGGGAATTTCCGCTACTCCCGGCACAGGGGATTCTAGATAGGGTGATTTCGGGCGTATGGGTCGGGGAGAGCAAGGTGTCGGCGATATACCAGGAGATGGAAGAAGAGGGGGAGGCTTTGGTAGAGGAGCTGAAGGGTAAATGGGAGGAGTTGGGGGAGATTGAGGAGGGGCTATGGGCTGATGCCCTAAGTAGGGTTAATTCCTCTTCCTCGTGTGCCAGGCTTAGCCTGATACAATTTAAGGTGGTTCATAGAGCGCATATGACGGGAGCGAGGCTGCGTAGGTTCTTTGGGGTGGAGGACAGATGTGGGAGGTGCTCAGGAAGTCCGGCGAACCATGTCCATATGTTTTGGTCATGCCCGGCACTGGAGGGGTTCTGGAGGGGAGTTGCGGGAACAGTATCTAAGGTGGTGAAAGTCCGGGTCAAGCCAAGCTGGGGGCTAGCACTATTTGGAGTAGTGGACTAGCCGGGAGTGCAGGAGGCGAAAGAAACCGGCATTCTGGCCTTTGCGTCCCTAGTAGCCCGGCGAAGGGTCTTGCTATTGTGGAAGGAGGCGAAGCCCCCCAGCGTGGAGGCCTGGATAAATGATATGGCTGAGTTTACCAAGTTGGAAAGGATAATGTTTGCCTTGAGAGGGTCTGCGCAGGGGTTCTACAGGCGGTGGCAACCGTTCCTAGACCATCTCGCGGAGCGGATGGAGGAGGATTTCAAAAGATGGGATGTGCTGCCACTCTCGCTAGCGGGCAGGGTACAGTCGGTTAAAATGATGGTCCCCCCGAGGTTTCTCTTTGTGTTCCAGTGCCTTCCCATTATGATTCCCAAGACCTTTTTCAAACGGGTAGGTAGGAGTATCATGGGTTTCATGTGGGCAAATAAGACCCCGAGGGTAAAGAGGGTGTTTCTGGAGCGTAGTAAGGACAGGGAGGGCTGGCTCTGCCGAATTTGTGTGGCTATTATTGGGCTGCCAATGTGGCGATGATCCATAAGTGGGTAATGGAGGGAGAGGGGGCAGCGTGGAAGAGGTTGGAGATGGCGTCCTGTGTGGGCACGAGCCTGAGGGCGCTGGTGACAGCACCGCTGCCACTCTTGCCGACAAGGTACACCACGGGTCCAGTGGTGGTGGCGACGCTGAAGATCTGGGGGCAGTGGAGACGACACAGGGGCGAGGTGGGAGCCTCGGTTTGGTCCCCGATTCGGGAGAACCATCGGTTTGTCCCGGGAAGGATGGATGGGGGATTTCGGAGCTGGCATCGGGCCGGGATTAGAAGAATGGGGGACCTGTTTATAGATGGGACGTTTGCGATCCTCGGGGTGCTGGAGGAGAAGTTTGGGTTACCCCCGGGAAATGCTGTCAGGTATATGCAGGTGAGGGCGATTGTGAGGCGGCAGGTGAGGGAATTCCCGCTGCTCCCGGCACAGGGGACCCAGGACAGGGTGATTTCGGGTGTATGGGTTGGAGAAGGCAGGGTTTCGGCGATCAACCAGGAGCTGAAAGAAGAGGAGGCCTCGGTAGAGGAGTTAAAGGGCAAGTGGGAGGAGGAGTTTGGGGAGGAGATAGATGAGGGTCTGTGGGCTGATGCCCTGAGTAGGGTTAATTCTTCCTCCTCTTGCGCCAGGCTCAGCCTAATACAATTCAAAGTTACTCACAGAGCGCATATGACAGGGGCGAGGTTGAGTAGGTTCTTTGGGGTGGAGGATAGATGTGGGAGGTGCTCGGGAAGCCCGGCGAATCACGTCCACATGTTCTGGTCGTGCCCGGCACTGGATGGGTTTTGGAGGGGTTTCGCGAGGACTATGTCCAAGGTGGTGAAAGTCCAGGTCAAGCCGAGTTGGGGGTTGGCACTATTTGGGGTAACGGACGAGCCGGGAGTGCAGGAGGCGAAAGAGGCCGGTATCCTGGCCTTTGCGTCCCTGGTAGCCCGGCGGAGGATCTTGATATTATGGAAGGATGCGAAGCCCCCCGGTGTGGAAGCCTGGATAAATGACATGGCAGGGTTCATTAAGCTGGAGAGGATAAAGTTTGCCTTATGAGGGTCTGCGCAGTGGTTCTTCAGGCAGTGGCAACCGTTCCTAGACGATCTCACTGAGCGTTAGGAGGAGGTCAGCAGCAATCCAAGAGTGGGGCGGGGGGGAGTCTCTTTCGGGGGCGGGAATCCAGGTGGGTGGGGGGGGCTTCCCTTCGGGTACCTTTGAATGTCATATGGGGGGGTTACTGTATATGGGGAAACCCAATGTAAATGTTTTGTATAATTTTTGATTGTTGTGTTTGTATTTCTTTCTTTTTGTTATGGGGGGGGAGGGGTTTGTTAAAAATTTTGTTGGAAAATTTGAATAAACATATTTTTTTTAAAAAACAATCGAGAAGATGCGTTTGTCTTTCAGTACGCATGGCCTCCCCGAGGTGCTGGTCACGGATAACGGCACTCCATTCACAAGTGAGGAATTTGCGAGGCTCGTGAAGATGAACGGCATACGCCATATCCGCACTGCCCCTTACCACCCGGCTTCAAATGGGTTGGCAGAGCGCGCAGTGCAGACATTCAAAAGAGGCCTAAAGAAGCAGTCTTCCGGATCAATGGACACGAGACTGGCTCGCTTTTTGTTTACGTATAGGACCACCCCACATGTGGTGACTGGGTTAGCTCCCGCGGAACTCCTAATGGGCCGGAGACTTCGCATCCGCCTTAGAATGGTTTTCCCGGACATTCACGCAAAAGTACGCCGCACACAAGAACGGCAGGGACATGATTTTTCTCGGCTTCGGCCGATTCGGCAGTTTGCGCCCGGTGACCCAGTTTTCGTTCGGAATTTTGCTGGTGGTGCCCAGTGGGTCCCTGGCGTAATCTTTCGCCAAACGGGCCCTATCTCTTACCAGGTGCAAGCCCAGGGTCGTCTGCAGCGCAAGCATGGAGACCACATTCGGTCCAGAAGACCATCCCTTCCAAAGATTCCCCGCCCCCGGAGCTCATTTCTACAGCCACAGAGACCAGACACAGTGGAGAGTATGCCTCACAATCTTCCTCTGGTGCTGGACTCAAAGCCTGCGCAGGTCGTTGCAGAACCGCGTGGAGATAAAGACGTCGAGATGACGGAGGCAGCGGAATCCTCGGGCCCACAGGCCGTGGATGTAGAACCATTACACCTTCAACACGGAAGGGCCGTTCTCCGTCTCGTTACATGCCGCCCGATCCAGCGCCTTGTACAAATGGTGTCCGGCCTGCGGCAAAACGAGTCCGATGCCCTCCTTCGCCAGGGTCTTCGGTGGATTCCTTGGACTTTGGGGGGGGGGGGAGGGATGTTCTAACTTGCCTGCTTACCACTGGCTGGGGACTGTAGCCACCTAAATTGTCCAACTCCCGATTTAAAATGGCGAACGGCAAAGGCTGAAGGGAAATTCAGCCAACACAGGCAGAAACCAGCAGGTGCAGGTTTGCTGTGTATTTAACTCTGCAAAAGCCCAGACAGCATCGATACAAGCAGCCATCTGCATAATAATGTAGCAGCCATCTACATACTAATGAGCAATCCCCGGGAACAATAGCAACATTTGGGACACACAAAACTAAGCCAGACTCCCCGGCACCAGCAGGAGCCAACACAAAAGAGGTTAACGGACACCTCAAGACCGCCCATCGATCAGGGAACCGCTCCAGTATTGGAGAAATCGAACCAAGCAATTGGAACGAAGTCCAATCACTTGGAACCAGGTACAGTGTCCGCCCCGAAAGGCGGGAAGCCCCTGGGGACTATAAAGTTAAGCCCCCAAGTTCAATTCGCTCTCTTCTTCTTGCCCGGGTCACCCACCAACGCTAACCAACCTTGACCGTGACCAGTGCAGTGACCGCCGAAAGACCGTAAGTCTTAATTCAACGCTCGCTACGAGATAGGCGCTCCTAGCTACCAATCCGTACCCACTTCGAATCCCGCAGACTCAGAACCCGAACGAAAGGCCATTTGTTCCCCTGACCCGGTGGGCCAGTCCGAAGTTCAGTATAGTCCTGTTAGTTGTAGAAGTAGCTTAGACATAGAATTTGTGCATGAGTAGTGATTACTATGTATAATAAATGTGCTTTGATTTGAATCTTAACTAATCGGTGTATTGAGTTATTGATCATTACTTGGACTTGAACCTCGTGGCGGTATCATAAAGATATCTGGCGACTCGAGAACAAAGGTAATAAAACAGAGCAACTGAACCAACCGAAAAGTTAGCAACAGGACTAATGGCAATCCCACAATCCTTTTGGAGTATGAGCTTCCCCAGTGAGTGGGGCGGAGAAATCATTAGCAGAGTCCCTGCATAAATAAAGCTGGCCAGTTTGGAACCGGCTAGAGGAGAGTGAGCAGCAAGGGAGTTGCTGCTGCTGTTGTATATATATGTTATTGTAAATAAATGTTATTTCTTTCTATCCTTCAACTTGTGCTGGATTCTTCGTGGCCCTCACAAAAATTACATAATTTTATTATTTGTCCGCATTGTATGGGAACAGGATACTGATGACATCATTAGGATTGAAGCAGTTCTTATGTCCTACAGTGTGAGGGAGCTGAATCGACATGCGGAATTGAAAAAACGTTGCATTTGTACAGCACCCATAACAGCCTCAGGAATGTCTCAAAGAGCTTAACAGCCAATGAAGTACTTTTGAAATGTGGCCAATGTTGTAATGTGGGAAACACAACAGAATTTACTCATAGCAAACTCCCACAAATAGCAATGTGATAATGACCAGGCGGATGAATTAGATGTTGGTTGAGGGATAAGCAGAGGCCAAAGCACTGGGATAACGCCCCTGTTCTTTCAATAGTGGCTGTGGGAACCTTTACATTCACCCGAGAGGGCTCAGTATATTGTCTTATCGAAAAGACAGCACACCTCTGACTGTGCAGCACTCCCTCAGTATTGCATCTGAGTGCCAGCCTAGATTCTGTGTTCATGTCTCCAGACTGAGATTTGAACCTGACTCGGAGACAAGAGTGTGACCATTGAGCAGTGTTAATAACTGGACTGCTCCTGATTTCCTTTCACTTTCAGGTTCAGTAACCTCCCCAGCTATTATGAGGGTCCTTCCTGTTCATTCCCTTATTTCCCTTTCTTTTATTTTTCCGTTACATTTTTGATCCACAGATGATTAATGGACCTGTGTCTTTAAGGCAAGACGCCCGTATCTTTATTTCAGGCAGAAGAATCCACGGCTCAAGTTTGGTTTGAGTTTTGATTCCAGCAGCCCGACGAAGAGACCCAACTAACTCTCTCCAAAAAGATCCATCTAATTCTCTCCAGAAGGCCACTATGAGGGCTGCCTCTCTCGCCAGCAGGTCTGGGTGTCAGTCTCTTGGGACTGCAGAGGCCTGAATATGAACCTCGAGCTAAAAGCAAAGTTTGAGATGAAATAAAGTGCCTCACCAGAAAGCCTGCTGATTTTGAGTACTGCATTTTCTTAACTACAGAGACCCTGAATGAATGAATCTACAAAGAAGACCGTTACCGGCTGAAAACCAAAGATTTTAGTCTGCAACCTTGCCATGAAGAAAGTGTGCTTAAAAAAAGAACAACCATCTGAAGCAAAGACTTTTGTCTTTCATCCTTATAATTTTTTTTTACCCCTGTGTTTGTCTGTCTTGTTTGTGTGAATAGAGGGTGGGACAGTTCAAGTGCATATTAGCTTGCCATTAACCAGTTGTATTTGCTGCTATTTCATTATACTCCATGTTATAAATAATCAGTCATTGCGTTCACATTTACAAACCTGGCGACTGTAATTATTGGGCAGCCAAGGGCCAAAGACTTTGGGTACTTTTATAAGGATTATTGGTTAATTAACATAGAACATAGAAAATACAGCACAGAACAGGCCCTTCGGCCCACGATGTTGTGCCGAACCTTTGTCCTAGATTAATCATAGATTATCATTGAATTTACAGTGCAGAAGGAGGCCATTCGGCCCCCTGAGTCTGCACCGGCTCTTGGAAAGAGCACCCTACCCAAACTCAACACCTCCACCCAACACCAAGGTCAATTTTGGACACTTAAGGGCAATTTATCATTGGCCAATCCACCTACCCTGCACATCTTTGGACTGTGGGAGGAAACCGGAGCACCCGGAGGAAACCCACGCAGACACGGGGAGGACGTGCAGACTCTACACAGACAGCGACCCAAGCCGGAATCGAACCTGGGACCCTGGAGCCGTGAAGCAATTGTTCTATCCACAATGCTACCGTGCTGCCCTTAAGAACAAATAAATCTACACTATATCATTTTACCGTAATCCATGTACCTACCCAATAGCTGCTTGAAGGTCCCTAATGTTTCCGACTCAACTGCTTCCACAGGCAGTGCATTCCATGCCCCCACTACTCTCTGGGTAAAGAACCTACCTCTGATATCCCGCCTATATCTTCCACCTTTCACCTTAAATTTATGTCCCCTTGTAATGGTTTGTTCCACCCGGGGAAAAAGTCTCTGACTGTCTACTCTATCTATTCCCCTGATCATCTTATAAACCTCTATCAAGTCGCCCCTCATCCTTCTCCGTTATAATGAGAAAAGGCCTAGCACCCTCAACCTTTCCTCGTAAGACCTACTCTCCATTCCAGGTAACATCCTGGTAAATCTTCTTTGCACCTTTTCCAAAGCTTCCACATCCTTCCTAAAATGAGGTGACCAGAACTGTACACAGTACTCCAAATGTGGCCTTACCAAAGTTTTGAACAGCTGCATCATCACCTCACGGCTCTTAAATTCAATCCCTCTGTTAATGAACGCGAGCACACCATAGGCCTTCTTCACAGCTCTATCCACTTGAGTGGCGACTTTCAAAGATGTATGAACATAGACCCCAAGATCTCTCTGCTCCTCCACATTGCCAAGAACTCTACCGTTAACCTTGTATTCCGCATTCATATTTGTCCTTCCAAAATGGACAACCTCACACTTTTCAGGGTTAAACTCCATCTGCCACTTCTCAGCCCAGCTCTGCATCCTATCTATGTCTCTTTGCAGCCGACAACAGCCCTCCTTACTATCCACAACTCCACCAATCTTCGTATCGTCTGCAAATTTACTGACCCACCCTTCAACTCCCTCATCCAAGTCATTAATGAAAATCACAAACAGCAGAGGACCCAGAACTGATCCCTGCGGTACTCCACTGGTAACTGGGATCCAGGCTGAATATTTGCCATCCACCACCACTCTCTGACTTCTATCGGTTAGCCAGTTCGTTATCCAACTGGCCAAATCTCCCACTATCCTCTGCCTCCTTACTTTCTGCAGAAGCCTACCATGGGGAACCTTATCAAATGCCTTACTAAAATCCATGTACACTACATCCACTGCTTTACCTTCATCCACATGCTTGGTCACCTCCTCAAAGAATTCAATAAGATTTGTAAGGCAAGACCTACCCCTCACAAATCCGTGCTGACTATCCCTAATCAAGCAGTGTCTTTCCAGGTGCTCAGAAATCCTATCCTTCAGTACCCTTTCCATTACTTTGCCTACCACCGAAGTAAGACTAACTGGCCTGTAATTCCCAGGGTTATCCTTAGTCCCTTTTTTGAACAGGGGCACAACATTCGCCACTCTCCACTCTCCAATCCCCTGGTACCACCCCTGTTGACAGTGAGGACGAAAAGATCATTGCCAACGGCTCTGCAATTTCATCTCTTGCTTCCCATAGAATCCCTGGATATATTCCGTCAGGCCCGGGGGACTTGTCTATCCTCAAGTTTTTCAAAATGCCCAACACATCTTCCTTCCTAACAAGTATTTCCTCGAGCTTACCAGTCTGTTTCACACTGTCCTCTCCAACAATATCGCCCCTCTCATTTGTAAATACAGAAGAAAAGTACGCGTTCAAGACCTCTCCTATCTCTTCAGACTCAATACACAATCTGTCCTTGATCGGACCTACCCTCGCTCTAGTCATTCTCATATTTCTCACATATGTTTAAAAGGCCTTGGGGTTTTCCTTGATCCTACCCGCCAAAGATTGTTCATGCCCTCTCTTAGCTCTCCTAATCCCTTTCCTCAGTTCCCTCCTGGGATCTTGTATCCCTCCAATGCCCTGTCTGAACCTTGTTTCTTCAGCCTTACATAAGTCACCTTTTTTCTCTTAACAAGACATTCAACCTCTCTTGTCAACCATGGTTCCCTCACTCGACCATCTCTTCCCTGCCTGACAGGGACATACATATCAAGGACACGTAGTACCTGTTCCTTGAACAAGTTCCACATTTCACTTGTGTCCTTCCCTGACAGCCTATGTTCCCAACTTATGCACTTCAATTCTTGTCTGACAACATCGTATTTACCCTTCCCCCAATTGTAAACCTTGCCCTGTTGCACGCACCTATCCCTCTCCATTACTAAAGTGAAAGTCACAGAATTGTGGTCACTATCTCCAAAATGCTCCCCCACTAACAAATCTATCACTTGCCCTGGTTCATTACCAAGTACTAAATCCAATATTGCCCCTCCTCTGGTCGGACAATCTACATACTGTGTTAGAAAAGCTTCCTGGACACACTGCACAAACACCACCCCATGCAAACTATTTGATCTAAAGAGTTTCACTTGTGTTGTGTCATCTAGGGCACATGGGGCTGAAATTGACCGTGTACCAGCCAATGTTTTCACAATACTGCACAGCATCAGTCAGCAGAGGCATTGTAATATTGAAATGGGGCTGTTTTAGATTGAGGCTGCAAGGTTTACAGTGGTTTTATAATCAGATGACTGGCAAAGAATTTGTGGGCGATTGCTAAACCACCTAGATGCGATTGTGATGCTTGGTCTATGATGAGTTAACTGATTGCAGCAGGGATGTTAAACTATCAGATTCAGCAGGAAAACCTGCTCTTTTTAAAATAATTGTTATTGTCACAAGTAGGCTTACATTACCACTGCAATGAAGTTACTGTGAAAAGCACCTCGTCGCCCCATTCTGGCGCCTGTTCGGGTACACAGAGGGAGAATTCAGAACTTCCAAATTACCTAATAGCACGTCTTTTGGGACTTGTGGGAGGAAACTGGAGCATCCAGAGGAAACCCACGAACATACGGGGAGAACGTGCAGCCTCCGCACAGATAGTGACCCAAACCAGGAATCGAATGTGGGACCCACGGGCTGTGAAGCAATAGTGCTACCCACTGTGTTACCATGCTGCCCTGAGCTTGAGCTATCCAGTCCCTCTGTTGAAGGGTCCCAATGTGTAGACATTGGGGGAGGAGGGCGTCAGTCTCAGTTGTGATAATCAAAGGGCTTAATTTGAATTAAAGACAATTCACACAATATTCTGTGCAATCTGCGTGAACAGCTTCATGTCATCTATCCATCATGAACCTGGCCGCAATGTGCCCCAAACTCATCTCATCTCAGCCCCTGATTGCCACCAGCGAGACATTCATTCCATCTGTCCACATAGGCTGCACTGAAATGCACTTTCCCAGTGCTTGCGAGTCCAATCACTGCTAATAATTGATCATAAAAAAAAGTTATCAAAAAACTTCAACTATAACCTTCTGAGAACTGAAATCAGCCCTGAAATCGTCTTCATACAGTCCATTCCGAGAAAGCTGCTAATAGCAATGAAGCTGTTTACCATTCACCTCTTCCAACCCCACCTTTTGTGTTCCACTACGAATGTCCTTTTCCCTTGCACCAATACTCTTCACCTTCCACACACCCTTTCACTGACCTTCCCTTTTGTTCTTGCTTCTCTCTCCCCCTCCCCCCCCCCCCCCCCCATTTCCTGCCTCTGTACGTGCGTAAAAACTGTTACATTTCAAACATTTTTTGCTCTATTGTGGGTTGTGGGCGTCACTGGAGAGGCCAGCACTTATTGCCCATCGCTAATTGCCCTTGAAAAGGTGGTGGTGAGCCGTCTTCCTGAACCACTGCAGACCCACTGGTGTTCGGGCGGGATTTTCACCCAGCGACAGTGAAGGAACGGAGATACATTTCCAAGTCAGGATTCTGTGCAACAGGGGAAGTAGCTGGTGACAGTGTTCCCAATAACCTAATGCCCTTGTTTTTCTCGGTGATAAAGGGCATGGGTTTGGAAGGTGGAGACAGTGATGCAGTGGTAACATCACTTCAGCAGGTAATCCAGAGAGCCAGTCATATGCTCTGGGGACATGGGTTCAAATCCCATGACAGCAGCTGGTGGAATCTGAAATCAATCAATAAATCTGGAATCGAAAGCTATTCTCAGTAATGGTGACCCGGAAACTATTGTTACAAAACAATAGGGCAGCACGGAAGCACAGTGGTTAGCAGAGCTGCTTCACAGCTCCAGAGTCCCTGGTTTGATTCCCGCCTTGGGTCACTGTCTGTGCGGAGTCTGCACGTTCTCCCTGTGTGTGCGTGGGTTTACTCCGGGTGCTCCAGTTTCCTCCCACAGTCCAAAGGTGTGCAGGTTAGGTGGATTGGCCATGTGCCCTTAGTGTCGAAAAAAAAAGGTTGGGTGGGGTTACTGGGTTATGGGGCTACAAGGATAGGGTGGAGGTGTGGGCTTAAATTGGGTGCTCTTTCCAAGGGCCGGTGCAGACTCGATGGGCCGAATGGCCTCCTTCTGCACTGTAAATTCTCTGTATGTAAAAACCCATCTGGTCTGATCTACCCACAGCAATGTGGTTGACTCTTAACTGCCCTCTGAAATGGTCGAGCAAACTGCTCAGTTCAAGGGCAATTAGGGATGATCAACAAATGTTTGTCTTGCCAGTGATGCCCACATTCCAGAAAAGATAAAACACTCCTGACGTCTGCTTATAGATGGTGGATAAGTTTTGAGAAGTCAGGAGATGAGTTACTCTCCCAGGAATCCCAGCCTCGAACCAGCTCCTGTAACCATATTTAAATGGTTACATTTATTCAGTTTACATCCAATGGTAACCCCCAGGATATTGACAGGGAGATTTCAACAATCATGATGCCATTGAATGTGAATGGGAATTAGTTGATTATCTCTTCCTGGAGGTGGTCAGTATTACTTGCAACCACCAGCGAGCATCCCCACTTCTGATCTAATGACAGAGGAAAGGTCATTGGCGAAGCAGCTGAAGAAAGTTGGGTGCAGTGATGCCTTAGGACTGAGATGACAGGCCTCTGATAACCACAACTATTTGACTTTATGCTGGGTATAATCCCACCAGCAGAGATCGTGTCCCCGATCCGATTTCCAACTACTCCAATGTTACAGACCCATGAATGCCACACTTTAGCAAATGCCGCCTTGATGGTCATGGGCAGTCACTCTCACCTCACCCCCAACTTCTTCCAATTCTGATGAAAAGTCATTGATCTGAAACATTAACTGCTTCTCTCCACAGATGGTGCCGGATCTGAAGTATTTCCAGCAATTTCTGTTCGTATTTCAGATTTTCAGCATGTGCAGTATTTTGCTTTTGTTTTCAACATGCAATCGCTCGTGCCACATCTGTTGAAATAATTTTCATGCTGCGTGTATCAGGAAGAGCTGCAAACCATCAGAAAACGCAAAATCATACCGTAGCAAGTTATTGGATGTGCAATGTGTACACCATAATCAGAGAATTGTTGTTGCCATAGAAACTAGCAGATCACCATTACGCACAATGTCTGTCCTTTTAAAAAAAGTTTCCATTTACTTATTCCATGCTTTTATTGAAGCATTCCACATTATTTTATCGAAAAAAGAACATAGGTCCTTATTTGAGAGCAAGGGTTTTGAACAGGGAGTTGGCAGATTCCAAGGGGTCCCCATTACAGATGCTGCCCATGGACCCTCCCAACTCAGTCCCGAGCCTAACTCAGCACTTACCCACTGCTGACCATCAGCATAGCCCCCAGCACTGTGCCAGTCATTGGAGCAGTGGGACCTCCACCTCTATCTCATGATCAGCAATTAATTTACAAAGTTCAAATTGAGAAGTAAATGGCCAACACTATTTGAGAAACATTTTTCACTGTTTACATCCAATAACGTGCTACGGTGCGATTTTGGGTTTTCTGATTTATCACCATTCTCTCCCCACTTCAATCCCCCCCCCCCCCCCCCCCCCCACCGACCGAAACCATGTTTCTGGATGGACTGTTTTGTCTGAATCATCAACGTGAGGGAATAGAAGTTCAAGCAGAGGAATGAGAGCTCCAGCTGTCAGAGACAATGAGATCACAGAATTGTTATGGTGTCATGCCTGCCCTGGCTTTCTGAATGAGCAACTCCACTCGTGCCATTCCCCCACCTTCTCCCGTAACCCTGCCAAAAGTGACCACCGAGTGATCATGTAACAGTTAAGGATGAAGTTGAAAGACACATCAGGATGTTAGCCCTCTACATGCACAGTCAAGGCAGAGATTTGAAGACCAAGGGAACAGAATCAGCGAAATGTTAAAGTGCAGGAGACAATCATCTACCTCTCCAAATGAGCAATTTACTTAATTCCATTCTCCCACCTTCTCCCCGTGACCCTACCCATTCTTCCAACTGTCTAATACCCTTTGAATGCTTCAAAGTGAACTTGCCTTAAGCACAGTCTCACACAACGTATTCCAAATTCTAACCGCTCAGTGCATGGAAACCTTTCTCCTTATATCATCTTTGCTTCTTTTACCAATTGCTTTAAATGTGTGACCTCTCGCTCTCGATCCTTTCAGAGGGCGAATAATTCCACCCTATCTACTCTGTCCAGACACCTTTTGATTTTGAATACTTCTGCCAAATCTCCTCACAACCTTCCTTTCTCCGAGGAAAAGAGTTCATTTATCTTCATAACAAAAGTTCCTCGTTCCTGGAATCATTCTTGTGAATCTTTTCTGCATCCTCCACATTGCCTTCACAACCTTGTTGAAGTGTGACACCCAGAATTGGATACAATACTCGAGCAGAGACTGAACAAGCGTCTGACACAAATTCAATGTAACTGGTCATCGGAGGCAGTGTGAGCTCTGAGTATTGGAGGCAGTGTGAGCTCTGGGTATCGGAGGCAGTGTGAGCTCTGGTCATCGGAGGCAGTGTGAGCTCTGGGTATCGGAGGCAGTGTGAGCTCTGGGTATCGGAGGCAGTGTGAGTTCTGGTCATCGGAGGCAGTGTGAGCTCTGGGTATCGGAGGCAGTGTGAGCTCTGGGTGTCGGAGGCAGTGTGAGCTCTGGGTATCGGAAGCAGTGTGATATCTGGGTATCGGAGGCAGTGTGAGATCTGGGTGTCGGAGGCAGTGTGAGCTCTGGGCATCGGAGGCAGTGTGAGCTCTGGGTATCGGAGGCAGTGTGAGCTCTGGGTATCGGAGGCAGTGTGAGCTCTGGGTATCGGAGGCAGTGTGAGCTCTGGGTATCGGAGGCAGTGTGAGCTCTGGTCATCGGAGGCAGTGTGAGCTCTGGTCATCGGAGGCAGTGTGAGCTCTGGGTATCGGAGGCAGTGTGAGCTCTGGGTATCGGAGGCAGTGTGAGCTCTGGGTGTCGGAGGCAGTGTGAGCTCTGGGTATCGGAGGCAGTGTGAGATCTGGGTATCGGTGGCAGTGTGAGCTCTGGGCATCGGAGGCAGTGTGAGCTCTGGTCATCGGAGGCAGTGTGATCTCTGGTCATCGGAGGCAGTGTGAACTCTGGGTATCGGAGGCAATGTGAGCTCTGGGTATCGGAGGCAGTGTGAGCTCTGGGTATCGGAGGCAGTGTGAGCTCTGGGTATCGGAGGCAGTGTGAGCTCTGGGTATCGGAGGCAGTGTGAGCTTTGGTCATCAGAGGCAGTGTGAGCTCTCGGTATCGGAGGCAGTGTGAGCTCTGGGTATCGGAGGCAGTGTGAGCTCTGGGTATCGGAGGCAGTGTGAGCTCTGGTCATCGGAGGCAGTGTGAACTCTGGGTATCGGAGGCAATGTGAGTTCTGGGTATCGGAGGCAGTGTGAGCTCTAGGTATCGGAGGCAGTGTGAGCTCTGGGCATCGGAGGCAGTGTGAGCTCTGGGTATCGGGGGCAGTGTGAGCTCTGGGTATCGGAGGCAGTGTGAGCTCTGGGTATCGGAGGCAGTGTGAGGTTTGGTCATCGGAGGCAGTGTGAGCTCTGGTCATCGGAGGCAGTGTGAGCTCTGGTCATCGGAGGCAGTGTGAGCTCTGGGTATCGAAGGCAGTATGAGCTCTGGGTATCGGAGGCAGTATGAGCTCTGGTCATCGGAGGCAGTGTGAACTCTGGGTATCGGAGGCAGTGTGAGCTCTGGGTATCGGAGGCAGTGTGAGCTCTGGGTATCGGAGGCAGTGTGAACGCTGGGTATTGGAGGCAGTGTGAGCTCTGGGTCACTTGGAACCAGGTACGAAGTCCGCCCCGAGAGGCGGGAAGCCCCTGGGGACTATAAGAATAGGGGCCAAGTTCAACTCGACCCTTCTTCTCCTGCTCGCAACCTTCAAGACCCTTCGACAAAGAAAACTGTAAGTGTTACTCCAGCGATCGCTACCAGATAGGCGCTCCTGACTATCGACTTGTACCGGCCTTTGAATCCCGCAGGCTCAGAACCAATTCGAAAGATCATTCGTTTCCCTGACCTGGTGGGCCATTTAACAAAGTTAAGTATTGGCCTTTAGTGGTAGGTAGTAGTCTAGAAGTAGGATTATTGTATAAGTATTTATTGCTGTATATAATAAATGAGCGTTGATTTAACTCTTACTAAGCGGTGTGTTGCATTATTAATCATTACTTGGACTTGAATCACGTGGCGGTATCAGAAAGATACCTGGCGACTCATGAGCAAAGGTGACAGAATAAGAATAAAGTAAACAAAGGCTAAAACGAGCAACATGAGGAAACGGGTTCGATCCTGGCCTTGGGTCACTGTCAGTGTGGAGTTTGCACATTCTCCGTGTGTCTCAACCCAAAGCTGTGCAGGGTGGTGAATTGGCCACGCTAAATTGCCCCTTAATTGGCAGAAAAAATGAATTGGGTACTTTAAATTTATAAAAAAGGGATGATACTGCAGCGCCCAATATCCAAGTCTAGTGTTATAGTGTTTGCAATAAGTTTGGATAAACTCAAAAGCGTTGATCTTCTTTAACTGATAAGGCATCAAGCTTGAATTCTTTAAACTGACTTGACACATTGTCCCCTAGTGAGTCTCTAGTTCCGTCATTTAACTGGCAAACCCGACCAGCAGACTTAGCTGCGTTTTTCTTCGTACACTTCTTTTTAGTTGATAAAGGTTGGCCAACATGCCTTGGCAATGTGGCTTTCTTTAACCACAAATTTTGCATTTATTCTCCGTCCTCCAACACTCTCCTGCTGAATGTCTCACCAGAGTACAATGATGACTTGGTAGCTTTTTTGCAGACCTACTTCTCGCAGTCTCCATCTTATGAACTTTTATTTGGACTCCAATCAACGAAGCCTCTTTCGCTGCAAGTTCCAAGGAAGTAGCGATTTCCACAGCAGTTTCAGGGTTAATGCACCTCCAGTCAACAGTTTCCTTTGGTTGGCTTCATTTCTGAGACCACAAACTAGTCAGTCTTGAAGTGTATCATCATGTGTTTGACCAAATTTCAGATCCCTTTTAACTACCCTCTAAAATTTGTTCAAGCCACTGAGTCCAAGGACAATCCGGAATTGGGAACTAATGCTTCCCATCCCAGTGACAGCCGTGAGAAAATAACACCTAGTTTTTGTTCTTCCTCAACAATCTAGGCTGGATCAATAAATGGGGGAAATTGAGTATATTCCACAGGGACCTGGGTTTAATTCTGGCCTTCGGTGACTGTGCAGAGTTTGTACCTTCTCCCAGTGTCTGCGTGGGTTTCCTCCCACAACCCAAAGATGTGCACGTTAGGTGGATTGGCCATGATAAATTGCTCCTTACTACCCAGGGATGTGCAGGTTAGGTTATGGGATTGCAGGGATAGGGCAAAGTGGTCGATTGAGTGGACATGAGTGCTCTTTCGAAGGGTCAGTACAGACTCAATGGGCCGAACAGCCTCCACTGTAGAGACTCTATGATTCATGCTGCTGCAACACCTACATACCCTGCTGTCAGATGGTAGACATTATTAAAATGCAATGTCCGAGATGTTCTTTGTAGAAGTCTAGAAAAAGATCTTCACTTTCAAATGGAAAAAGCTTAGGATTGAATGGTCTGTTATTTAGCTGAGGCCTGAAGCTCCTTCTCTCCAATAATTTTTCTTGGTCAAAGAAGTTTATAGGATATCTGACATCTGAAGTGAATGAAGATAAGTTGGAAAGAGTGATGCTAGAATTTCAAATACAGACTGAGCGACTGAGGACTGAGTGCCATACTAGAGTTCTAGCATTGGGCAGAAGTAATTATACAGGCCTGAGGAAAGAGTTGGCCTAAGTAGACTGGGCAAAAATAATTGAGGGTAGGACAGTTGAGGAACATTGGTGGATGTTCAGGGAGATATTAAATACCTCTCAATTAAAGTATACACCCGAGAGGAAGAGGAATTGTAAAAAATAGAAAAATGTTCCATGGCTAAACAAGGAAGACAAAATCTCGGGCATACCATACTGCAAAAGTTAGTGGTGAGCTGGAGGATTTGGAGCTTTAAAAATAAAATCAAAAAAGCTAAGATGAACTACGAAAGGAAACTAGCAGAAAACAAACTGATACCAAAAGCTTTTATATAGGTATATACAGAGGAAGTGAATAGCTAAAGTAAATGTTGGCCCTTCAGAGGGCGACACTGATGAGGTAATAATGGGGAACACTGAGATGGCAGAGACACTGAACCAATAATTTGCCTGTGTCTCCATGGTAGATGATAATAAAAAATTTCCAAAAACTGCAGTTAATGCAGAGACACTCTATGCAATAAGATCACTTGGGAGACAGTATTGAATAAACAAATGGGATTAAAGGCAGGTAAGTCTCCAGGACTTGATGGCCTGTACCCTAAGGTATTTCGGGAGGTGGCAGCAGAGATGGTGGATGCATTGGTTATATTTCAGAGTTCCCTGGATTCTGGAAGAGTCCTGGTGGATTGGAAACACGCTCATGTTACTCCCCTGTTCAAAAAGGGAGGGGCAAAAAGTAGGAAACTACAGACCGGTTAGCATGACCTCTGCAGTGGGGAAGTTGCTGGAATCAATCATTGAGGAGATAACTGAACATTTGTCAAGACAAAGCTCAATCCACCATTGTTAGCATCGTTTTATGAAGTGTAAATCATGCTTGACAAACTTACTTGAGTTCTTTGAGGACATAACCAGCAAGGTGGATAATGGAGAACTTGTGGATATGGTATATTTAGATTTCCAGAAGGTATTTGACAAGGTGCCGCATAAAAGACTGATCTAGAAGGTGAGATTGCAGGGGATTGAGGGTAGAATACTAGATTGGATTGAGGATTGGCTGACTGACAGAAAGTAGAGGGTCGGGATAAATGGGTTCTTCTCTGGCTGGTGAACTGTAACTAGCGGGGTGTCGCAGGGGTCAGTCCTCAACTCTTTGCAAAAGGACTGGAGTATAAAAGTAGAGAAGTGTTGTTGCAATTACATAGGGTGTTGGTGTGACCATATCTGGAGGACTGTGCACAGTTTTTGTTTCCTTGTTGAGGAAGGGTGAGTGGCATTGAAGGCAGTTCAGAGTTCACCAGATTGATTCCAGGGATGACGTAAGAAGAGAGATTAAACAGTTTGGGTTTATACTTGCTGGTGTCCAGAAGGATAAGGGGAAGATCTGGTCGAAGTATATGGAATACTAAAAGGGATTGATAAAGTTAATGCAGATCAAATGTTCCCCCTTGTTGGGCAATCTAGGACAAGAGGTGACAGATATAGGTTGAGGCAGCAGATTTAAAACTGAGATGAGGAGGAACTATATCCTGCAGAGGGTGTTGAGTTTGTGGAACTTGCTGCCCCATTGGGCGGTGGAATCTTGAATCATTAAAAATGGTTTCAAGAAGGAGATAAGACTTTTTTCCGATAAAGAAAACGGGTTAAAGGGATATGAGGAACAGGTAGGGAGGTGGATTTGAGACCAGGAAGAGATTAGCAATGATCTGATTGAATGGTGGAGCAAGCTTGAGGGGCTGAATTGCCTTTTACTTCTAATTCCTATGTTCCTAAATTCATCATTCAAAATTGGCTTGCATTTGGCACAAATTTAAAAACGGGCCACTTAAAAGACTTGCATTTATATAGCAGCCTTTATGATTACAGGTCATCCTACACTACTTTACAGCAAATGTAGTACATTAAATATAGGATGGAAGCCAATTTGATGAGCATGGACACTGCCAGGATACATAGGTAGGTTTAAGTAATTTATATTTGTGGGTATCAAAAATAGGATTATAGCTTTAACTAAGTCTACTTCAATTTTGTTTAGATAAATACATGATGGATGACAGTTTATGACATGAAAGCAAACAGGGCTGAAAAGAAAACCAGGTTTTGCTTAGCAACCAGGGGCGACCCTAAGATAGAAAGAACTTTTGAGTTAGGTGTAAGAAAGTCTCCTTAGTCCCAGATTACCGTAGTCTACTTTTTCCTTTGCAGGAGTTGACTGATGGTGATTTAATCTGAGGGTCACCACACTTCAGCGGAGGGTGAGGTTGAGAAGGCGGGGCCTTCATGAATAACCTCAGCCAGTTTGGGAATTGAACCCACACTGTTGGCCTCGCTCTGCATCACGAACCAGCTGTCCAACAGAACTAAACCCAAGCTGAAACACACAAACCAGACTGTTTCGTGATTTATTTTTTATTGGCGATGTAAAGAATATGATAAATCGATACCATGGAAGGAAGATGAATGAACATCAGTAACAGGCAGAGAAAGGCAAAGCTTTAAGAAACCAAATGAGCGACATCTATCGGTTTACCCGGGCATCTGAACAGCCTCACGAAAGGAACGGCCTATCCTCTGGAGCCAGCAGGAGTCCACAGGAGAACTATGAAATAAATGCAGCCACTCAGTGGCATGAGACAGCACTCCCAAGACCAGACCCCAAACATACTAAGCACCGTTTCTGAGAGAGCACAAGTCAAACTTCTGAATGACTCTGCTGCACTGGCGAGTTTTGTCTGCCCCACAGCCCAACTTAGGACTTCCAGGAAAGAGCGTGTTCTAATTAAGTAAGTTTACGACTGGAAAGGCTTTCTACAGTAGGCTGCTCCAAAGGACAGGTATTCCACAACATTCAGCAATTTCTGGGCTTGCTGTTTGTAACAGGTGCACAAGGTTAACATTTTGGTAATATTCCAGAACTTATCATGAGACATGGTCTCTTCAACCATCATTCATTTTCCGACATTGCAACCCACACAACTATCTGTCACAGTTCTTTCAGACAATACTTAACACTACACAATATGGTTTCCCCAAAGAAAACAGATACCAATCAAGATGGAGTCATCGCCGGGAACAGAACTGTCCACCATAATCACAGTGTAGAAGAGTCCCACAACGCGTTTGCCCTCTTCTCCCTCACCATCATGGAATTCAGAGTACCCCCAAACTGAGCTAAACAAAACCAAATTAAGTTGATGTAAAATGTCAGGTACTGATCTCTACATTATCTAACCCCAATATACATCTCCCTTTGGAAAGAGGCACTGGAATGTGGGGGACCCTCTCACACCTTGCCCAAGAGGCTAAACACTTGTTTATGAAGCTTGGCATTTCACATTGATTGACTTTTCTAACATGAAGGAGGGCCATTACCACAGAATTTACTCTTAGGCACACCAAATGCAGCACACATGCGTATTGCACTGGGCGCCTTTGTGCAGAGAAAACAGGAGCAGTGATGCTGGTTGATCGTTCTGATTTCTAAAATATCAAATTACTCACTGGGATCAGAATACATTTGCGTGCCTTTTAGCATGCGGCTACTCTTGTAGGAATGACTAATGCCGATTACCATTGAGTCAGTTAATAAAGAATCACCACTTTGAATGAATCTTTGGCTCATTCTGGGCGTAGAAAATAAAACAGAATCCATCAATGGCTGCATCCTCCTGCTGAAAAGTCACAAGTTGTGGTGAGACGGAAGACCTGAAATCAGGCTGTGCTACCGTCAATGGCAAGTCATGACATGCTTTAAGTTAGTACAGCTTGGGGTTCATCTACCCTTGGAATTCACAACCCTCTAAAGAATGCTTCAAGCAAAAATTATTTCTGAGAACTCAAATTATGGGACTCTAAAATTAATCCTTTCTGATTTATGTCATTACATTTCCTTTTTAAAAAAAAAATCAGGAACATCAGGGTGATTATTGTGTAAAAACTAGTTTAAAAATATTCCAATGCTGAAAGCAGATGTATCAGACTGCGTAACACTAACAGTTCCCCTATGTCATACCTACTTACAGCCATGTTTCACTTCAGGAATCATTCAAGGCTGCGACAGGAGAGTGCAACACATGGTCACATAAATCATCTACCCATTGTAGCTAAGGCCATTGTAGCTAAGGCTCTCTTGAGTGCAATTCACTATCAGCAAAGAACAGCCACACCACGAGCACAGCTCTCCCTCAGTGGGCAGCAACATGAGACAGTCACCACACACATGCTGAAACATCAGTGAGAAAAGGTAATTTCCCCCAACGCAAACCAGCCCGATGGGGAAGATTTACGATTTCCCGGCATTGGCGAAATTATAAGTAGACCAGCTCCAAACTCTGTATTTCAGAAAGAAAGTAATTGGCATTTAGTGAGGACAGTCCGTGCGGTTTAAAATCATTCGGCAATGCGATTAAACCCCATTGTGCCTTGCCAATGGTCAAACCAAAGCATCAGAAAAATGCATTTAAAGAACTAACCTTACTATTTTCTTAGGTTGTATGGAGGCGCACTTCACCCCAGAGGATAATTACTTCCTCTCTTTTTAACTCACTTCTTTCCAATGGTCATCCCACGCAATGCATCATCCTTGACCTTACATACTACCAATACTGTTTGTTAAGTGGTGTTAAACAACTTGGCTGCCTTATGGGGTGTGTTTGCCCATTGATTAGCAAAGAGGCTGGAATTAATAACTTGACAAGGGTGCAGCCGAGGCCATATCTACCACTGCAATGCATATGTTGGTGCTCCACACACTTATCCTTTCAAATATTGTACTTCATGAAACTACACTATGCCAAGTTACAAGACTAATGTGCTGACATTTCTCCTCAAAACACTGATGTCTTCACTGGGCTAACACTCCCAGGGAGAGGAAGTAGTCGAGCACATCACACAAGTGGCCAGTGTTTACGTTGTCACCTTCGACAGCAATGCCAACAATACGGAACTTGTGGAAGACATCAGAGCTAAGCTTGATAATGTCACAGCGTGCAGATACTCATACTTCCAGTAGGGTCATTCGCTAGTGAGCAGTCGGTCTTGCCTCCTCCTTCTCTTAATCCAAGTGCATTGTAGCCAATTGCGCTACTCCTACTCTGGCTAAAATCAGCTAATACAGCACAGCAGGGGCTTAATGTCTGGGATCTTGCTTGTCTGTAGGGGTCAAGGACATTGGCCCTGAATTTCCCCAAGGTCTTCCTGGCATAGCTTCAGTGGGAAGTTGGTTGAAATTGTAGAATAATGGTGTTGAGGGGTTACTGTTCTATAATAGAACCTCCACGGTAAATACACAAGCAAAATTCTTTACCATAACTTATTGAGGGATGAGGAAATGGGATTTAGAATAGATGGATTTGCTATCTCAGACACCCAGATTTGACTGTATCTGTATGTTGGAAGGCTGCTTGCTTGCTCTCCCTCTTCACTCAACCAGGTTTATGTCAGACCATGCCCTGTTCTCCGTGACTGTGGCCGGTGACAGAAACCAATGCCAGTGTATGTGACAATGTGACATGATGACAGACCAGTTTCACAGACACGAGACTCAGCTAGAGAACATGGTAAGAACGGAGCGAAACATCTCACTAGCATTAACTAAGCTGACTGACTGTTGTGTAGGATGAAGCTGATCAGTGGGCCTTTACTGCAGGGTTTTTGGGTTCAACATGCAGATAGGCAAAGCATGAAGTGTCACTCCCCTGCACTGACGCAGTAGCGTCTATGGAAATATGCAACGACAGGCACTTGATGCCTCACCCAAGTGGCGGCACGGTGTGTGTGTTTTTGGGGAGGGGGATATTCAACCACAGGAGGAATCACAGCTGAGCCAAACTGTAGAATAATGGTGTTGAGGGGTTACTGTTCTATAATACAACCTCCACGGTAAATACACAAGCAAAAATCTTTACCATAACATATTGAGGGATGAGCAAATGTGATTTAGAATAGATAGATTTGCTATCTCAGACAGTCTACATTTTAAAGGCCAGGTATGTGTAATTTATAGCAGTGGTTACCGGATAACAAGGAGTGGGAGCCCTTTGCCAAAGGTTTTTCACTTCCTGAAGGCAGGCCAGTTGAAACATCACCACTGCGGTCTCAGCCAAATTCAAGTAGCTCAGTACAAACCAAGGGTCATATTTGGGATCATCTGTTCTGTCTGACTCAGTACCACATGGTGCCTTTAAACACTGATCCCTCGGGAAGCTATGTATGTGCCCTTAAAAGCTGTAATGTCCTGCAGCACTGAATTATACTAAGCAGATCGTGTAAGGTGTTGATATCCCTCTTATCTAAACCCCACAACATCTGGTTTCAAAACACTTTTGCCTTAAGATTGCTGCGTTATCGTGTAGCAGATCCCAGCAACAGAGCCATTTACACAGTCATTGTGGCACTGGATGAATCGGTCTGGCCCAGAAATAAACAATTCTCTACCAGCCAAGAACCATATCAGATGCAGTTCATCAGCACTGATTCTAACACTGTTCTTTAAACATTTCATACAGCATTGTATACACACACCTTTAAAAATACGGTAGCATTAAAAAAAATTAACTGTTGAGAATACATTTCTTTGAAGCATCCTGCCCGACATTTCCTTCCCTTTGAGGGCCAGATCATCCTTTGGTTTAGACCTCTGGCTAGTTTGTAACATGAAACCGATCATGGTCAGAGCTCAGCGCTCAAGTCTGATTACAGGAACTGCCATGCAGCAGCTCTGAGTATTTTCACATCAAGCATTCTTTAAAAAACCCAATACTGCTCCCCTTCAAAAATAAAATTGGCGTGCACATTCATCCGACACGATATCCGTATTTCATATTGGCAGGTGGATCTGATGGGCAGTGCAGAAAGGGGATCAGAGGGGGAGGGGAGGAGAGGGAGAGTGTGGGGAGGGGGAGGCAGAGATGGCCACAATTGGGAGGAGGAATGCATCAGTCATTCTGCGGAGACTTAGTCCGCTTATGCTTCAGATGAGCTAAAACCTTGATCAGACTCTCACTTGTGCCGGTGTGATTCAGTTTAGGCAGAATGCAGTGGGAAATAAATGTCAGATTTCAAAGGGAATCAATTTGCCGGTCGGAATGGGCCTTGACACATGGAAAGCTCTAGGCTGGCAACAACGGCTGCTGAACCACCCAGTTTGAAGCAAACACCTTGTTCCAGGGACATTGTCTACCTGATTTCATAGTGAATATTAAGTTATATTTGTATTCAAAAGGAAAACAAATAGTTGGACAAATCTCAGAATGCATATTTATACTTGTGAGCAGGGTAATGTATCCTTTGTGGTGTTGCAGATCTTTTTCTTAAATTCATTGGGATTTCAGTCTCCTTGGAGTGCATTTTGACCATTGGTTAGTTTCACATTAATTCAGTGCTTGGGGATAGAGACAAGACAAAACACATAGAGCACAACTGTCAGCCAACAAAATTCTCACTCGTATCAGAATACAACTGCTAAGCAACAGAAACAACGTTCAAACCCATTGGTAGTAATCCAAGTCCAAGTTCAGTCCGGCAGTTTAACTTGCCCGTATGCTGTGAGAGAAAACAGTTAAGAAAGAGTCTAATTATCCAAAGGGACCAAAAAGCAAGAGGAAGATTTGGCGATGACACGGACGTGTGGGAAAAGGGAAAAATACTGCCTGTTTTTCTTTCAGCTCCATGGATGAGCGCAGTTGAAATGTTTAATCTTCTTCATGAAAGACGGTGCTATGAGAGACCTGAAACATGATGAATACACCCAACACTTTTACACAATCCGCTGAATTGGATCCTCCCCTCCCAAAGACTTTTCAGGCACAGTCTCTTTTCATTGTGTTCGTAGTTGGTAGTCTATTAATCAAAACAAAGAGAAGATAGATAGATTAAAAGACAGCATCAATGTTTATACACGATTCAAAATGAAACATCTTATATAAACACACACTCTGCATTACGCAAGGTCGATTGCAGCCTTCATATTTTGCGACAACCTGCATACATTTGTGGGCAGTAGCACATCATATACGCTTTCTCTCGCTCACTATGGGTTTTACTAGAAGTCTTATAGAACAAAATAAAACTTTGTTCACATTCCTAATGCCATATGCCACTACACCCTATTGTAACACCACATCATTCACCAGCCTAGCCATGTGAAAAGTAAACCGGGTTGGCTTTACCAGGAACAGATTACACCTCAAGCCAAGAGTACCAAGCTCCATGGTCGCGAGCTCTGCTACAATTTATACAAAATTTGCTTTTAGTTCTCAAAACAAGTCCTCTCCGCCCCCCCCCCCCCCCCCCCCCCTCCAACCGTTGGTAAATCACTGCAGTGTTTACATCCCCAGGTCGCTATACCTGGATTAGATTGAAACCCTCAAGTGACAACACGCAAAATTAAAAACCCATGACAACATCCCGCCAGCCAACATTGGAGCAGTGATGGTGAGGCGGAGTAAGTCATCCCTAAATTGACTATTCCCACTGTGTAGCTGAGCCAGACATTGGCCAGGAACCTTTGGCTGATTTTGCCCTCCTTAGCGGAGGAAAGCAACAGCTAATTCAAATGCCCTACTACCTTCCCCAGGTCAGCCAACCCAGCACAAACTAGGGGTCAAACTTCCATGGTCTGTCTGGCTCAGCTACACAGTGGGAATAGTCAATTTAGGGATGACTTACTCCGCCTCACCATCACTGCTCCAATGTTGGCTGGCGGGATGTTGTCATGGGTTTTAAATTTTGCGTGTTGTCACTTGAGGGTTTCAATCTAATCCAGGTCAAGGAATGAAGCTTTTCTTTTTTCCCTGGATACAGGGCTGTGTGTGAAATTACAAGCCAGCTCTCTGTCGTTACAAGCAATCTGGCACAATGAGGATAGCGGACCCAAGAAGTGGAACAGTCACTATAGTAGATTACAGAGCGCTCAACTAAGGTTTAACAGGTGTTTAACTCAGAAACAGGCTGTGCTGCCCCTGATAAGAAATGCTTGTTGCAAGTACAGCATTAGAAACCCCATTACAGCTATTGCCCCTGCCTAATTTTTGATTGATTGATTAGTTTATTGTCACATGTACCGATGTACAGTGAAAAGTAGTTTTCTACGGCCAAGGGAACATACACAGTTCGTACACAGCAGACAAAAAGAATAATCAACAAAGTACATTGACAAATAGTACATAGACAATAGTGGTTACAGTGTGGAACAAGGGCCAATCAAAGCAAATACATGAGCAAGAGCAGCATTGGGCGTCGTGAATAGTGTTTCTGAATGGCCTTCCCTTAATAACTCCTAAATTCAAAACTAAAAACATTGTTACAAACTTAGAGAATTGAGAAAATTTTCTCCAATTTGTGACCATTAGAAATTTACATAAAGTTCAGTCATTCTCCACCGTAGACAGTTCTCAGTCGTTACAAGCAATCTGGCACAATGAGGATAGCGGACCCAAGAGTAGCTGAGCCATACAGACCATGGAAGTTTGACCCCTAGTTTGTGCTGGGTTGGCTGACCTGGGGAAGGTAGTAGGGCATCGGAATTAGCTGTTGCTTTCCTCAGCTAAGGAGGGCAAAATCAGCCAAAGGTTCCTGGCCAATGTATAGCGACTCCTATAGTGTGTGGGGATGTAAACACTGCAGAGATTTACCAGCGTTCAGTATATGGACAGTAAAAATCAAAGCAACACTGGCGAAACAATGTGTGCCCTGAAAACACATCATAAGCAAGAGAGTTACGCCAGAGATCTGATACACTTGGTTCACACTTGGTTCAAACTCACTGGCACCTTGGTTCAAACTCACTGGCATCCAGCAACATAGTAATTTGAAATTCCAACAAACTAAGATAGCATCACAACCTGAGTGGCCACAACAGAAGTTTGATTCACCCTGGTGTAGACTCCTTGGGAGTGAAAGAGAAGAGATGGTTTCAGGATTCCACAAGCATAGGAACAGGAGTTGGCCATTTAGCTCCTTCAGCCTGCTCAAGTAGATCATGACAGATCAACTCTAATCGGTTCGATATCCCTTGACCCCACAACCTAACATGAATCTATCAGACTTAGTCTTGAATGCATTCACAGCCTTTCATATAACATAAGAAAACAAAACCTTGAATTTTTTTGTTTCAATTAGATCATTTTCCGAATTCTAGGGAACATAGGCCAAGCATATGCAATCTGTTGTCACAGGATAATCCTCACACTTCAGGGATCAGTCTCCTTAAAACAAGGAGACTTAAACTGTGTGGACTCACAAGGATCTTCTTTTTTTTTTTATAAAAGCGTAGTAAGAATTCTCCTCTATAGAACCATAGAATTCCTACAGTGCAGAAGGAGGCCATTCAGCCATTGAGGCCCACTTCCCCGCCCTATCCCTGAAACCCAATAACCCCACTTAATCTGCACATCCTGGGACACTAAGGGATAATTTTAGCATGGCCGATCCACTTAACCTTTTTTGTACCCAATTCTTCTTTTCCCTCCCAATTAAGGGGCAATTTAGCATAGCCAATCCACCTGTCCTGCACATCTTTGGATTGTGGGGTGACACCCACGCAGACACAAGGAGAATGTGCAAACTCCACACGGACAGTGACCCAGGGCTGGAATCAAACCCGGGTCCTCGACGCCGCAGTGCTAACCACTGCGCTGCTCTTAACTTTTACTTTCCTAATTATTAAAGGAAAGCTAGTCAGAAATTAGGCTGGGACAATAGCAGTAAGGGAGAACGGAACAGATTCCTAATTCTGTATCTTCGTGATTTGTGTACAAGTATACCCAGGTCCTGCTGCATACCAACATTTCCCAGCCTCTTACCATTTAAATTAATCTTCTTGTTTTCTAGTTTTCCTACCAAAGTGGATAATTTCAGACTTCCCGCATTATATTCCATCAGCCTGGTTATCGCTCAACTACTCAATCTTCCTATACCCCTTTGCAGCCAAGGAGTATCTTAAAGGAAGAGAGAAAGTTCAAGATCAGAGAGGTTCAGGGAGAAAACATCAGGCTTCGGCCTACGTGGCTGAAAGAATGGCCACCAGGGAAGAGCAATTCAAAATTAGGAATGTTCAAGAGGCCAGAATTATTCTAGAAATTTCAGAGGGTAGTCAGGTTGGAGGAGATTACAGGGATAGGGAGGGACGAGGCCATGGAGAGATTTGAAATCAAGGATGAGAATTTTAAAATCGAGGTGCTGGTTGACCAGGAGCCATTGTAGGTTATTGAACACCTATTTTAAGAGGGTGAGGTGGCAGCAAAAAGAAACCAAGCCTTTGGCTACATAGGCGAGACCAGGCCATCAGCTACACAGGAAAATACAAAAGACACACAATGGCATTCCAAAACGTTTCATGGTGGGGTTGCGGGGTGGGGGGGACAAGAAGCAAAAAATTCACCGAATGTACTGCCAAAGGTAAAGGGTCTTTTCTTAAATAAGATGTACAAAGGTTGAACGGTTCGAAGTCTTTAAGGTCCCCTCCCACAACCTCACATCTGTGACCAGTTTGCATGCATTTTCCAAAACTGCATCTGAAATTGCTTCTTTTCATGGCTGCATTTCAAAGGGATTTTCCCAACAGATCATTTCAGCTTTTGGCAGTACAGTCTCTCCTAAAAGACACCAATCGTCCCATAAGAATTGCTGTGTGTGCGTGTTTAATACATAAAGCAAATACATTAAAGGGGCCAGATCGACATGCTAGCCATTAGAGGCCAATACCGCCATGTCTGGAATAATCCAAGGTGCCCTTTTTATTCTTTCATGGGATGTGGGTGTTTCCAGCTAGGTCAGAATTTATTGCCCATCCCTAATTGCCCTGGAGAACCGCTACAGTCCATGTGGTGTAGGTACACCCACAGTGCTGTTAGGAAGGGAATTCCAGGATTTTGACCCAATGACAGTGAAGGGACAGTAATATGGTTCCAAGTCAGGATGGTGAGTCACTTGGAGGGGAACGTGTAGGCGGCGGTCTTGCGGTGTCTGCTGTCCTTGCCCTTCTAGGTGGTAGAGGTCATAGGTTTGCAGTAGAAGGACAGTGTTTCCTAATAGCACTGCTATGCAAAGACTTGAGCAAAATGTGTGTTATCTGGCACACTCCGGGAATGGGTTGTGCCATTAATTTAAAAGGGGGGTGGGGCAAGTGAAGCAACAGCAGAACGAGCTTGCTGGTTGATGCCACTAACAAACTGTTGACCTTCAATTAATGATCGCTTTTAACTTTGGCCTTTTGTGGAAAACAGAGTTAATTTCAACTGTTTTGGTGTGAAACTGAATGCAAGGCTCGAAGCGGTGATTCCACCCAGACATTAAAAGGCTGATTAAAAATGAAGGAATGAGCTAACAGTGAGGTTGGGCCAAGCGAGGCAACAGTGGCTCACCAGGAGCTTGGCTAGCCGTATTAAAGCGACCAGGCAGCTCAGAAATTCCGATTACTACAGCACTCCGGTTGGCACCATGCCGATAACACAAACTTTAATGTACACGGTGGACAGGTGCTTCTCCTCAACATCTACTTCCCATGGCACATGAACTAAGAGTTTCAGAAGTGAATGCCAAGCTAAAATCCAACCTTCCCCAAGTGTACTGCACCCTCTTGTGTACATGAACTGACTGTCAATTCCCATTAATAATCTTTTTTTCACCCCAATTGCATTTTTTTCACCCCAATTGCACATTTGCCTGCATTTGAAAATCCAGTTCTATAAAAAGCCTAATTAAGACCATAAGACCAAGGAGCAGAATTAGGCCACTCGGCCCATCGAGTCTGCTCCGCCATTCAATCATGGCTCATATGTTTCTCATCTCCATTCTCCTGCCGTCTCCCCATAACCCCGATCCCCTTATTGATCAAAAACCTATCTATCTCTGTTTTAAAGTCAGTGATTTGGCCTCCACAGTCTTCTGCGACACAGAGTTCCACAAGTTCACCACCCTCTGGCTGAAGAAATTCCTCCTCATCTCGGTTTTAAAGGATCATCCCTTTAGTTTGAGATTGTGTTCTCTGCTACTAGTTTTTCCCACAAGTGGAAACATTCTCTCCACCTCCACTCTATCCAGGCCACGCAGTATCCTGTAAGTTTCAATAAGATCCCCCCACATCCTTCTAAACTCCAACGAGTACAGACCCAGAGTCCTCAACCGTTCCTCATACGACAAGTTCTTCATTCCAGGGATCATTCTTGTGAACCTCCTCTGGGCCCTTTACAAGGCCAGCACATCCTTCCTTAGATACAGGGCCCAAAACTGCTCACAATACTCCAAATGGGGTCTGACCAGAGCCTTATACAGCCTCAGAAGTACATCCCTGGTCTTGTATTCTAGCCCTCTCAACACGAATGCTAACATTACATTTGCCTTCCTAACTGCGGACTGAACCTGCACATTAACCTTAAGAGACTCGTGAACAAGGACTCCCAAATCCCTTTGTGCTTCTGATTTCCTAAGCATCTTCCCATTTAGAAAATAGTCTATGCATAACTTCACACTTTTCCATATTGTATTCCATCTGACACTTCTTTGCCCACTCTCCTCGCCTGTCCAAGCCCTTCTGAAGCCCGCCTGCTTCAATACTACCTGCCCCTCTAAAGATCTTTATATCATCTGCAAACTTAGCAACAGTGCCTTCAGTCCCTTCCTCCAGATCATTAAAGTATATTGTGAAAAGTTGTGGTCCCAGCACCGACCCCTGAAGTATACCACTAGTCACCGGCTGCTATACTGAAAAAGACCCCTTTATCCCCACTCTCTGCCTTCTGCCAGTCAGCCAATCCTCTATCCGTGCCAGGATCTTACTCTTAACACCATGGGCTCGTAACGTATTTAACAAACTTATTTAACAGTCTCCTATGTGGCACCTTGTCAAAGGCCTTCTGGAAATCTAAATAAATAACGTCCACTGGTTCTCCTTTGTCTAACTAGCTTGTTACCTCCTCAAAGAACTCAAACAGATTTGTCAGACATGACCTCCCCTTGACGAAGCCGTGCTGACTCAGTCCTATTTTATCATGAACTTCCAAGTACTCTGCGATCTCACTTTTCATAACGGACTCTAAAATCTTACCAGTGACCGAAGTCTGGCTAACCGGCCTATAATTTAACGTCTTCTGCCTCCCTCCCTTCTTAAACAGTGGTGTTACATTAGCCACTTTCCAGTCCTCTGGGACCCTTCCTGCCTCCAATGATTCCTGAAAGATCATCACCAATGCCTCCACAATCTCCTGAGCTATCTCCTTTAGAACCCAGGGGTGTAGTCCATCTGGTACAGGTGATTTATCCACCTTCAGACTTTTCAGTTTCCCCAGAAACTTCTCATTAGTAATGGTCATTGCACTCACCTCTGCCCCCTGGTTCTCCTGGAGCTCTGGCATCCCACTGGTGTCTTCCACCGTGAAGACTGATGCAAAGTACCTATTCAGTTAGTCTGCCATTTCTTTGTTTCCTATTATTAATTGATATAGTTTACCAACAATACTGTAGTGTATGTATTTGTTCTTTATGAAGGTCCGCCTTCTCAACCTTCCCCCTCGTCTGGTGCGGTGATCCTCAGGTTAAATCCCTCCTCCCCAAAGGAGGAAGCAGCCTCTGGCCATCTGGGACTATGGTGACTTTCCCATACCTAGTGTATGTAGTTTGGCTGCAACAATACGGACTCCTCTCATTCCACTTAAAGCATTCCAGAAGAGTTACTGAGGAATACTGTAAGTTCCTGTTCAGTGATTTTACAACATCACAATTGCTTCATATTCCCAAAGATAACAGCGGATGAAGAATTCCATATTTTCTGCGACTGACAGTTTTTTGCTTTTAGAGGAACAGGAGAGACAGATCGTAAGGAGCAGGAAAAAGACAGACGGAGTAGGATCAAGAAGTGAGGGGTTGGGGGGAGCTGGAAAGACGGGTTCAGGAAAGAGGACGGAGAAGAGAGAAAGGAGGAAAAAGAGAAGAGGGAGGAGAGAGAACTGAGCAGGAGGAACAGGAAAGAAGGAGGGAGCGAGGGAATAGGGTACAAGGCTGGAAGGCTAAACGACAAATGGAAACCATTGCAAGACGAAAGGGCATAGTAATAGAACAAGTAAAGAAACAAAAGATGGGAAGGTAGATGTAAGTGTCAATAGCAGAATCATGACCAACATCTACTATCTGAAAAAATAACAGCAAGGACAATTTGAAATTGTTAAGACTCAATATTGAGTTCAGAAGATTGTAAAGTGCTATTGCTACCTTCTCCAGACCCAGCTTTTGTTTATTTAGTTGTTCCATTACCCCTCTCTCTTTGCCTTGTACCATCATTTTTGTCATTAATTCAGCCTTGCCCGCCACCTGATCAATTCCTGTTTGCTCTCTTGCAGCTCCTGCAATTAATCAAAATCCTATTCATTTAATCAGTAAGGGGATCAAGGGTTCTGGGGATAAGGCAGGAGTTGAGGATTACCATATTAGATCAGTCATGATCTCACTGAATGATAGAGTCGACTCGATGGGCTGAATGGCCTACATCTGCTCCTACGTCTTATGGTCTCATTTTTAACATCTTGTAGTTCAGATTAACTTTAACCAAAATACTATGGATACTTGAAAGCAGGAAAGAACAAGAAAAGCTGGAAACACTCGGCAGGTTTAGGAGCACATGTTGAAACAATGGGATTAACCTTTCATCTGAACTTTAACTCCATTTCTCTCCACCGGTTCAACCTTACCGGTTGAGAATTCCCAATATTTTCTGCTTTTATCTCAAACAGTCTCTTGTGACAAAGTGCAGGCGGACAGGGATTTGTTGTCACTCATGCTGCAGGTATATCTAAAGTTTCAGTGTTTGCATTGCAGTAAAATAACCAGAACCACAGAGGGGCAGATGCAGAAATGTTTAAAGATGCAAGGATTATTCCTTGTGATGGGGAGAGGGAGCAAAAGGAGTTTGGGGTGGCATATTGTTTTTTTAATATTATTTGATGCGTTTTCCAGTTCTTTGGTTATTGAAATTTTCCTTCAGAAGTTATGTCTCCCTTGTTCCCATGTCTTCAGTCTTCACCTATCCACCAGAGGTAACAAAAGCAACATTAAATCGAAAAATAAGCTGCGCGATAAGAAATCTCTGTGGAGATATCCAACTGTAAACAGACAACAAACATAACATAACATGTTGCTGAAAACTCAAGCAATGGCTCAATGTGGGAACATATAAACATACGAATAGAAAGTGTGGGCCATTCGGCCCCTCGAGCCTCCTCAGTCCTTCAAGGTCATGGCCAATTTGATTGTGGCCTCAACTCCACATTCCACCTACTCCTGATAACTTTTGACATTTGACTCTCTTGTTAATCAAGATTCTTGTTAATCAAGAATCTATCTATTCCTGCCGTAAAATATTCATTGACCCTGCCTCCAGAGCTCTCTGGAAGAGAGCGTTCCAGAGTTTCCCAACCCTCAGAAAAAAATTATTTTAACCTCAGAATTAAATGAGAGATCCCTTATTTTTAAATTGTGTTCCCTAGCTCCAGTCTCTCACACAAGTGGGACAGTCCCTTCAGCATCCACCCTTCAAAGTCTTTCCAGGATCTTATGGGGGGGGAGGGGGGAAGTTTCCAAGCCCCTTCACCCTGTGCAAATCGCCGAGCAAATGCGGGAACTTGATTACCACCCATTTGAATTCATAGTAATGTGCCTTTCTCCAGCAGTGGGATCACCACCAAATCTCATCCATGTTGGTATTTATATTCCACATGAGCTTACTAGCAGTTGAATTACTTTCTTCCACCTTGCAACAATATCATTCTATCTTCTTCTCCCTCATTATTTCTCATCTGCTTTATCCACTCCATGTGACAGAAAGGTCCGCATTCTCATCATTCTGTTAAGAAATCCTTCCTAAATTCTTTATTTGGCCTGTTGGTGGCTATTGCATATTTATTCCCCTTCAATCTGGACTAAACGGAGTGAAAATAGTTGCTTCATTTTAAAAATCTTGGTCAGTGACTTTACCATAGAAAAAGAGCCCCAGCCTTCACAATCGTTCTAGATAGTTTTATCTTTTCAATTCCGCTATATCCTTTTCACTCTTCTGCACTTTCTCCAGTGCTTCAATATCGTCTGGTGATACGGAGACCAGAACTATACAGAGAAATCCAAGTGTCGTCTAACCAAGGTTCCATAAAACTTAACATTACCTCCATGTTTTTTTTCTATTCTGTTCCTCTACAAGTGGACCATGGTCTTTCTTTGCACTCGATGAACTGTAAATCACTGTAGTTCCATTTTTATACTCGGTTACAATCTTAACAGCTGATCTTCAGTTCCCTTGTGAACTTCAGAGATGTGTTAGGAGCAATACCTGCACATTCTATGCTGTGTGGATGCACAGGGACCTCAAGGTCACACGTGTGGCGTGTACAGTGAAATATACAGGCTGCACACAACAAAGAAATTAAGGGACACCGAATGAGCTCTGTTTTGTATTCATGGTGTTTCTAGTGTTTTCTCACTAGTAACCTTACAGTGGAACAGGGGCACTGTAAGAGACCGATCATGTGATGTAATCGCCCATTTGCACGGACAAGCTGGCGGTGTTACAATCGCAGCTTGCAGTGTCAGCATCTTCAATAAAGTTCCTCGCTTGTTTGAACCTCGAAGGGCTGCAGACTTCATTTTGAAACTCCCACATTAAAAACTGTGATGAGGTAAGCGAACAGAGTTTGTAGGCACTTGGAAAAACAAGTCCAACAGCATATGCAGGCACCCAAAAAGAAAAATAAATTAAACTTGTCGCTACATTAAAGTTGGCGACGGGGGAGCCAAACTGGTCTCAGCCGCTACATTAAAGTTGGCGACGGGAGAGTCAAACTGGTCCCAGCCATCGGAGGGACTAAAAAATCATCGAGGAATCCGAGGAAAACAACTTTGGAATGAAGCTCGCCACGTGCTCTGCCCAACGATCAGTAATAGTACCGGAAGCACCTAGAGTAGCATGGATGCTGCAACAACAAATTTAGAGCGAGGGTGCTGTAAAACACCAAATGTCCAAGCGAACATAGCAGCAGCTATAGTCCTAACTTTCCTGAGCATAATGGGGGGGGGGGGGGGGGGGGGGGGGGAGGGGGGGGGGGGGGGAGAGACGGGACACACACGACATTTAACCCCCTGCGGAGTCTGGTACAGCCAGAAAAGCCGGACACAAAAACCTATGATGAAGTGGTGGGAATTCTGCAGGGCCACTATTCATCAAAACCTTAGTCATCGCAGAAATGTTTAAGTTTCATAAGCGCAACCAAGGAAAGGTGAATCGGTTGTTCAGCTTGTAGTTACCCTGAAAAGGCTGGCTTAAAACTGTGAATTTGGGGATGTGTTAAGCGCTACCATCAGAGATAGATTAGTCTGTGATTTAAGGAGCAAAGCTATTCAAAACCAGTTGTTAACCAAAAGCAACGTGACCTTAAAGAAAGCTTTGGAAATTGCTGTATCCATGGAATTAGCAGCAAAGAAGCTCAACAGTTCAGTTCAAGCACAAGAATTCACAAGATGTCAGCTGAAATTGGAACACATACCTGATTGTCACTTGCCATCGGTGTGCAAATACCGAGCGCTCAGCAGAAGATTGTCAGTGCAAAACATAATTTGCTGGAATTGCGGCAGAAAGGGCCACATTGAATGCGCTTGTTGGAAAAAGAAACCAGCTTCAGGCAAAAGTTTCAAAAAGCAAGAGCCAAATTAATCAAATGGGAAATGAATAAAGGAAAAAGTGCCCACGTGGAACAAAAAGGACGAGAAGGAACTTGATTCACATTCCGAAGACAAACTGTCATTGAATGTACTGGCTATTGCTGGTGTAACAAACCACGATTGGGTCACTCCATTACTGGACGGTCAGCCAGTGAAGATGGAGATGAACACTAGGGCTATCCTCGTGCTGGTGGCAGAAACCATTTATCAAGAAAAGCTCCAACATATTACTCTGAAACCTTCAAAGATAGTGTTAAAAACCAACACTGGAGAAGTAGTTCCGTTGAGGGGACATAATGATGTAGCAGTGTGATTGAATGAACAGACGGCAGATTTGTCCTTGCACATTGTCAAAGGAAATTATCCGGCACTAATGGGAAGAACCTGGCTGGAAACAATCAGATTAAATTGGGCTGAGGTAAATCTCAGGAGAGATTCCGAGTCAGGTCTACCCAAAATCTGGAAGAAATTTGCCATTGTCCTGGACGGTGAGCTGGGAAACATGAAGGATATCCCAGTAAAACTGAAGATCAAGGAAGAAAGGAGAGATGCTTAACGGTTAGGTCAGTGCCAATCAGACCAAGGTAGAGGCAGAATTAGGATGGCTGGTTAGAACGTGAGTCCTTGAACCTGTTAGCATAAGTCATTGGGCCACTCCAATTGCACCTGCGATGAAAAATAATGGATCTGAATGCATTTGTGGCGATTTTAAAGTCACTATTAATCCTGTATTGCACCTTGATTGATTATTGGGTTGGCTAGAGGCCAACACTTCAGTCAGGCATATCTTCAAATTAATGTGGATCCAGATTTGCAACAGTTCTTGATGATTGTGGCACACAAATTATGATATAAAAGATTACCATTTGCCATCACTTCCATACCAGTGTTGTTCCAAAAAGCTATGGACCAAATCATAAGTGAATTAGACGGAGTCCAGTGTTACTTAGGTGACATCTTGGTTACTGGAAATGATGAGGAAGAACATCTCTGCAACCCAGATGCCAAACTGTGAATTTTTCCAAATCTTCAATTGAATATCTGGGACGTTATCAATACCAAGGGACTATATAAGCCGCCTTCAAATGTCAAGGCCATTACCGAGGCACCTGCACATCGGAATATAAACTAACTTTGATTTTTCTTAGACTTATTAAATTACTATGGAATGTTAGCGACTATTCGAAAGTCCTTACACCACCTACTGAGTCGACATAAAATGTGGAAATGGGGGGGATCAATGTGAGAGAGCATTCGAGCGAGCCAAAGAGGCACTAATCAAGTCAGAAGTACCAATATATTTCAATCCAAATTTACCTCTGCTACTGACATGCGATGTATCACCTTATGGGGTCGGGGCAGTGGTTCCCACATAAGGCCCACAGGTGAAGAGAAGCGGACAGCCTTCGCGTCCAGGACCATGAAAAAGGCTGAAAGCAATTACGTGCAGATAGAGGGAAGAAGCCCTATTCATTTTTCAACTACAACGGTTCCACCAAAACCTGCATGGGTGGAACTTCACTTTATTGATGGACCATTGCCCTCTAACAACGATTCTTGGACCTCATATCGGGGTTCCATCCGTGGCAGTGTGCAGTATGCAATGGCGAGCATTGCTCTTGACAGCATACACATGTAGAGCAGTACCCTCTCTGCCCTTGATTTATGCTTTCCATTCCCACTTTAACCCACAATTGATGGGTCATCTTGGGCCCACTTTTGAGATTTACCTCCCGAAACTGCATTGTTTTTCTGTCTGTGTAGAGTTTGGACGTTCTCCCCAGGTCTGCATGGTTTCCTCCGGGTGCTCAGATTTCCATCCACAGTCCAAAGATGTGCAGGTTTGGTGGATTGGCCATGATCAATGCATGGGGTCATGGAGATAGGGTGGGGAGAAGGCCTAGGTAGGGTGCTCTTTTGGAGGGTCGGTGGAGAACCAGTGGCCCAAATAGCCTCCTTCAGCACTCTACGAATTCTATGGTATTCTGTGTTATGAATTGGTAGCACCATGTCCACTGGTCCCATGGAGACAAACAGCACTGGGGTCTCCGCTATTTACGATCTATATTAATGGCTTAGATGAAGAAATCAAAATTAATGTATCTATGTTTGCTGATGATACAAAGCCAGATGGGAACGGAAGCCGTGGAGGAGGAGTCAGAGGCTCCAAAGAGATACAGTCAGCTTTAAGTGCGTGGGCGACAAGGTGACAGATGAAGTATAATGTGGGGTAATGTGAAGTTATTCACTTTGGTAGTAAGCATTGAAAAGCTGAATATCTTTTGAAAGATGTGAAACTTGTAAATGTTGATGTTCAGAGAAGGAATTGGGTGCATTCAAACAAAGAACAAAGTTAGCATGCAGGTACGGCATGCAATTAGGAAGGCAAATGGCATATTGGCCTTTATTGGAAAGAGACTGGAATACAAGAATAAGGAAATCCTGCTACAATTGTACAGGGGACCGCATCGGGAGTATTGTGCAAATTTGGTCTCCATATTTAAGAAAGGATAATAATAATAATAGCTTATTGTCACACGTAGGCTTCAATGAAGTTACTGTGAAATGCCCCTAGTCGCCACATTCCGGCGCCTGTTCGGGGAGGCCGGTACGGGAATTGAACTCACACTTCTGGCATTGTTCTGCATTACAAGCCAGCTGTTTAGCCCACTGTGCTAAACCAGCCCCTGGACCTCATATCGGGATCATCTTGTTTTGGAGGCAAGCACAGCAAAATGTCATTAGATTGGTCCCTGGGATGAGAGGGTAGTTCGATGATGAATGGCTGAGTAAATCGGGCCTATATTCTCCAGAGTCATGAGGGAGGCAAGCCAAGATGCTGAAAAAGGTGGACACAAAGGCTGTTTCTCCTGGATGGGGAGTTTGAAACTGGGGTGCACAGCCTGAGGAGAAGGGATCGATCATTTAGGACTATGATGAGAAATCTCACTCAGATGGCGTTGAAACATTAGAATTCTTTACCCCAGAGGGTTGTGACTGCTCCATCATTGAGTCTTTTCAAGGCAGAGATAGACAGATATTTGGTGTCTCAGGGAATCGAGAGATATGGGGAAGGGGTGCGCAGGAAAGCTATCATTTAAAACATTTTTATTATTTTTTTATTTAAAAAAAGAGTACCCAATTATTTTTTTTGAATTAAGGGGCAATTTAGTGTGGCCAAAGAACCTACCCTGCACATCTTTGGGTTAAGGGGGCGAAACCCATGCAAACACGGGGAGCATGTGCAAACTCCACATGGACAGTGACCCAGGATCGAACCTAGGACCTCGGCGCGTGAGGCAGCAGTGCTAACCACTGCGCCACTGTGCTGCCCCCGGAAAGCTATCATTTGACTTAAATGTTTTGAACGGCAGAGCAGGCTCAACAGACCAAATGGTATACTCATTCTAGCATTTTATGTTATGTTCAGCAACTCGGACAGAGAACGCAAATCACAGACCATAGATATTTATGTACCTCAATATCTCTTTAAAAAAATATATTTTACTTGTGGAACTGAGCAAACTATTATGTGGTCAGCTGTGACCAAGCACTCCACACCAAGGTGACCTTGCATTCAAAGTTTAAATCCCTTCTTTGCCGGCAGACACTGTTAGCGAAGGAGGAGATGTTGCTGGCCGGAGACAAGTGCAGCATTTTCCCCACCTTGTTTGTGACAAAGAGGAAGGAGACCTGTTGGGGCCGCCCAATCGCCACTGGATTCTTCCAGCACAAGACTCCATAAACTGAAATTACTCCACCCTGCGTGCTGTAGGTTTTGGAGTGGAAAAGGTTTTTTTTCTCTCTGTCAGAACAGCAAGAAGTCTTACAACACCATTATTCCCCACTGGGTCACTGTCTGTGCGGAGTCTGCATGTTCTCCCCGTGTCTGCGTGGGTTTCCTCCGGGTGCTCCGGTTTCCTCCCACAGTCCAAAGATGTGCAGGTTAGGTGGATTGGCCATGATAAATTGCCCTTAGTGACTAAAAAGGTTAGGAGGGGTTATTGGGTTACGGGAATAGGGTGGAAGTGAGGGCTTAAGTGGGTCGGTGCAGACTCGATGGGCCAAATGGCCCCTTCTGCACTGGATGCTCTATGATTCCTATGAACACCAGATTAAAGTCCAACAGGTTTGCTTCGAATCACTAGCTTTCGGAGCACAGCTCCTTCCTCAGGTGAAGACTTCTTCCTGTGCTCACCCTAGTCCAACCCTGCCATCGCCACATCATGTCAGAACAGTGGCTGCCCAATGTCAAAAAAAAATCATTCTGGAAAATGTATTTGTGAAAATGGCCCATTCGCCAGCACCAGTGCACTTTGTTTTGATCACCACAAAATACTCAGCCAAAACAGCATAAAGAAAAGGCACTGCTGAAATTCTTCACATAGGTTAGATTGCCAAGATTTCCTTGCTAACTAGCTAGCCACTGCATTGCCTATATAACAACAGTGAAAACATTTTAAAAGTTATTGATTTGCTTTAAAAAGCCTTGGGTTGCCCAGAGTCTGCAAAAGACGCATTCGATTTTCAAGGTCTTTTTACATGTAACTGAAGGTTGATGGTTGCATACAAGAGAGTCCTGGAAGAAAAGGATCCACTGGAAGCAAAATTCAACAGCCTATTCTGGGAAGAAATGGGTGCAGTAATAAACAGGGTGTACTGCTCCAGAGGAGTCAGCAAGACTCCCCTGCCAACAATCAGATGGACTACTTCCAACAAAAACCCACAAATGGCTGGAACCAGATTGTAAGCTTTCAAAATAGGAAAGGGAAATAGGCATCAAGCAAACAGGCCCGACTGGGGCCACTTGCAGCTTTTAATTTTAGAACACTTTAATTTTTCAAATACTTCTGGTCAGATGGCTTGTTGGTGCTCAGAATAAAAACGTGAGGAATCTGAGAAGTTTTCCTGCAGTGTTAACTTAGTGGTTAGAATTCAGGAACACTTTCCAGCACTTTAATGGCAAAGACCACGAGTGAGATGGGAGGGGAAAATAAGGAAAAAACCCGAGACAAAAAAAATAAATGAATTTCCTTGTTCATATTTTTTTTATCTGGAGGAGGTGGTGGTGAAGAGCTGGAATCCCACTGCTGCTCTTTAGAAAATGGAGACTTACATTCGTGTAACTTTGTTACAATCCAGCTATGGAACGTGTTTCCCGCACTGACTGGACTAATCCAGCAGTGGAATCTCCAGAACAAATACTGACAAATTTGCAACAAAAAAAAATGTAGAAAATGCAGTGTCTTCTCTTCATAGACGCAGGTAACATTGCAAGACGACTGTACTTTTAGCTTCGCCCAAAGCACGCTTACACATAACAATTGATAAAAACAAAATGTTTTAATTGGAGTCGCCCAAGTTACAGAATTCACTACTCACCGCTGAAGAATTTCACTAACTGGTGGGCAGGCGGGACAGTTAGGATTTTAAAATTTTCTATTTTAAACAAAACTGCGGCTCGATTGTAAAGCCAACCCTCTCCTTCCTGCGACAGAGCTGAGAATCTCTAGAGTAAGCAGATCAGGGAGAACATATCGACAGGCTACCTAAAGCGCCAGTATCTGTCTACATAGTTACTGGAATCTATCTTACAGCTAAGATAAATAATAATTAGAAGAGAGCATAAGATGAATCACAAATATGAAAGGCAGTCCGGCTGCCATCATTACTGAAACAATGTTCTTATAGGTAAACGCCTGTGATCGTAGCTTGGACTAGATGTAGGGTTACTGACTTTGGCTACCTGAATTCTGGAGGTTTCATAATATGACCAGTTGCCTTCAACTGGTCCAGCCTCACTCTCCCACCATTGGTCATCCGATACATCCATCTTCACAGTGTACTGTCACCTCAAGCCATTTGGATGGTTTGCAATTGTCCATCAAAACAGCCGATTTACCCCATCTTCACCTTTTAATAAAAGTGTTCAAAGAAAATTAAAAGTTTTTTCATTAATATTCAAATGATTTTTCTCCTGGGTTGTTTGCAGCATTGGGCTGGAGGTTAATCTTTAATTCCTGGAGACGCCAGGACAACCCCAGCCATCCAGGGCCAGATGCAGATACCATGGTGTGCTGCGCCCAGTCACAAGGCAGAACGGATCAATGCAAAGAAATGGTAAGGTTCTGTTTCCAAAGCTGCACACTCCTAGAAAGAACTTTCTCTTCAACCTCCAAACAAAATGGATAAAGTGTGATTGACAGCACCATAAGCTCAGACGGGGCGGTGCATTGCTGGTTGCCACATGGAGGATCCACTTAACCACAAGAACTCCTCGTACTCTAACAGCAAGTACTAGATAATTGCCTTGGGGGGAAAAACTGTAATCCCATCTTGGACTTCAAAGAATCAGCACTTGTCTGTGGCGGTTTACCTAGGCTATATTTCAAACCATCAAACAAAAATAAATCACATTTTGTACAAGATGCCTTTCAACAGAGTCCAGCACCATTCCAATGGCCATATATAGCAACCCTAAATGTTCAGCATATAGCTCTCAGTGCCACAAGTATAAAGAGAAAAATCATTGGCTGCCTTTGCTACATTTCTTCCATGTCCTTTGATTAAGTACATTTTTAGTGGCAATGATAAGTAAAAGATTGATGTAAAGATTTTATTTTAAAAGTGGATTTAAGCTGCTCATTTTAAATTGATAAAACATGACAGCAACATCTTAAACATTTCAGTGGAGAACGTGCAGTTAAAAGCCAAGTGGGAAGTTGGACACTGCCATGTGTGTGGATCAGTGGGCAACGGGTGAAATGCAGGGGCTCTGGGAGACAAGCACACGTAAGGGCTGTCCACGGTTGAAGCCAAGGAGGTTGAAAGAAACCTCCACTATTTTTTGGGCCTTTAACGACACTCGATTTTAAACAAAGTGGCAAGGCTACTCTCCTTGGCTGAAATTTGTTCTCATTAAAGTTAATCCTTGTTCACAAACATACATTTTATTAAATAGTGGCTGCTGCTTTCAACGGAACTGCTAGTAGGCTTGGCTGGTTAGGTCACATGACTGATGGATAGGTTGGTTGAGATTTAGGGTGAGTGGCTGTGGGGTTATTCAGGGGTGTGCTCTGGCTGCTGAGGAAGGTTTTACAAAAGCACAAAAATTAAGTGCAGACCAGGAGTGAAGCAAAGGTTCAAATGTCACGGCTGAGTAATTGTGGAGATCTAATCTTCTCAAAATCACAAGCATCAAATGTTAACGTACCACTTGATTCCTCGAGGCAGATGGTAATCTGCTCATTTCAGACTACGAGTGTTTAAAGCGATGCTATCACAGAAAGGTATCCTCTCTAAGGCATGGTAGCTGAATGCTGGAGAAAAACTTTGGTGCAGTGTGATTGGTGCACAAGTAGAAAATAATTAGAAAAAGAAAAAGAGGGAAAAAAACCAAACATAACCCAATAGATGACGAATGAAGATAGAAAACACATCCATGCGGCACTATTTCTGACCAATCAAATGTGCAGTGTCGGAGTTGAGATGGATATATAGATGAAAGGGGACACTGGCTCACATCACCATAGACTTTCCTGCCATCTCAATGGAAACACAGAAACTTCCCACTCATTCACTGCCTAGAAACACTGAAATTGAGAAGTGTGCAAAAGATTTTTTTTTAAATTCTACTTTTAAGCACAAGACTCTTCAATATGTTGGAAACATATCATAAATAGGGTTGCAATATCATGTACCGCAGCAGAGACCGCTGTTAATTGTTTTTCTCATGATAGAGAGGGCCAAGAGATAGAAAAACAGAATGAACTCATTCAAAAATTGCATATAGTGCACTCAGCAACAGTAACAATAGTTTGTAGTTATACAGTGCCTTTAACACAGCAAAGCTTCACAGGATTTTCATCAAATTAGTGCCATATATGGATATATCAGGAGACACAATTAAAGTCTGGTCAGAGAAGATAAGGTAGAATTTAATAAATGCCTTAAAGGAGACAAGGAGAGAGAGAGAGGGGCAGTGAAATGGGGAGAGGTTAAAGGGGGAGTCCCAGAGCGCAAGGCCTCGGTCTTAATGGCCTCCAATGGTAGAACAATGAAAATCAATGATGGGCAAGAGGCAAGAATTAGAGGGGCACAAAGATCTTGGAGGTTTGTAGGGCTAGAGGGGGGAAGGGGGGGGCACAGAGGAATTTGAAAATCAGGGTGAGAATTTTAAAAGTGTGCTGTTGCTGGACTAGACTATGAATCTGAAACACTTCTGCAATATCAAACAGGGTTAGAGGGGGTGGTGAACCACTGAGCATCAGGAGGGGTGCAATTCCCAGTCAGGCATACAAGTATCGGAAGCATGCTGAACCTGGAGATCAGATTGCTGATATACCCACGGTCTGTTTCAATATATCAGCTAACTGCTATTGGCTTTTATTCAGTGCTTGGTATTGTTTTGTCTCCCTAACAACAGCTGTTGGGTGTGCACCGATTGTCAGGCCACTCTGTTAGCATGTGTGCTCTACCATGTTCGGGATGTGTTACTTTGGATCAGATGCTCTTTCTAAAAAGGCCATTGGGGTAAGGCCACTGCTACCATGACTACATCAACATCTTCTCTACTCGAATTCAAAGAAACCACATTAAGGACTCTTAAAAATGGGCAAGGGAGTCTGAAGCAGATCCCAAGTTCCAAACTCCTGGCTGGAGCAGAGCCCCGACAAAAACAATCCACTAAATACACCTTGTAGTTAATAGCCTAAAGTAAATTGTTCTGTCGCTGTTTAACATATATTACTTGGCAGACTTTCTTTTCCTCCCTCACTATTCTTTCTCTCTCTCTCTCTCGTCCCCCCCCCCCCTCTCCACCCCACCGTCTTCAGAGTCTAACTCGATCTGTGGTATTGCTCCACAGGTGCTAGCAATCTTCTGATACCTTAGCCAACTGGCCAACACAACACAGCACTCAGAAATGGGAACCCTGGCTGAAATTACAAGCTCCTTCGTCCAAGGGTGTTGACGCGAATTGCAGTGTGCCCCCTGACACTTGGCAGGAACTAGCTAACTTAACACAGACCAGGGATTGAATCTCAGGCCCTCCTGGATCTGTACCACCTCGCCTGGCGCATCTCCTCAGTAAGTCAGATAACAGCTGTATTCTGCAGGATTTTTAATCAAGTCTTTAGTTTATTCACCCAACACAATGGAAAAACAGTCAACTGCATCTAGATTGCAACCAGATTGGATTGCAGCTTCCCAATGGACTACTTATTTCTTACTGCATTTACTGCTTAGCACTTTCAACTGATTACAAAATAGTCCCAAATTAGGGATCAAAGGCTATACTGTATACGGTGCTGGTTCAGCCTATCAGGATGCTGTGTAGATTTGATCACAAAATTACCATAAGATCTCGAGGGGGTGCAGCAATTAGCAACTAGGGTAATTCCAGATACCAGGAATTTTAAGTTGAGGAGAGTCAGGCTGGCTGTTTTTTTAAACTTCAGGTTGACATTGACATGATTATGAAAGGAGCTTGACAAAGTTGGCCCAGGTAAATATTCACAATAAGAGATTCAAATGTCAAACAGACATTAGTTATAAGTTAATAAAAAAAGGCTTGTGGATTGAGTTACCAAGAAGGCTGTTGAAGCCATATGGTGAGAAGGCAGGATGGAATGGACATGCTGTGTCTATAACCTTGTCTTGTTCCTAGAAATTCTCAAGTTCTTAAATTATTCTCCTTTAATGCCCAGAACACTAAACACAGGGAACTCGAGGCCAAGTCTCACTTACAGACAGCAGCCAGTTTCATAAGTCTGATCAGTTCTGTGTAAAATATATGTCTGTTGTTAAGTGTATTCTGTCATCTTTGCAAATTGGAGGTTTGAAGTTGCAGTTTTCAGAAATCCTAATGAAAGCAGAGACGGCCTTGGCAGAATGCTCGTGGGTTCATCAGCAGCATCGCCGGGGAGGGATGGTCTTTTCAAGCACTCTTTCTGGGCCGAGTGATAAATGCCAGCGGTGCTGTCTGTGCAGGGGAGCAGAATGGCACTCTAGCAGCGGCTAGCTGGACTCGACAGTGACGGATCAAGCGCAAAGTCCAGCCTCACACCGGCCCTTGGAAAGAGCACCTCATCTAAGCCCACGCCACCACCCTATCCCCGTAACCCAGTAACCTCACCTAACCTAATTTATCATGGTCAATCCTCCTAACCTGCACATCTTTGGACTGCGGGAGGAAACCTGAGCACCCGGAGGAAACACACGCAGACCTGGGGAGAATGTGCAGACTCCGCACAGACAGTGACCCAAGCTGGGAATCGAACCTGGGACCCTGGAGCTGTTAAGCAACTGTGCTAACCACTATGTTGCCATGCTGCCCAATGGTGAGCTCTTAAATCACCATCATTCAGGTGGAAGTGCTTAGTATCTCCAAAGTATGCAAATAAAAGATCATAAGCTGATTCTGTCCTTCCCCAATGAACTCGCATGCATTCCAGAAAGGTTAGCAGTGGGAACACCGTAGCAATTTCCCTCTCCCTAGCATCGGCCAATCATAGACACCTATCGCCAACCTAACCGAGAAAGTGTTTGAATACTGAAGTATCCCTGTCTGTTTGGACTACTCACGGGATTAATTTGTTGAACTTTTAAGAGGTGATAAAAAGTGATCCATTCAGCAAATAAAAACTGGGGAGATGAGGAGAGTTACATAGTGAGTTGTTGCAACCTGGAATGTACCCACTGAAAGATTGGTGGATGAAATTTCAATAATAATTTTCAAAAGGGAATTGGGTAGATACTTCAAAAATGAGAAATTTGCAAGGCTATTGGGGAACAGCAGGGCAATGAGACTAACAGGCAGCTGTTTCAAATAACCGCCTCAGACAACGTCTGCTGATAGTCTGACAAATAAGAAGGTTGGTGGCATTTTCTAAGTATCAGGACAACACAGAGGCAGCGCTCTTTTGTTAAAGGTCCCATTTATTTCTAGTCTGAAGGGATGATGGGAGGAAACTTCAGGTACCCTGAATGCCGGGGTTTAGCTCAGTTGGCTGAACAGCTGGTTCGTGATGCAGAGAGAGGCCAACAGCAGGGGTTTAGGGGTGGTGATCCTCAGATTAAACCACCAGTCAGCTCTCCCCCTCAAAGGGGAAAACAGCCTATGGTCATAGAACATAGAAAAGGGCCTTCAGCCCACGATGTTGAGCCGACCATTTATATTAATCTAAGATCAACCTAACCTACACCCCTTCAATTTACTACTGTCCATGTGTCTGTCCAAGAGTCGCTTAAATGTCCCAAATGACTCTGACTCCACCACCTCTGCTGGCAGTGCATTCCACGCTGTAGCCACCTGAATTGGCCAAGACCCGATTTAAAATGGCGAATGGCGAACGGCAAAGGCTGAAGGGAAATTCAGCCAACACAGGCAGAGACCAGCAGGTGCAGGTTTGCTGTGTATTTAACTTTGCAAAGCCCAGACAGCATCGATACCAACAACCATCAGCATAATAATGTAGCAGCCATCTACATACTAATGAGCAATCCCCGGGAACAATAGCAACATTTGGGACACGCAAAACTAAGCCAGACTCCCCGGCGCCAGCAGGAGCCAACACAAAAGAGGTTAACGAACACCTCAAGACCGCCCATGGATCAGGGAACCGCTCCAGTATTGGAGAAATCGAACCAAGCGATTGGAACGAAGTCCAATCACCTAGAACCAGGTACAGGGTCCACCCCGAAAGGCGGGAAGCCCCTGGGGACTATAAAGTTAAGCCCCCAAGTTCAACTCGCTCTCTTCTTCCTGCCCGGGGTCACCCAGCAACGCGAACCAACCTTGACCGTGACCGGTGCAGTGACCGCCGAAAGAAGTAAGTCTCAAGTCAACGCTCACTACGAGATAGGCGCTCCTAGCTACCAATCCGTACCCACTTCGAATCCCGCAGACTCAGAACACGAACGAAAGGCCATTTGTTTCCCTGACCTGGTGGGCCATTCCGAAGTTGAGTATAGGCCTGTTAGTTATAGAAGTAGCTTAGACGTAGAATTTGTGCATGAGTAGCGATTACTGTGTATAATAAATGTGCTTTGATTTGAATCTTACTAATCGGTGTATTGAGTTATTGATTATTACTTGGACTTGAACCTCGTGGCGGTATCATAAAGATACCTGGCGACTCGAGAGCAAAGGGAATAAAACAGAGCAATTGAACCAACCGAAAAGTTAGCAACAACGCACCCACCACTCTGTGTAAAGAACCTACCTCTGACAACTCCCCTATACCTTCCCCCAATCACCTTAAAATTATGTCCCCTCGTGACAGCCATTTCCACCCTAGGGAAAAGTCTCTGGCTATCCACTCTATCCATACCTCTCATCACCTTGTACACCTCTATCATGTCAAGTCTCTGCCTTCTTCACTCCAGTGAGAAAGCCCTAGCTCCCTCAACCTTTCTTCATAACACATGAAGAACGTCCATTCCAGGCAGCATCCTGGTAAATCTCTTCTGCACCCTCTCCAAATCATCCACATCCTTCCTCTAATGAGGCGACCAGAACTGGACACAATATTCCAAGTGTGGAATCTGGGACTATGGCAATTTTACCAGGACAGGGGCTTGCAAATAGTCACATAACCCTAAACAGTTCTAGACCTGATAGAGATCTTTAAGATTGTGAAAGAGTTTGAGGAGGGTGCGTTGACATCAAGAAAACGTTCCCAGAGAACAGTTACGGTGTAGAAAAAGGCCATTCCGCCCATCATGTTTGCGCCAGGTGGAATTCAAAACTAAGAGGCCTTAAGTACAATAGTCACTAATGTGCTCAATGGGGGATTCAGGAACCACGACTAATCCCAGAGAGTGGCTAGAATGTGGAGCTCACTATTACAGGGAGCAACTACGGAAAACAGCACTGCTAACTTCCCTTGAATGTATGTAAACATATAGGGGAAAAATGAATAAAATGTTATGCTGATTGGTTAGATGAAGACTGGTGGGAGAGGTTTTGTGGGAGCAGGAACATAGGTGTGGATAAGTTGGGCTGAATGGTCTGTTTCTGGGCTATTCACGTCATGTCGTTCTACAATAATACCCAAAGGAGGAATAAACCTTCAGTCACCATGGAGATGAAGTACAGTTCACAAGGTTCAGAAAAATTATATAACAGTCCCCTCCTCACTTGCTGAATTCCTGGAGAATTCCCACCTCCTTAAAAAGGTAGAAATGAACTGGTGGCAGAATGGCTGATGTAAAGTTCAGGTAGGATATCACATTCATGAATAACATTCACCCTACATGGAGCAGGGTAAAACCATTCAAACCATATGCTCTTTTTGCAGAGGAGCACAGTCCGTTCTACCCCACACCCTCTCACAGGTCTGTGGATGGGACAGGATTGATGGGTTTTAAATTACACTTTATCATTCCGTGTTTTCTGTTGTCAAATTGAAATCACTGAGCTCAGCATTAAATATAGTATTTAGCCTGTCACTAACAGGGACACAGAGACAGAAACCTTGTGCAGCAGCCACATGTTCATAAACATCTTTATGACCTTGTTAATGAAGACCTGCAAACTATTGAGAGCTGATGTTTTAAAGTGGTGTGATGTGCAATAATTACTTATCTTTCTGTTTACGATCAGGGGAACTTCAAACTGGAAC